>NC_139221.1:299844930-300250597 GCF_055691185.1 Crinia signifera | reverse complement strand
TAAACAGCTACAAGAGAGTGAAGTAGACCAGGTAATTATTCATTGGCTACTGTAGAATTATAAATACACGTTGTGCGGAGCATTATTGTAATAATAAAATACATTAACGAAACCTCTATTTCACTGCTGCTACGTTGTTATCTTGTGAATGAATTCTCAATGTTCTGGAACTGTTGTAACACTGTGTGCGTTCAGACTTTTAGACCTATTATTTCTTATGGACATCAGGACTTTCACCAGGTTTATCCATCTGCTTGATTTTTAAATATTCAGATTTCCTTATCAGGGTATAATATACAGAACTAGAGGGATCTATGTGATATTGCAAAGACTGAGGCCAGTGGCATAACTAATATTTTTGTGCCCCCCCCCTCCCCGCCAAAATTTATATTGCCGCCCCCCCCCCATAGCCTCCGCCCGCTCCACCTAAATAAAGTTAATACCCCCCTTACCCCTCCGCATGCCGCCGCCGCATTCCTGGTCCGGCACTGCAGATATCCTCCTGGCTCCGTCTTCTGCAGTTATGAAAAATTACACGGCAAAATGGCTGCTCCCTAATAGCAGACCGTTTTTGAGGCTGCTAGAGGAGGCCGCCGCCTCCTCTAACATTCCTAAAAAACTGGACCAGGCAGGAATGCGGCAGCGGCATGCGGAGGGGTAAGGGGGGCGGCTCTGAGCAGTGTGCCCTGATGAGCACCGGCAGCGCCCCGCTGGAGCTTGCTCCCCCGAGCAGCCATGGTGGCTGCCGTACGGTAGATACGCCACTGACTGATGCAAATTTCCACTCTTTACGGCACATTTGAATCCTCTTTTGCGCAATTGCGTGCTGACAGCTTGCCCAGAGGGTGTTTGGTCATTAGATCAACAGTATCTAAGGTGACAGTCAAAAGGTCAACCACTATTGGTCAACAGTCAAAATGTCAACAGGTGAAAAAGGTTGGCGTGAATTTGGTCGACATGCTCATGAGTTTTTCATAATTTTTTTTTAAAACCAACATATTAATACTTTACCATCCCAGTGGGCATAGAGGGAGAATATAATAGTTTGCTCGAAGAATGGCAAGCACAGCAAGCCATGAGAGGGGTCATGGTACACTTATAGTGTCCATGTCGACCTATGTCGACATAGACACCAAAAATGTGAAAAACTCACTATGTCTATGATAGTCTAATGGTCAGCAATTCCATTAATAATAACAAGGAATTAAAGGCAGGATTCAGACCGGTTTGCTAGGCTGCGTATACTCACAGCCTAGCAAACAGGTCAGCCTGCCTCGCCGTACGCAGATGCAGTCCCCTATGATCGGAAATTCTTAATCAGTCCCTTAATCACCCAGTATACAATACACAGTGGCCCTGATTCTAATTGAGTCAGTCAGCTGCAAAGCTCATAGCTTATTGAGTCCTTGTGACACTGCCCACCGCTCTGGGGAATACACGCCCCCCACCGCTGTTTCCCCTCGCAACCATGTACAGAAGACACATCCCCTCACATGTGCTCGCTGGTGGAGAAATCATGGAATGATTTCTCCAGGTCTCACAAATATAAGTCAGTGGAGTCAGTGTGCTCCTGGCACATCTCATCCTGCCCGCATTACCATGGCAATGACCCTGCTCCCCTTGAAGAAGTCTACAGCTGGATGAAACGCGTTGGGTCCCTCCACCAATCCTCCATGCTATTAAGCCTTTGGACTGATATTCTGCTCCACAGTTCCTAACCTGGGAAAGTACTTTGAAAAACCTTGTTTTTAGCGAGCTATTTACTATTTGGGGTTTTTTTTTTAATCGGAAGAAAAATCTTTATGCCAAATAGATTATTAAGTCGCCCACCTTTTTGCCTTTGTTCCCCCATCCCACCCTTTACCTATTTTGTTCCTCACCGAATATACCTATGCATGTTGTATATTCCTTTTTATAATGAATAAATGTCTTCTTTTTAATTAAATTCATGATATCTCTATGGTCATATTGTTTATAAGTAAGGTTAGGTGCCTGTTTTCTCTCTATACTTCCCACAAAAACCTACCCGATTTACCAAGTCGGCCTATAGAGTATTGGGCTGCCACCCCACAGACTACATTTATGTAAAAAGTCCTAAGGGTTCTTTCTAGGAATAAGTTGTATGAGGAAATAGAAATTTCCCAAAACTAAAAATCCTCCTATGACGAGGCCACTGCTACTGCTGTCCTCCATGGGCCTGAGAAGCATATGATGAGCTCCACCAATCAGATCTCAGCACAAACGTCTCAGCCTCTGCTCTCTGGTGCAAAGTGTCATGGGACTTAGTCAACTCCCAGTAATGCACTGCACACTTGTGCAGTCAGTGTGCCTTGGCTCCTGATGCTCAGCACCATTAATCATTGTCACATTGGCAGAGAGGTGAAGCTGCAGCACTACCCCACTCCCATACACAAAGACTTTAGCAAAAAAAAAATACATGCCAACCACAGGGGGCCCCTAGGGTACTGACCCCCTGTGCCCCCCCCCCCCCCTTAATCTGGCCCTGCCTGGCCCATACCGCTCCGTGCCAAAGGCTCGGCTACTATGCAAGTCGCCGTAGCCTTTCGCACAGGGATCCTGCACATGCGCTGGAATCATTATGTGCAAGCACAGTAAAAAAATAAAAAAATTCCCCAGTGCGAACGCGCAGGGGACCGAAGCAATTAGAATGACCCTCAGTTTGTATGTTTTCCACTATGCAGAAATAACTTCTAGTATGGTTATTATTATGTTTGTCTTATTATTTTAGCTCTTTTTTTGCTACACTTTTATGCCATGTTCTGTCCTGAGGACTGTGCCATTTTCCGCCTTGTTAGACGTACCCTAGATCTATCACATATTTATTTATACTCCGTTCTTTCTTTCAGATGTGCCATTTACTGTAAAATGGCATTCATATTTGTTATATTTTTGCTGTTGCATGTACACCTATTATTACAGCTATTCGCGGCGTGATTGAAGAAGGTCACTGTTAAGGGCAAGAGAGGTATAGTATAGCTATCAGCTGACTTGGAACGGAAAGTAGCAGAATGGGATTTCGAATGTTCCTGGCTCAGCAATGATCTGAGATCTTCCAAATTACTGTCAAAGGGTAGCCAGTGTCTAGCATTAAGTGGTTTTATGGACAACTGGAGCATTACTGTATTGTTTGTTTCCTGCTTGAGAAATGACAGCTTTCCTTTTTTTGTATAGTGCACCTTATTATTTGATGTGCTAGAGCACCGCTAATCCTAAACTCAAGTTGTCGCATATAAGATTTCTCTCAAAAGTCACAAATATATAGGTGAAGGTATTTGGAAAGTAGAGATATTAAAGACTGAAGTGCAAATGAGTGCAACTGTTGCTGAGTATTGTTCTGTGTTGCTAGATGTCAACACAGAAACGGGCATAGGATGTCATTATTTATTATTATTATTATTATTTATTAACAGTTTCTTATATAGTGCAGCATATTCCCTTGCGCTTTACAAAGGAGACAGTGATACAACAATCTGGGTATTTACAGACAGTCAAAAGGTAGGAGGGCCCTGCTTGCAAGCTTACAATCTAAAGGGAATGAAATAGGCATTGATACATAAGGATAGATACTGTGGGCCTTATTCTAGTTCACTCTTTCTGACAAAATCCTTCTTAGATGGACAAAACCATGTTCACTGCAGGTGGGGCAGATGTTACTTGTGCAGAAATATTAAGATTTAGATTTGGGTGAGTTATTTTGTTTCTGTGCAGGGTAAATACTGGCTGCTTTATTTTTACACTGCAATATAGATCTCACTTTGAAGTAAAACCCCACCCAAATCTAATTCTCTCTGCACAAGTAACATCTGCCCCACCTGCAGTGCACATGGTTTTGTCCATCTAAGAAGGATTTTGTCAGAAAAGAGTGAACTAAAATAATGCCCTGTATTCTTTATTGCATCAATTCCACCAGAATGCAAAGTCTTGTGACTGGTTATGGAATTTGATAAGCTTGCCTGAAGAGATGAGTTTTTAGGGAACGCTTATGTGAGGTTGCTTCCCGGTTTACATTAGTGTGTATTCTTATACACCATAACAGCACAGTAATAGTGGAGGAATAACGTAAACATGTGGATTGAGTGCAGTGGCGAAATTTGAAATTTCGGCCCCCCTGCAAAAAAAATCAATTTTGGCTCTCTTCCCCCCCATACATTAATTATAATGTTTTCTTGCATGCAATTTTGCAGGGGATTTTGCTAATTGACAGGGGCTACATGTTGTCAGGGGTTACATGCTCATTGCCAGGGGCTAGGCGTTGACAGCACTCCCAGTGCTCCTGGAATCCAACACTGTAAATGCTGTGCTCCCCTGGTAGATGCTCATCCAAGGTAGTGGCCATTTTTTGGTGGGCCATTTTTAAGCAGATGCCATGCAGACAGCCAGACTGCATGGATTCTGCTGATAGAGACGGTGCTGGCTTACCCCGCAACCACTTGGGCTGCAGTGGCATTATTACACCACATGTTAGTATAGACTGAAAAATAATCTTGATGGCACTATTTATAGGAAATGGGGTAATACCGAGTAAAAAAAAACCAAAATGTTTTTTCAGTAAACTGAAAGATATCAGTAACCAGATTTAAAAACCACATGGTAACATGATTCAGGTATCTTGGTTACATATACAGATGGATCCACTCCATCTGCTGACCTTGCCTTCCGCCAGAATGGGGAGGGCGCATGCGAGACTCTTGCGCGCCCCATTCTTGGCTGGGATGCACGAGCATGTGAAACACAAGCACATCCCCGTACTTTCCTGTCCGTCCACCAGCTCTCACCAGCTATATAGATATGGCGCACTGGGGGATTGACAGAGTGTGGCTCCATTTGTATTTGCAAGCCTTGACGGATGGCTTGGGGGCTTATCCATGTACTGTATTTGCAAACATATGTATCCAAGATCTCTGAATCCTACAACCTTGTGGTTTGTAAATCTGGTTTAAATCTGGTTACTGATATCATTCAGTGTGCTGAGGAAAATAATTTGTTTATTCTTACATATCTTGTCATTCCCCAATAGCCATTTCGCCAACGTAAACACTCCCTTTCTCTGATTGTTGTGTTTTTGTACATTGAGCTGCAGCAAGAGGACGTCTGTCTCTGTGGTGGCTCGCTCTCCAAATACACGGCATATACACATCAATTATCTGAACTCAGAAAGTGACTAATAATTACAAATGTATCTGTCTACAGCCACGCATATTGATCTCCATACTGTACATTGATTTTCTGCTGCTGTTCCGCTCTTCCCGTAATTAATTGGGTTTGTTTTTCCTAATATACCCAATTTCCTCGTTTTCTGCCTTTCTTTTGTTAGTGTGTTGTTGGAGGTTGAGTCACCACAAGAGGCTGCATGTCACTGTGGTGTCTCAAAGTGTACGCATCATCAACGAAGAATGAGTGACTAATAATTATACATGTATCGGATCTGTTTATACACTGTACATGCACATTAGCCACCGTACACTGACTTTCTGCTACTGATTCTCTCTTCCTCCCACCCATTATACAGTATTGCTAGAACTTTGGAATAGTTCCTTTATAATAGAATACCATAGGTTGGGGACAATTTATACCTGTTAGCACGGGTCCAAATTCAGTCCCCTCCCTAATATTGTTGTTCTGCGCATGCACATTGTCGTCAATGAGCATGTGCGAGCACTGGCTGTGATCAACTTTGGCTAAGTTAATCCTCGCCAAGGCACTCGCAGCCTGAGTGACAGGCAGGGAGCATACCCTGGGGTCCACTCAGCGTTTCACGTTTCATGGGCGTGCCCACAAAAACAGTGGGCGCGCCCATAGAAAAGATGGGCGGACTCCAGCAACCACAGGTGTTTCCCTGCCTGCAATTCGTCGGAAAGCATTCAAATGAAAAGTAAGCCCTGGTTTACTTATCACAACGAACAGTGGAAAAATCATTAGATTGTAAATAACCATTGAATGCTTTTGCCTCTGTGCGGGTGCATTCAAATGGGTGTGTGAGCGTACGCATCCGCTCACAGCACTTTACATAGGCCACACCCCCTTTTGGGGGGCGCGCGGCTCCGTCGTGTGACTGTCCATGAGTGTCATGGACAGGATACATGTGGGGGGTATGCTTACTCAGCGCCTCCCGCAACCGCTGGGTGTGCAGTGCTATTTTATGCCAAAGGATAACACCATCAATACTATTGAATACAGCGTCAAACAGTATTAATGCTAAACATAGGTATGGTTCTCAAACAGGCCTCATAAACAGAATACAAAACACTTTTATATGGAGACCATAGGACCGAATTGACCTATTAAATAACATAAGCCATATAGTGCTATCTGTTGGCAGGACAGTGGCATAACGTCATTCAGACTCCGAGGGTGGATCATATCCAGTTTATTAATCCAAAAAGATTCTCTCCTCAGAAGAATCAGAACCCTATCACCCGTCTGATGGGGATATGATCAGTCATGCGATATCATGATTGGACACTGTGGTCGCTGGAGCCATTATTAAATGCAGTTTGTATGGAGGGCCGTTGGGCTGACATCCTCTCTGGATTTTTGCTGGGTTTTGTCCACATATGAGAGCCAACAGGGACATCCAATTAAGTATATCACACCTGAACTCTCACATGTCAGATGGTGTCTAATCTGAAGCTTTAACCCTGAATGATGGTGTGGGAAAGAATCTCCAACCACAAGATATTTGCACATACAGTAACACACAAGCATATAAAACAGACCAGTTTCTTATTAAGTAGAACATTTTTGGGTACTTATGTAGTAACTGGGCTGCCGATTTAAAAATCGGGTCCATCGCATGCGACCAAAATCGCATGCGATGCGATCGATGCGATGGACCCGATTTTTCCATAGGATTCAATGTTAAAATGGACTGAGTCCATTTCAACATGGAATTCAATGGGAAAAAGGGGTCCTTTTCATACCCTACTATCCAAGTGGGCATGGAGTTGGATATAAACCTGTGGCGAGCATAGCGAGCCACCGAGCCCGAAGCGTGGCGAGCGTAGCGAGCCCCGTGAGGGGACACAGAATACCGTTCCCACGCGGTGCTCGCTTCGCTCGCCACGCTTCGGGCTCGGTGGCTCGCTACGCTCGCCACAGGTTTATATCCAACTCCATGCCCACTTGGATAGTAGGGGTATGAAAAGGACTCCTTTTCCCCATTGAATTCCATGTTAAAATGGACTCAGTCCATTTTAACATTGAATCCTAGGGAAAAATCGGGTCCATCGCATCGATCACATCGCATGCGATTTTGATCGCATGCGATGGACCCGATTTCAAAATAGGCAGCCCAGATACTACATAAGTACCCATTTTTGTTTTTAGAAGGTCCCTATACCGGTGATATCGGTGTTTACCAATATATTAAGTACATTTCTTGGATTAGGATAACAAGGCATAAGTACAGTATTATAGTATTCTTCGGCTGACTGTACCACATGCTTCGCTCGCCACGCTTCGGGCTCGGTGGCTCGCTACGCTCGCCACAGGTTTATATCCAACTCCATGCCCACTTGGATAGTAGGGGTATGAAAAGGACTCCTTTTCCCCATTGAATTCCATGTTAAAATGGACTCAGTCCATTTTAACATTGAATCCTAGGGAAAAATCGGGTCCATCGCATCGATCACATCGCATGCGATTTTGATCGCATGCGATGGACCCGATTTCAAAATAGGCAGCCCAGATACTACATAAGTACCCATTTTTGTTTTTAGAAGGTCCCTATACCGGTGATATCGGTGTTTACCAATATATTAAGTACATTTCTTGGATTAGGATAACAAGGCATAAGTACAGTATTATAGTATTCTTCGGCTGACTGTACCACATGCCATCGCCTCTTAGAAATTTGATTCATTTTAGATGAAGTATTATGCTGAGTTATCTAAAATGAATCATATTTATTAGAGGCTATGGTAAGTGGTACAGTCAGAGACTATTGCAGAGGAGATGAGGCTCAAAGTCATTTGTGGATGAAATGAAGGTAGGACAAATAATAGAGCTGGGAATCAGTCACTGAGGAGATGGAGCTGCGAATCAGTCACTGAGGAGATGGATCTGGGAATCAGTCACTTAGGAGATGGAGCTGGGAGTCAGTCACAGAAGAGATAAATCTGGGAATCAGTCACTGAGGAGATGGAGCTGCGATGTCAGTCACAAAAGAGATGAATCTGGGAATCAGTCACTGAGGAGATGGAGCTGGGAGTCAGTCACAGAAGAGATGCACCTGGAATCAGTCACTGAGGAAATAGAGCTGAGTCAGTGCTAGATGACAATTAGCTGGGCATCAATCTTCTCAATCAAAATAGTGAAAGATCAAAGTGTGAAAATAGGTGGTTCAAAGATATATTGTTTTAGCCAATTTGATCTTGGAAACCACCCAGATTTTCATTTTCGGACATGTTATCTCATTGTAATTCACACCTCACTAATGTCAAAATATAAGGAACATAATGAATCTTCCATTACAGAATAATACTTATGTTTATTGATAAAAGTAAATGGCTTCACAATGCACACAACATAAACATCTAACAGCATAGTCTGTACATGTATCTACCTTTTTTGATTAGTGTATATAACTGGCCCAAAAAATTAAGTTAAGTTTTTTTACACTTTGATAATGTCTGCATTACTGTTTTGGGGGTTAGATGTATATATTGTGAGTGATCATATATATATATATATATATATATACAGGGGCGGATCCAGGATAAAATGACAGGGGGGGCACCATGATAAAAGAGTGTTTAGTTGGGGGAGGGCCAGTGTTAGTGGTGCCAGTGGACATGCTAAGAGAGCGGCAGAGAGAGGGTGGCAATGGGATTAAAAATAGGCCCACCATGGCAACAAAAGTGAAGGATGTAGTTGTGCGCGCCGAAGGCGCGCTCTGGAAAAGGGGGTGTGGCCACTCAACAGGGGGCATGTCCTTGAGTGTAGTGTACAACACCGTATACAACTTCTACACATTATGCTACAAAATACTAGACCCCATTATACTTGCCCCTTACACATGATGCCAAATGGAATGAGCCAAAATTCAAACAATGCCACATGGATTGTGCCAAAATTCACATAATGCCACATGGATTGAGCCAAAATTTACATAATAACACACGGATTGAGCCAAAATTCACAAAATGCCAAATGGATTGAGCCAAAATTCACATAATGCCACATGGATTGTGTCAAAATTCACATAATGCCACACGGATTGAGCCAAATTCATAAGATGCCATATGGATTGAGCCAAAATTCACATAATGCCACATGGATTGAGCCAAAATTCATATAATGCCACACGAATTGAGACAAAATTCACATAATGCTACACGGATTGAGAAAAAAATTCACATAATGCCACACGGATTGAGCCAGAATTCACATAATGCCACACGGATAGAGACAAAATTCACATAATGCCACATGGATTGAGCCAAAATTCACATAATGCCACACGGATTGAGCCAGAATTCACATAATGCCACACGGGTTGAGCCAAAATTCACAATACGCTTCATAAACAGGGACATTGTCCACCAAAGGCGCGCATTAAACATTTACACCATAATGTCCATTACTCGTTAAGTTACACGGCATGATGTCCATTATGTATTATGCCAAACACCATAATGCCTATTAAAAATTATGCTACATAAGTGCTGCTTATCTACATGCTCATTGCCAAGGGTTCAATGCTCATTGCCATGTGGGATTACATGCTCATTGCCAAGGGGGAATACATACTCATGGTGAATGGGGGACAGCCGCCGCCAGGCAGAAGTGATAGCCACTGACAGTGGCAGAGCCAGGCTGTATTCAGAGCACTGCAGGTCCCGGCTATTTGAAATAATACCCCTTTCACACCAGAAAATGCATTTCCAGGTTGGCCCCTTTTACACCAGCCTAGTCCCTGCATTTTCTGGTGTGAGGGGGAGAGAAAACCACCCCTCCCCCCTTTAACCAGTTATCTCATTTAACCGCCTTTACCTTCGGAACCAACTGACCCATTTACATGAGACAAGTATCATATTGAAGAACTTTTGAGTGGGCTTTGAATGATTTTGGTCCAGTGAAACTGGATCGTTTGGTTAAAGAGTAATCTGCCCTCAAAGAACAAGAACAGCCATGAAATTACATTTCAAAAATAAAAAAATTGATTTACACCCTATATCTCTGGAACCGATTGACCGATATGGACCATCCTGGTATCATATTGAAGGCCCAGCGATTTGGAATTGAATGACATCAACCACAAGCTCCTGTGATGCCAGGGGGGGAACTGGCAGCCGTCGGAACCGGGTGTGGGTCGGAATTGACGGGTCCCATATTATCCTATGGGGAAAAAATGTTACAGCTTTGCCAGGCGATATCTCCGGTTCCTGGGGGGCTAGAGACATGGGGCTGGGCTCGTTGGAAAGCTCTGGTCCTCATCTACAAAATTAATGACCTGGGCACGTGCCCCCCCCCTGAATCCGCCACTGTATATATATATATATATATATATATATATATATATACTAGGTGATTCATCGCATCCTATGGGTGCTCTTCACACTGTCGTAAGGGGCTCCGCCCCCTTAACCTGGGAACGCCTGTATTGTGTGAAATATGGTTACTATTGTATGGAGAATTACCTGGTGTGGGGGCGGGGATGGTGTGGGTGGGGGAGGTAGGGGTGGTGTGGTAGTTTTAGGGAGGGATGGGTGCGTGGGTATGGCAGGTGGTGGATTGGCAGGTGCGGGGTTGCTGTGGTTGGGTGTAGGGCTATTGCGAGATGAGGAAGCAGAGCTGCAAGTATGGCGGTACAGGGTGGTACGACGTACCGTTAAAAGAAATACTGCCGGTACCCCGTACCGCCATAAAAAATCTGCCCCCAAAGTGTTTAATGCGCATGCGCGCATATATAAGTGGCGGGGGGCGTGGTTTTCGCCGCCCCGCCACAGCTGATTGCTAGCAGAGGGGAGGGAGCGCATTGCGCTTCTCTCCCTCCCCTCAGTATGTCACTCAGACTAGGCTGTCAGGCGACAGCCAATCAGAGCTCGCGGGCTGGCAGCCAATCAGGAGCCAGCCCGCGAGATAGAGAGAGCCAGGCAGAAGGGACGGGAGATGCGCTCCCTCCCCCTCCCCTCCCCAGGGAAGCATAACAGCGGGGGACTGTAGGGGGGAGAGGACCTGACTGGACCGGACACAGCCAGCACTGGTGAGTTGTGCTGCTGTGGGGGCATTTATGTGTGGCACTGTGGGGGCATATTATATCTGGCACTGGGGGCATATCTGGCACTGGAGGCATATGTGTGGCACTATGGGGGCATATCTGGCACTGGAGGCATATGTGTGGCACTGTGGGGGCATATCTGGCACTGGGGGCATATGTGTGGCACTGTGGGGGCATATCTGGCACTGGGGGCATATGTGTGGCACTGTGGGGGCATATCTGGCACTGGGGGCATATGTGTGGCATTGTGGGGGCATATATCTGGCACTGGGGCACTGTGGGGGCATATCTGGCACTGTGTGGGCATATTAGTAATGGGCATCAGTTGTGCGGTGTAATGAGCATTATGGTGTGGGGAATAATGTGTAACGGGCATTATGGCATGGGTCATATGTATTGGGTGCGTGACGCGTAACAGGCATTACTGTGTAAACTTTGGCCGTGTGCCTTCGGCGTGCAATATTCCAGCCACTCTCCCTAGTGTCATATGACCACGCCCCTGGTCACACCCCCTGACCACGCCCATTTTTCGCCTCACAGTACCACTAAGACCTTTTTCCTACTTGCACCACTGTGAGGAAGTCTGGGTGCAGGGGTGCCATGGGTGCATTAGTACCATGGGTGGAGGAATGGAAGGTGCGGGGCTGCCGGAGGTGGGGGGGGGTGTCCGGTAGTGCTGTGAGTGTGTGAGGGTCGGGTGCGGGTGGTGGAGTTGCAGGTGCAGGGGTGCCGCATGTGAGTGGGGTGGTGTGGGGGGGGGGGTTTGCTGGTGCTGCAGGTGGATGTGGGATTGTAAGTACCAGGGTGGGTTATGGAGGCACCCTGCTGCCCCTGAAATGCCTGCCAGGGATGAGCTGCCTCCTTGATATGGTGCCCCCCCCTGCCATGATTTCACCATTGCAGTACTGAGGTGGTGTTATAGAAGCTGCTGCTGTAGCTGTGGAACCCGTCCTCCAGAACCCTCACACAGCCACCCTGGATCTGGATTCGGTACTTATGTATTATCTGGGCTCCCATGTTAAATGCACCCCATTTTTTCATACCCCTACTATCCAACTACGCACGGAGTTGATATTATATAGTGTGGTGAGCGCAGCGAGCCACTGTGACCGAAGCGTGGCAAGCGCAGCGAGCCCCGCGAGGGGACGCGGTCTCATGGGAAAAACGGGAGCCCAGATATTACATAAGTACCCTGGATTTTTTGTCTGGGTCTCTGTCCTCCTGCTGGTGGGGCTGGTTTGGTGCTGCTGCTGTGTCCAGCTTTGGCCTGCTGAGCCTGGTTACCATGACAAACAGCGGGCGGCAAGGGGTTCTCCGGGCTACTGCAGGCCACCTCCTGCACTGACACCGCCGTGGAGGTGCTGTGCCGTGGGAGGGGCTGGGCGGGATGCGGGCTGGGAGTTGAAGATGGCGACTTCGGCTCCGGGATTTTGGGGAGGAAGAGTTTGAAGTTCCTCCATCCCCGCCCCCCAGTTGCAAGGATGTAATGCACGGTACGGCGGATACATTAACCCCTCTGTGTTTTGTGTGCGGGGGCGGCGGTAGCAAGGGTCTCATGGCTAAGTGACTGCTGTGAGTGGGGGGAGCTGCAGGCAGCAGGGGACCCGGGCCCTCCCCTCTCTTCTGAGTGGCAGGGCAGGGACAAATGTCCCCATAGCAACCCCCTAATGGCAGCCCTGGATAGGGAATTAGCCAGATCTGTCACTCTGTGACTCCACCCAGCGTTATACACACACTCACAGTGACATATTTGGGCTATTATATAAGAGATATATAAATAAAAGTGCTCATAAGAACAGGGCGGGCAAGATAGCAACCCCCCCCCCCCTTCAGACCTTCTCCATCTGCCTCCCCTGCCTACTCTGCCGCACCACCCAGCTCCATTCCATATAATGCATGGCTAATTACTGTGGGAGCATGTTCTCACCTCCCACTTCATATGTACTATCCCTCACGATCCAGAAAGGTTGAGCACCATTGTCCTACACTGTTGGGCTGGTACTCTTTTTTAAGGGAGGCACATTTTTTGTTTGTTCCCCCTCGTAGTTTTGATGCCCCTCACAAATGATGATGATGATGATGGTATATGGTCATTAAGTCGACCGATATTGGGTCGATATGCATTGGGTTGACCACTAAAGGTCAACATTGCTTAGGTCAACATGGCTAAGGTCAATAAGGTTGGAAGGTCAACACAAGCATTATATCGAGAATGTCAAGGTCAATAGTCAAAAGGTCGACATTAGTGTTTCATGTTTTTTTTTTTGAGCCAATATATGCCGACAGATGATATTTCACACCCTACCATCCAATAGTGCGTATAATGGATTATATAATAGATGTGCCTTAAGCATGGTGAGCTCAGTGAGCCATGCGAGGCAGCGAGCCATGCGCGGGGACGCGGTCCACTTTGACAGTGTCCATGCCGTCTATGTCAACATTCAGGACAAGAAAAACATGGAAAAACTAATTTTTACCCTTTGACTGTCAGCCATGCCATTGTCAATCTAATCAATCTAAAGTTGGGCACACACTGGGCGATATATATCGCCCGCTCAATCAAATACACTGTGAGTGTGCCATTCGCTAACATATTCAAAACCAACCCATGTAAACTAACACTCCATCGCAAATCCTGTTCCACAACACTATAGTGCAGGGGTGGCCAACCCGCGGCTCGCGAACCGCATGCGGCTCTCCCCCTTGTAAGGTGCGGCTCCTGCTCCCACTGCTGCCCGCCGCCCGTCCCCGTCCCCCCCGCTGCTGGTTCCCCGAATCCATATTTCTTCTGAGGGGAGGGAGAGCGCGCATTGCGCATCTCTCCTACCCCTTACTGTGCATCCTTGTGACTGGGCCGTCCGCCAATTACAGCTCGCGGGCCGGCAGCCAATCAGGAGCCGGCCCGCGAGCTTTGATTAGTGGATGGCCCAGTCAGAGGGAAGTGAGGGGGGGGGGACGCGCGGTGTCCTGTGCTCTCCTACCATCGGTGACATGACAGGTCTGCAGGGGGACGCCAGACTGTCCTCTCCCCACCCAGCAGCAGCAGCAACAGCAACAATGGTGCGTGCTGCTGCTGGGAATTTTGCATTGTGGGGGCATAGCAGTTGGTGGCACTGTGGGGGCATAGCAGTTTGTGGCACTGTGGGGCTATAGAAGTTTGTGGCACTGTGGGGGCATAGCAGATTGTTGCACTGTGGGGGCATAGCAGTTTGTGGTACTGTGAGGGCATAGCAGATTGTGGCACTGTGGGGGCATAGCAGATTGTTGCATTGTGGGGGCATAGCAGTTGGTGGCACTGTGGGGGCATAGCAGTTTGTGGCACTATGGGGGCATAGCAGTTTGTGGCACTGTGGGGGCATACCAGCTTTTTGGCACTGTGGGGGTATACCAGCTTTCTGGCAACGTGGGGGCATACCTGGCACTGTGGGGGGGGCATATGTGTATCTGGCACTATTGGGGGCATATGTATATATGGCACTGCACTATTGGAGGCATATTTGTATCACACCCACCCAAGGGGTCAAAATAGACCACGCCCAGCGGCGTAACTATAGCACTGCAGCCCCCGCCACCGCGGGGGGGGGGGCGCTGTGCATGTGGGGGCGCCGGGGGCTGCGGTGCTATAGTTAACCCCCCCCCCCCAATCCCCCGCAGACTTACCTATCTCGCTGGTCCCAGCTGCTCCGTTCTTCTGCTGAGGACCACCACAAAATGGCCGCCCCCATATAGCACACAGTTCTCTAAAACTGTCTGCTGTATGGGGGCGGCCATTTAACGGCGGGGGGGGTGCCCAAAACGTAGCTACGCCACTGACCACGCCCCTTTTTTGGCACGCTCTTTAGCTTGACTACCGATATTTTTCGGCTCTTTACCTCTGACCGGTTGGCCACCCCTACTATAGTGCATTTGTGAAAATGAAAACACAAAGATTGTCCTCAGATGTTCTTGCATTGATTAGTTCCTCTTTATGCTTTGTAACTTACAGTACCCCCTTAGTGTGTATTACAGTGTAATGTAAGTGACGCCAACGTCAAGTGCATTAGTACAACCTCGGTTATTCTGCAGCTTCTAAGTTTAATTGTTTAAGTTTTCATTCTTTCTTCTTTGTGAAAATAATAAATGATCTTACTGAACGAGGACAGCAGCAACTTTTTCGTTCAAAAGCAGCACGTTACATGCACTGATTTAATGGAGCTTAGTAAATCTGGGACTTTGTAGTTTCTAAATCAGTGTGCTTCTTTCCTTAGAATATTTCTGTTTAGAAAGATAAAATTCCAGTTAAAGGAATGATTGTAAGCTTGGTATTGTCTCGCTAAACTCTGAGAACACTGCAGCGTAAGCAGAATCGCGCAATTTCTGCATTTGTAAATTAAAGATAACTTTAATCTTCCATGGCAGAGATTTATAAAATATTACAGCAAATGTCTGTTTCATACTCGGGAACAAATTGAGTTTTAGTAGACAAAAGCGATTGAAAGAAACCTATAGATTATGCCGCCTATTGTATTATGTAAATCGTGTCTAATCACAGTTTGTCATATTCAATGTTAAAATATTTAAAGTGGTTTTCCACCTCCAGGTTCTTTTAGTTTATTGGGTACATTTTTTCCTCCAACTTTTTGTTTATTGTAATGGTTTCATTTAACTTTTTTTCCCATTTCTTTATCAAACCGGGCAAAATGTTATCGAGCAATATGGTACAGCTCTCCTGTTCTTCCTGCGTTGCAAATCGTGATAGAGCAGCTGTGAGATCTATCTATGGGCAAAAAAAAAAGACTTGACAGTTCATATAGGGGCCTATTTATTAAGCACTGCTTTAGTATCGAGTAGCAGCAGTAGATACTAAAACACTGGAGCAATTCAAAATTGCTGCAGTGCGGAGACAACAGTGAAACGTAGAACTGCCCAGTCAGATTCAGCAATGTATAAATAGGGGTTCTCGCAGAGGTGTAACGCTTCGAGGCAATGGAGTTATCTGCTGCAGGGCTCCTGCTCCCATGTATTAGAACCCAGGACCTTTTCCACTAGACGCAAAGACCTTACTGATGGAGTTACAGTATGTGCTCCTGCAAAGGAAGCATAGCTATATGAAGTTAAAACACTGCATACCTCTGCCTATTAGTAATGGTTTTGAACTAAAACTTACTGAATACTTACTGTGCAGGAGCAAATAGCTGTTAGTATGGTGTCTGCCTCCAGTGATGACAGAACACAGGTTCTAATCCTGTGCATGACTGGTAAGCAATGTGTATGTTTAAAACAAATTATAATGTAAATAAGTTGGGAGTTGATTGGCTGGTGCATTATCATGACTTTATCTCCACTTTATCTCTTCACCAGGTTAGCCATCACTGGCTCAGTACATCTTGCCCCCTATGTTGTACTCCTTTAACTGATTCCAACCACAATTCAGCCTAACCCTTGGCTAACAGTAATCAGCAGCACTACCTACTGATTGCACTACCTACTGATTGTACTTCTCCCTGATCCTTTATTAATGTTCTTGTTTTATCACGATTGGCCAAATGAAAGAGCTATCAATTATATATCAAAACATGTATGTGCAACAATATATAATAATATCCTTTATCCTCTATTATCATCTATTATATAGTAAAGGGATGTATGCAGTTTTTATTAATCATTAGCACATTTACTGTACATCATTTCATAGGAAGAAGTAAGGAAATACTTCTATCACTCTCCATTCCTTATAAATACATTTATTTGCATAAAATGACACATCGTGCACAGAGATTAATCAAGAGAAATAAATAATGGTTAACTTAAGCTTCTAAAAGTGAATAGTGTGATGTTGCCCATAGCAACCAATCAGGTTTCTCGTATGCAATGATATGACATAAGCTAGAATCGGATTGGTTGCTATGCGCCGAATCCCCCGCTTTTCGCTTTTAGAAGCTTGAGTAAATGTGCCCCTTACTCTTTAATGATTTCTAAATAAGACAATCAAATTACTCTGGTTATTGTTTAATATTTGAAATAAATATTTTAAATAGAGGGTTAATCCGCCTCTTTCAAATCACATCATGAGCATTGGGGCTGATTCAGTAGCAGTTGCAGTTAAATAGCAAAACTGAGACTGCATGTAATCACATGCTGAGGACACCCATTTGAATTTTGGTCTGTGCTGCAGACCCGTCTCTGGAGCCACCACTGGTGAGAAAGGTGAGGAGTTACATGCTAGTGGTGCAGCTGCTGTGGGGGGTGGCATACACTGATTGGCAGGGATGGCATACAGTGATTGGAGGGGTTGAGACACTCCCTGATGAATGAGGTGAAGGGAATATTTGACATACACTGACTGACTGTGGGCTTGGGGGTATTTGTCTTACACTCCCTGGCTGCCTGGATGTCCTGTGCGCCTTCCACAATGGGGGGGGGGGGGGGGGGGGGGGTAGGGAATTTAAGAAAAGAGGTCAGGGAAGATTGGAAACCTATAGTTTTATGGCCTATATAGCCAGTGATAAGACTACAATAGTCAGCAATGATAAGATGATAATATTCCCCCTTAGTAACTCCTTTCGATTGACTCTAGGGCTCAATCCCTTGATCCTATGAACCACCGGCACAGCTGTTCTGATGACCAGATGCGATGACCGGCAGCATTGATGATCGGCAATCCCCCAGCAGATCAAGGACATTATGCATGTAAAAAAAAGTCCTGATCCCATGATCCCCACCAAGAGCAGGGATTCTGGATTTGTAATCATGTTTAATATCCCTGATCCCCGGGCGTGATGGTCAAGGTATCGGTGGATTGCTCTGATACACCATGGGTGTATGGCCCCTTTGCACTTTGCATTAGAACCAGGCATAGCATGTCCTGCCTTTTCACCGGCTCAGATGTCATTCACTGCACAGCCCCACCCCCGTCTTTCACCTAGAAGCCGACACAGCTGCAAATATGCAGACATGTGCAAATACAATGATGATAAAACCATGGATGGCACCACACTGAATACTATCGATGGTAGCCATCTAAGGATAGCCTTGTGATGACCATCCCTACTTTGCTACTTTGTCAAAGAACCTCAGGTATGTGTGTGTGTGTGTGTGTGTGGAGACTCTACAGGTAGTAGACATCTTTGCGGAACAACGCATAATATAAGGGACACTAGGGCAGATGTATTAAGCCTGTGAAGAGATAAACTGGAGATAAAGTGGAAGGTGATAACGCAGCAGCCAATCAGCTTTATTTGAAAAAGGACAGTTGGGAGTTGATTGGCTGGTACGTTATCTCATTCCACTTTATCTCCACTTTATCTCTTCACCAGGCTTTATAAAACTGCTTTAAATCTCTTCAGTCTCTCCCAATGTAATCCATATGGAGATGAAGTAGAACCTTTATCGGTACTTCCTCATCTTTGCGGCCAGCGCTTACGCCAGTTACGTAATTTTGTCCCCTCGCAGGCTCGCTTTGCTCACCACGCTTTGGGCTCGGTGGCTCGCTCCACTGGCCTCAACTTTGCTAAAGGTAATGGATGGTGGCGTGGTCACAAGAGGGTGGCGTGGACCCTGAAAATAACCCCTGCAGTTTGCTGTACGCTACATACATACAGCATATTCATGAACGTAGGCAGACAGCATTTCTCTATTGAAAATACACCTTTGTACAATCTGTCATTTGGTAATCTAAATTAGAACAAGACTTACTGTAACTCCTGTTTAAAGTAACACATAGTGTTAATATATACAGTATATGAATAGATCTATACGTTGACTATAACACACAGTGTACCCAGGCTCAGTAAGAAACGATAGCTTTTTATGTAAATGTATATGTCACTTGTTTGCTAATTATTTATTTTGATATTGTTGGCAGTTCACCAGATTCTTGGAGCCACTTTAAAAAGCAGTGTTTTGACAACATGCCAAAATATTTTATGTAATTCTCTTGTTAAACCATCTGGTCCAGGAGCTATGATTAACGTAAAACATCAAAGTAAAATAGATGAAATTTCATCAAACAGATTTTTGTGCTTAATCCTGGTATACTTGTCAACTTTTATGACTATATCTGTGCCATGCAAATTCAAAGCATAAGATTCCCCAGATATTAAAAGGAAAATTATGCCCAATATGAGCTATTAGAGATTGATACTATACAAAATATAGTAATATATATGATAATATGTTATGCTTTATAAATAATTCAGTTTTGTATTATTAAAATGTTGAAAGAGAAATGTGCTACTGCACAGACTCCAGCCTTCCTATTCTCCATGGAGGCTTCATGCCCTATACCAAGATGGCCACTAAGATTTCTACTGGGCGTTTGCAGGGCCATTTTGAGACTTTGTGAGACTATACATACTGTGAGATGGTGGGTGACTAATGTATTGTACAGAAAGACTTGCGAATACCTGTGATCCACATTTCCCAGCATCCCTGCACCACGACCTATTTGTAGCATGCACTCACCAGCTGGTGGCCTGTATGAGACCTCACTCTGCTAATTACACTTCATCACTAGGGTACATGCAACAGTGAGTACAAACGATGCTTGCCCGTATCTTACTAAAGCCCTCTATGGTATCCCAGAGGGCAGGACATGTGGCACAGATTAGTCAGTATATCAGCTGCCTAATACCATTATTTGCTGTGAATACTGTACATCAGGGGTGGCCAAAGCTGTCCTTAAGATCTACTAACAGTTGATGTTTTCCAGGCAACCTGTGGATCTATAGTAGGAATGAATGCAGCAGGTTTGAAAATGTGACAGTTAGTAATGACTACAGCTGTGCACCAGCTAGGTGATCTGGGAAATGTGGACCGTTGGTAGATCTCGAGGACCGGTTTGGCCACCCCTGCTGTACATCATAAAGCGCTTGGATCACCTAATTCACTATGGAAATTTATTCTCAAGATGAATTTAGAAAAGCTCCCCGGTTGAGAAGGCAACTGTGCTTTTTAGATTGAGTTATCAGATTAAAGTAATATCAGATGGGGACATTTGTAAAACCAGTACCATAAATATGTGCTGTAACCATCAATGGCCGGTTAGGACAGTTCAAATTGTATACATCTTGTACCTCTGACCTCTGGTTTGTCTGATTGCTTAATTTGGTTTTGGCCATTCTCGGTTCATCTGCCAGACTGACATACAGTATAGAGGTTCAACACTGATAATCTTGCACCCTGGGTTCCAGTAGTGTGCCGGATCACCCTTTTTGTCAAATTATCAGCGGTGTCTGCCCCCCGCACCTGGTGACCCCCTCTCGCAGTAAGATTCCCCCACACCCGTCAAACCCACCGCACCCTTTGGGTCTCTGTCCCACAGTCCGCACCCCATCCCCCATGCATGATTCCCTCTGTCCGCCAGGAGTGCCGCTTCTCCTACCTGCAGAGCATACTCCACAGCACAACTCCTAGTGCCAGCAGCGCCGCTTCTCCTGCCTGCAGTGCGACTCCCGCTGCCCTCTAACCCTTCCCGAATCCTAACTGACCCCAACACCTGATGTGTCCGGATTAAAAGATGTTCCGGACCAGGTGCCGGAAAATCGGAAATGTACTGTATATTCTACCTGTATTGTATATTCTGTTTAACGATTATATTTCCATTTTAAACTTCCATTTGATTCCCAGGACCCTGGAATCTTTATTCAGCAGTAGTTCCCTGCTGGCCATCACACAGCTAGTGGTGGGAGTGTAAAATGCAAATATACAAATATTGTGCACTAATGAAGATTTAATGTGTTTCTTTTCTTTGTATTTACATATGCTTCGTTTTTTTGAAAGCGGCGAAACATAATAGTGGAACTGAGTTACATTCAAAAATAACAATGCATTTACTTCTTATTATTAACTAGTTTCACGCGCAGAAAAACAAACTCGCCAACTGTGCCATAGAACTCGGTGTATGGCGTATTATTTATAATAACAATATGTTTTTACATCAGTTTTGACAAGTCTTTCAAAAAAATATACAAAACTGTATTTTGGAAATGAATAAAGGCTCGTTTGTATTCACAGTAACCACATAATAGTGGTTCATGTTTATCAAGATACCTTTTGAATTAGTCATGTGTATTATTATAATATGTCTTTCTGCTTTAATATTCATATAGAAATTTTGTTTTGCTTTTAGGATTTTATGTATGTTTCGTAAATGGAAAATACTGTAACATTGGGCCAAGTTTTAGCGACTCTTCGCAAAAGTAATGACTCCATTGGTTCTTTACGATAGACAAAGAAGGATTTATGGAAATGGTAATAAGGAGGGAAATTTACTATTGCCCACAGTGACCAATCCTATTGTACTTGTCAAGAATGTTGTGTTGGAAGTGAATTTCATGTCTGTATTCACCCGTATATACAATCTAGGCCCTCATTCTGATTCATTCGTTCCCCGTGAATTCGCAAAGGTTATGCGCATGTGCAGGTCTTCTGTTTGGGAGCCTTTTATAGTCTCCGCCGTGCTCACAACAGGGGGGGGGGAGGTGGAGGAGGCATGCTGGGGGCATTCCGATAAGAACACCCTGCATTTCCTGGGCATATCCACAAAAATGCTGGGTGCGCCCAGAAAATCACTGGGCGTCCACATGCGAACGCAGACGGACACCTGGATTCCCAGTTCTTGGAGCAGGGTGCCGCAAATCTAAGTAAGCAGATACTGAATTAGATTTGTGAGCACTACAGTAATCATTTGATGGTTGGTGACCATCGAATGATTTCAGGCCCACATGCAAGCCTGTAAAGAAATTTTTGTGCATAACATCCATTTGCAGGTGGCGGGGACATTTGCTGTGAAGTGGGGGGCAGGCATTCACACGCCCGGTGGGTGACATTACAAGGCTCGCAAAGCAGAGAACTACAGCTGCTTTGCGAGCCTACCAGAATGACCTCCCTAGTCATGCCTCTTTTCTCAATTTAAATTAATAGCAATCTGGGGCACCCATTCTTGAGTGCACTAAGTGTAGGAGCATGCACAGTGCAAAAATACATATGATGCAATACACAAAGAGGCATCTGTTCAACTCCAATGTTTGCATTTAGGGCCTTATTCTAGTTCACTCTTTCTGAAAAAATCCTTCTTAGATGGACAAAACAATGTGCACTCTAGGTGGGGCAGATGTTACTTGTGCTGAGCGAATTAGATTTGGGTGGGGTTTTACTTCAAAGTGAGATCTATATTGCAGTGTAAAAATTAAGCAGCCAGTATTTATCCTGCACAGAAACACAATAACTCAACAAAATCTAATTCTCTCTGCACATTTTATATATGCCCCCCTGCAGTGCACATGGTTTTGTCCATCTAAGAAGGATTTTGGCAGAAAGAGTGAACTAGAATAAGGCCCTTAGTTACAATGCGTAATATCTCTTTTTTCCTTTGCATCAGTTTTCATCAATATCCCTTAATTGGTGGTAAGGTGAAATGAATTACAAAAGCTTTCTTTCTAATTTCAAGGTTTATTGACCTTTTTAAAAAAAAAAAAAATCTAATTCTTGTGTATTCATTCCATATGTACCAATTATATGATTATGTTTAGAGTAACCAATTCCAAATACATCTTACTGTTATATTTTGCCAACATTCTTTACTCATTTAATGCTAAATTAAGGGGAACAGTAATGGGAACCACATATACTCCTTCCTATACCAATATTTTCCTGTATGGGTGAGTAAGTTTAGTCCAGAGGTTCCAAAATTCAGTCTTCAAGGTACCTCAATGGTCCAGGTTTTAAGTATATGCAAGTTTGGCCACAAGTGACATAATTAGCACCTCAGTCAAATTGATTTAACCATCTGTTCTGGATATACTTAAAACATTGACCATTGCAGTGCATTGAGGTTCCGTTTGGGAACCTCTGGTCTAGGCTATAGAGATATGTGACTCAGGTTTATGCTAGGATAGTGGTGCTATATACAATGTCCTGTTGATGGGGAATATTTTTCATGCGCAGAATAACAGTTATTCTAATGAACATACAGTATTGGACTGCATGGGGACATTGGCCCTGAGTGGTTTGTTTTTGTAAACTGTCATCTGTAGATGATATAGTTATTTGAATGGCCATTTACATCTATTACATAAACCTACTTTACAGAATGGGTGACATAGGGGAAAATTTACTAAAGCAAATTCGTAAAAAAATAGGTGTATTCGTATACAGAAATACACTTATTTTTTACACATTCGTATATTCGGGATTTACAATCCCGAAAATACACCAATTCGTATTCGTATTGATGGCACATTCTTATTTGTATTTACAAATACGAATGGATACACCATCGAAAGAATACGACAGGAATCACCATTCAAAAGAATGGTGATTTCTAATTTACTAATTCGGCTTCTGATTGGCCGCTAGGCAGCCAATAGATTTATTCGGGGGAGAGGCGCTTAGGGTGAAACTTCAGCAGCTCTCCCAATCAGTGCACTGGTTTGGGGTTTTGTGGTTTGTTATTTTTTTTCAAGATCCCTGGACTCCGACAGAACCAAGAGGACCGATCTACGCTGAAGGACCTTGGTAAGTAAAATTTTCTTCCACAGGTCCCCAAAAGGATTTCTTCTGACCCCGGACCCCAGGACTCCCGGACCCCAGGACACCCGGACCCCAGGACCGATGGATGGGGACCTACCTATGGGCTCAAGATAGGTAAATATCAGTATGTATGGGCTATGTATGTGTTAAAGTTTTTTTTTTTATGTGTGTGTCAGTGTGTTTATTTAACTATTTCTATTACTGGGGAGCTACAAGTTCCAGGGGCCCTTTAATGCCCAGCATGCTGGGACTTGTGGTTCTTCAAGCCCCAGCATGCAGGGGAGGCTTGCTGGGACTCATAGTTCCACAGTATTAGACAATAATTTTAATTCTATTTTTTACTACTTAATCAGCCTGGTAACCAACGCCCAGGGGTACCGGGGACAGCACCAGGCTTCAGCCTGGGCAGGTAAGTTCTGGAGGGGGAGGAACCCTTTGTTGGGGGGGTTCCCACTCCCCCAGGACCCATGCCCAGGCTGACTGGTCAGTAGGGTTAATGTTTTGGCCGTGGGACCTTATATAATAAGTGTCCCCCAGCTGTGACATTACCCTGCTGGCTGGTTGGGCCTGGGGCTGGTTCTTAAAACACGGGGGACCCCTATTCATTTTGTCCCCCATATTTTGGGAACCAGACCCGGCCCTGGAGCCTGGGGCTGGTTTTAAAAAATCAGCGGAGCCCTATGTCAATTGTTCCCTGATTTTTTTAATACCAGGCCCGGCTCTGGTGCTGGTTATGGCCTTGTGGGGGATCCCATGCCATTTTTAAAAATGATTTTTTTTTTTTTATCACACTGCAGCCTGCATGGATCTGACTGATCCATGCAGACTGCCTATACGAATTCGTATTAGCAGCCGTATATACGGCCACTAATACGAATTGATACGAATGGATACAACAACGGGGATTACAATGCAGTTGTATTTGACTGCTTTGTAAATTATCCTCTGGAACATGAATTTGCATACAGCTAGAACAGCCGTATGCATTCGTATTCATTCGTATTAAGAATACGAATATGAAAAATCGTATTCGTATTCTTAGTAAATTTCCCCCATATTGTTTAGCAATACTGCCTTACATCACTGGGGTCATTCATTAAATTCCCAAGTTGTGACACATTTGTACAGAGTTTGTATGTCCTTCCCATTTTTGTGTGGGTGTCCTCTGGTTGTACCAGTTTCCTCTGACTTGATACCTAAAACACTGATAAATGAATTGCTGTAAAAATATTTGTGTGTGTACATGTGGTATATAGAACATATATTGTAAGTTTCACTGTGTCAGGGACTGGTGTGCATGAGTGAAATATGTTCTGTAAAAGATTGTGTAATGCGTGTGCACAATATAAATAACCGTTAGTGAATAAATAATTTAAATATTAATAAGTATTATTAATAATTACTCGACAAAAGATGATTCTCAAATATGATTTATTCAATCAATTCCTCAAAAATATTAAAAGTGTGGATCGGTTCTCCAGAAGTCCGAATTCACCTGAAATTTGTGGCTCAGAAACAAACCAAACCCGATCTGATTCCTCAAGAAGATTCATCCCAAGCCAAGTCCTGGTTCAAATCTTCCTGCAGTTAAGAATTTAGCTGTTTTTTTATTTATTTATTTTATGAATGGTTACTGTTTTGTTTTTTGTTTATTTTAATCCAAACCAAAATCCATATTCCAACCCCAAAAAAAAAATCACAATTGTTTTGACAAAACCAAAACTCTGTGACGAATTAGAACCAAAACTAATACACAGGGTCCAACATCTCTAGATTATGAATTACAGTACCTTTTTTTTATTACTTTTTCAGATATTTTCCACCTTCAAATACTCATTTATAGAAGAAAAATCGGCTGTTACAGAACAGAGTCATTCAAGTTGATATGGATTAAATAAAAAAAAACAGTTTACAAGCAATAAAAACATAATGGGGAATCCTTGCTTGAAAATGCTTTAAAAATGTTTCAAATGAATGCAATCAGCTATTAATAATAAATGCATATACAGTAATAGAATTGCAGAAATGTAAACACTTCATCATTAAGTAACAGTAACATTCAAGAGTTCTGTCTTTAATCTATTATTGTTGTAGTATAGGCAATATAAATATGTTACAAAGGAAAAGACTAGAAAAATATTTACTGATCCGTGGCCAATTGGAACCAAAATGTCTTTCCCCACGATTAACCTATACAAATGGAAAGTTATCATATACTATTAAAAATATAAATTTTCTGTCTTGTACTCCTTTGATTATGTTTTCTGTGTAAGTATGAGCTACTGTACTGTAATACAGGGCTGGCCAAAGCAGTTCTGTAGATCTACCAACAGTCCACGTTTGGTGCACAGCTGTAGCCATTACTAACTGTCACATTGTCAAACCTGCTGCATTCATTCCTACTATAGATCCACTGAAATTCCTGAACTGTTGGTAGATCTTGAGGACAGATATGACCACCCCATAGCTAATAATTTAGGGTGAATATTGACATATTAATGACTTAGCTGAGATGAGATGAAATAATGTTTACATGTACCAGTGGAAGAGGTCTACCAAGAAAAGCATGGCCCCTATTCTGGTGCTACAGTACATCTCATTGTGATAACGGGGCAGATGCAAATGTTTCCAGTGTTATTTAGCACTGAACATGTTATATATATCAGAGTTACAAGTACCACCTTCTCATCTAAACATTTTGCATAAGTGGTGTGACTTATGGTTATGGGACTGTAAACAAAATTGAGTCTATGACTCCAGACCGATCTCATGTACTAAGAATAATGCCTTGTGTAGATGTATGCAGAATAAGATGACAGCTATGGAAACAAGCAATAGGGTCGTATGCAGTGGCGGTTCTTACCAATATGGAGGGGGAGGGCTGCCGCAATGCGTGCCCCCCCCCCCCACTCTGCTGCCGCCCCTGGTCACTCCCGCCATCCCCGGACGCCGCGTGCACCCCTGTCCCTGCATGGGGCCAGTGCATGCGTAGTAACGTCATACATACTGCACATGCACTGGCCCAAGCCTCCGGGGGCTGCCTTTGCAGCAGCCCCCGTAGACTTGATCGGATTACCGGGTTCCAGCGCATGCGCAGTATGGTCCGCGGTACTGCGCATGCGCAGAACCCGTTTTGGGGGCTGCTGCGCATTTGCACAGAGAAAGGCATCCTGGAGGGAGGGAACACCGTCCGATGGGATGCCTTGAGTGACTGGCAGGTCAGACTTCCAATAGGAAGACACTGCCAATCACAGTGAAGGTAAAAACTGCCACTGGTCGTATGGTTGTCTGGATGCGTAAAACTTTGTGGAGAGGACATTTCCACACTGAGTTACTATATGTGGGCAATTTGCAGCAAGCATGTGTGCAACTCTGAATTGGCTCTACTATGAGGAAATTAGGCGGTGTAATGATTAGCATTACTGCCTCACAGCACTGAGGTCATGAGTTCGATTCCCACCATGGCCGTACTGTGCAGAGTTTGTATATTCTCCCTGTGCTTGGGTGGGTTTCCTCTGGGTACTCCAGTTTCCTCCCATAATCCAAAAATATACTGGTAGATTAATTGGCTCCCAATAAAAAATGAACCCTAGAATTCTTGTGTGTACATGTGGTAGGGAATATAGATTGTAAGCTCCACTGGGGCAGGGACTGATGTGAATGTCCCAACATTCCGCGCTGCGGAATATGTGTGAGCTATATAAATAACTAATCAGCTAATTATTATTATTATTATTATTATTATTATTATTATTATCTGGATATAATTTTTATCAAAATAGGCCATTTTTATTTAATGTATTGCAATGTTAATGCTATGCACAGGAAATATATTACCGTTAAACCAGCGCCAAGAAGATATCTATTAACATTACAATTTATGTTCCTTTATATAAGTATCATGTCAAGTTTGATAAGAGCAGCGTATACATGTATCATCATCCCTAAAATGTTACAATGTTCTCCCAAGAGTTCAAGAAGAGCTGATACGTGAATTCAATTATTTGACAAGCTCTTGAAATGGCAGAGTTATTAATCTATATCTATACCACATAACTCTAATAAAAAGAAACATGACTTTGTTTATAAAAAATGGATCTGAACGTGAAATACTGTTTTATTATGTGTGCATACAAATGAGGGCCCCTACAATGATTTATGCACATTTAAATGTCAGATTTGCATTGCTGCTTTTCTTTTGGTCCTTCTGCAAAAAATCAAGTAGCTCTTTTCTACGCTGACTAATGCTCTATGATAAAGTAATTTTCATGGACTAATACTACATTAAGATTAATACCTTGTCTATGACAGTTTTAAACCACATTTATGGAGTTAAATGCAAATGAGAGGCAGGATACCAGCGTTTGCATTTATTTGATATATATCACTTGACTAATCTGTTCCGTGCTCTGTCTTATGTAAAATATGAATTATGCAAACTTGTTACAAGCATTCTTGAATTCAAATTGCTTTGCTTGCTTTTTTTTTTTTTAATTTTTATGCAACGGATGACAGGCCATTTCTGTGTCTATTCAAAACAAGGTTTAATAAAAGCATATGTTTTATCTGTGCCGATCTAAATATAGAAATGTTGCTTCCTGTGCTGATTACATTTTTAAAGCAATAGCAATACAATATACAGCAATATATATAGAAATCTGGAGAGAGGCATAGAGAGGTGAAGGGTAGATAGAAAGCTTGTTGGGTCAGGGGCAAACGTAGGATTCCTGGAGGTTTCTTTTCCAAATGTTTGTTTAGAACGATTGTCACCAGCAGTACTATTTTTCTGGAAAAATAGGTCCAGGAACTACAAGTCTGGGGGCGGATCAATTGAATAAAAAAATATATATATAATAGAGAGTGAGAAGGAGAGATATATGTATATATTGTATTTAGAAACAAAGGCACTCACAGGTGACTTCGAAATAAAACTTATCTCTTATGGAAAGTACATTGTCAGTTCCTGATGATGTCATACTTAATTAGAGGTTCAGGAACTGAGTTCCTGCTGGTTCCTGCTGAAAAATAGCACTGGTCACAGGCCATGAAGTATTTAAAACTAGAATGTATAATCTGCCCTAAATGCATACTTGCCTACCTACCCGGAAAGGTCGGGAGGCTCCCAAAAATCAGGTCCCCCTCCAGCCCCCCCCCAAAGGATGGGAAAGCCTCACACCAGCCCCTGGACCCCCAATTTTTTCCCCGACATCCTCCTACCCTGCTGGGTAGGGGGGGGGGGAGGGCCAGAGTGCTGATTTTACGATTTTTGGGGGAACACAGGTAATATCCACACTTGACGATGCAATTATGATCCTTCTAATTCCATGCAACCCCTAAATTGTGAATGTGGATCACAATAATCTAATCAGCTCCCTCTTACTATGCATTCATTTCCTTATGAGAAAGGTATATCTTAACTGGATGTATAAATATAACAAAAAAGAATTAATGATGTATCAGAATCGTGGCCCACCAGGAAGATACCAGTTTGATGATGTGCTGTCTAAATGAGATCCTTTGAAACCCTCCTGTGTCCCTCGTTCTATCGGAATAGCTGTTTACAGCATCTGAAGATATCTCCCTTAAGAAGACAAGGTGGGAGAGTCACCTGTCTGTCAATCTGGGGTAGCGGTCTAATGTTGGGAGGTGGTAGGGCTTTGGGAGGAATTCTGTGATTTCCAATGGTTGGTCTCCATGTCATTCTAACAAATAAACTGTGGATAGAACTGTGTCATTTTCACAAATGGTGTCAGAAGTAAGATGCGAATGGAAGAGTTTCTGACTCCCAGCTCAACAAGAAACAAACATGGAGGAAACGGAACACATATATGTTACATATTGCACTATATTCTCTTTATGTTTTTTCTCCATATATTTCAAATAATTTTTTTATACATACAGTATGTTGAGATACTCATAAAGCACCATATAGATTTAAATACAATTCTAACATAAATATTGTTCTATTTAAGTTTCATATAACTAACAGCTCACTTATCTGATCTATTCTCCTTCTGTGTGTTATTGCTTTTGGTTATTGGGGAGTGAAACAGATAAGGACTATGCTGCTTTTGCATTAGCACCAGGGTATTCTCCTCCACATATGTTCTTCAACATGAAGGAAGTATGGCAAGCTCTTGTGAAAATGGCATCAAGAGCAACAACCCCAGGTAATACCTGTCCTGAAGGCTCAGACAAAAAGCCCAGACTCTAATAGAGGGAGTTTGACTAGAGGAGACAAGACCAAGGTGTACCATAAGGTCTATTGCTCTGGTAAATGTCACTAGCTAGTGACATAGAAGCATGGCCTCTGGAGGTATGGGCTAAGAAACAGGCTCCTTACCTATCATGGAAAACCCAGCAAACTCATATGGACCTGCCTTTAGATGAGACAAGTGTCCATTTACCAGTACTTGAAATCTGAGATATCAGCAAGTACTGGGGTTTCTGTGCATTGCCTATACCAGCGATTTCATAGAAATTTACACTTTCTAAAATACTGAAGAACTTATCCTCTCGCATTGTGCAACATTTGTAGATCGATCACTGCATCCTGGCCTAAACTGAGGACTGCCAAGGTGGGAACCAGTTGGATCCCCAATACCTCGCTTCATGCCAAAACCCTTGCCATGGCAAAAGCCAGGTTTGCCTGTTTATCCCCCGGACTCAGCTAAAACACTTGTTGATCTTTTGTGCAATATCACATTTACAAGCGTATTCATAGAATGCACTGGATAACTAATTAGTTGCTTTCGACAATGCCTCCATTTTCATTAATATCCCCCTTAATCTTCTTGAATGGATGAAAAAAATGATTCATGATTTGTACTCCTCTGAAAATGTGTCAAGTACAAACAATTCTGATCATAAGTATACTTTAATTATTACAGTAAAATGAAGGTCCACTAAAAGAGATTGTAATGTGTTATACCTTAAATTTTAGCTGAATTTTATTTCAGAAATCCTATCATTTACCTCTAATGAAACTGAGCTCCCCCCAGCTAAGACTGCAGACATTTAAAAATAAAATGGTATCTTATGCTTCAAATGCCTGCTGAGTTGTATTCCATTAATCCTGTAATTCTTCAAGTGGCAGCAAACTCTGCTTCGACCTTAAAATATCTTAAAAATTCATAATCTATAATGGGCATCTGACTTCCAAGAAGCCAAAGGGAACTTGATGTTTCTGAACACAGAATTTGAAGGACAACTGTAGGATTCTAGAACCCTCAGGTGCTCCAAACATTCAATAGTAGGAGACCGCAGATGAACCGGCTTGCTCAGGTTCTAACCATAAAAAATAGTACTAAAAGGCCTCAAAGTAAGAGCAGGCATTGATGAATTCATAGGAAAGCACCTACTGTATGAATAGAGCATAAATTCTCAAAATGTCAATCAAGCAATAGCCATGTGCAGTAATGTACAGTATATCAAATGTACTCTTTACAGAATACACCTGACATATTGCTTGGCTTCATTAGACAAGTTACAGTATACTGTACCATATCGTAGGATGCATTCAGCATCCCAGTGGACAGGATGCCTGATGTTACCATTTAGGATGTAAGAATGCGAGGAGTGCTTGCGTCAGGCTGAGTGGGAGGAGGAGGGTTAGAATTAGGCACTAGGGGGTGTTTAGGTTTAGGCTGTAGGGAGGGAGGGATTAAACTGCAGGGTATGGAGGTTAGGTTAGGTACTAGTGGGGGGAGATAGGGTTAGGCTTTGGGGAGGGAGGGTTAGGGTTAGGCAGTAGAGTATGGCAGTTAGGTACGAGGGGAGAGAGATAGGGTTAGGCTATGGGGAGGGAGGGTTAGGCAGTAGGGTATGGCAGTAAGGGTTAGGTATGAGCGGAGGGAGATAGGGTTAGGCTATGGGGAGGGAGGGTTAGGCAGTAGGGTATGGCAGTAAGGGTTAGGTACGAGCGGAGGGAGATACGGTTAGGCTATGGGGAGGGAGGGTTAGGCAGTAGGGTATGGCAGTAAGGGTTCGGTACGAACAGAGGGAGATAGGGTTAGGCTATGGGGAGCTAGGGTTAGGCAGTAGGGTGTGGCAGGTAGAGATGGGTAACAACTGCGCTGAGTTTGCAGTATCGATGGTTGCTGCAGAACTTACCCTGGGTATACTACAGGATATCCTATACAGAAGTATACGTACAATAGATGGGGTGTGGGTATATTCTGCGCTAACCTTCACTGCTTAATACACGTGGATGAAAATAATGGATAAGTGACACAATGTAATAATAATAAAAATGTTAGCTTTATTTTATAATATAAAAGAAGGAGATAATACTTTATACAAGTGGTTATTACAATGATAATCGTGCTTAATGGGGTGTCCTAATACTGGTATACTACAAGACAGGACAAACTGACACAAAACACATATGTACTCCTCTGTGGGCGTTTTTGATGCTCAGCCAATGTAAAGTCTCAAAGGTAATCCGGAGAGAGCAATGTCACTTGGTTTAAAGCAAAGAATTTGCCTACCAGTAGATGGTATTGAAGATGTGTATCAGGTTCCAGGGTGCGATCCTCGTCTGCCGGCAGACTGAACCTCCTGTGGCAGCAGCGGTCTGTGCGGCTTGCTGTGTCTGGAGGGATCGATTACTCTGAGATCGACGATAAAAATAGAGTGGAATGCATTTGTGTATTAAAAACTGCAATATTAGGGAATGGAACTGCCCATATACCTAACTAAATGTTAGAAAGTAGTTTTGTTCAGAAAATATATATAAAATATATATATTACAGAAGTGAAAATAAACATAAATATAAACATGATAAATATAAGAATAAAAAAAATAAAAAAATTATACTATAAATGTAGAAGTGAAATTAAATAAAAACTAAATAAAAAACAAATAGACAAATTAAACATATATATATATATATATATATATATATATATATATATATATATCTAGGAGGGGATAGGGGCGGGGGGAAGGAGAACGGTTCGGGAGGGAGAAGGGATAATGGGGAGTTACTAAAGGTGATGGGATAGGAGGGAGTGGGGGGGAGGGAGGGGGGGTTTTGGGGGTTGGTTGGCGTGTTATGAAGGTGTTGTTGGATCGTTTATAGTCCTAGTTGTCATTCTTTAGGAAAGGTGCAATTTCAAAGTCTATATTGAGGCCCTTTGGCATGAGGGTCCCCAATTTTTAGATGGTCTTAGTCTCTTCTTTACTGAGGATTGAGTCCAGATCTCCTCCTCTCCATGGGATTTGAATTTTCTTTAGGCCTATAAATTTGAGGTCTTTCGGATTGCTGTGATGATGTTCAGTGAAGTGGATCGGTATGCTGTGGTTATCTTTTTTATTTTGTATGTTGCATAGGTGTTCCTGCACCCTCACGTGTAGCTTTCTCTTTGTCTTACCAATATATTGGTATCCACATGGGCATTGTAGCATGTAAATGACGCCACATGAATTGCATGTTATTCTTTCCTTAATTTTGTAAATAGATTTATTGGAAAAAGATTCTCTTTGACTGCATATCCTGGTGTTATCATATCTGGTCTTCCTACAGGCTGTGCAGGTTCCACACCTTGAGAAGCCAGTTGTCTTATTGGGGTTTGTTGCTCCTTTAGTTGGTATATGACTTTTGACCAGTGTTGTTCTGATTGTCGCCGCTCTTCTGTAGACTACCCGTGGTCGACTGGGTAGCACTCTTTTTAGTTCCTCATCTGTGCGTAGTATATGCCAATGTCTTCGTAGGCTTTTTTCCAGGAGGAGGTTCTGTGTTGAATAGTCTGTTAAGAAGAGGATATTGTCCTGGGTCTTGTCTTTCTTTCTTTCTTTCTTTGTATTTCAAAAAGCTTTGTCTGTCTGCTTCCTCCACCTTCCTTCTTTCTTTCTCAAGTGTGGATTTATCATAATTTTTCTCCACAAAATTGTTCATCATGTCTTTTGACTGTGTGTTGTAATCGGAGATTTTTGAACAATTCCATCTGATTCTTTTGAACTGTCCACCTGGGATATTCTCTAGCCAGGGTTTGTGATGGTTACTTTTGGCGTCCAGTTAGCTGTTGCAATCTGTTTTTTTGATGAAGGTTCGTGTTTCCATCTTGTTGTTTTCTACGAATATATTCAGGTCTAGGAAATTTATTGAGGTCCTGCTGGTATTGCTTGTGAACTCTAGATTCAAATTGTTTTTATTAATGTGTTCGGTACTTGTTTCCTAGCACGGCCACAATCGCGGGCATCGTGTGTCATTTTTAGTGGTATACGACGCGACCGACGCGATGCCCCCGATTTTCCCATTGAAATGCATTGAAAATAGTCAAAATCGCGTCGGTCGCGTCGTATGCGGCTAAAAAAGGCTTAAATGGTCCAGACGCGATGCCCACGATTTCCCCATAGGAAACAATGTTAAATGGCTCAATGTACCCGCGATGCCCCCGATTTCTCATAGGGAACAATGTTAAATACCTCAATTTGACCAAATCATCATAGGGAACAATGGTAAATGGGCCAGAAAGCACCAAAAACACCCCAGAACAGTGAAATGTCCCCCCAAAAGTACTTTACGCCACCCCACGATCAACGCGAACCCGAAGCGTGGCGAGCGCAGCGAGCCCGCGAGGGGCGGTGGTACACGTCCTCCGACCTTTTCATACCCCCACTATCCACGTCGGCGTGGAGTTGAGAATAGAATATTGTGGCGAGCGTAGCGATCCACTGAGCCCGAAGCGTGGCGAGCGCAGTGAGCCCCGCGAGGGGACGCGGATACCTTCACAGGTAAACGCGTCCCTTCGCAGGCTTCACAGGTATCCGCGTCCCCTCGCGGGGCTCGCTGTGCTCGCCTCGCTGCGCTCGCCACACTATTCTATTCTCAACTCCACGCCGACGTGGATAGTGGGGGTATGAAAAGGTCGGAGGACGCCTACCGCCGCCCCTCGCGCGCTCGCTGCGCTCGCCACGCTTCGGGTTCGCGTTGATCGTGGGGTGGCGTAAAGTACTTTTGGGGGGACATTTCACTGTTCTCGGGGGCATCGCGGCTAAATTGAGGCATTTAACATTGTTCCCTATGGGGAAATCGCGGGCATCGCGTCGCGACCATCGCACCCGATTTTTTAGTGCTTGCGATGGCCGCGATGCCCCCGATTTTTCCTCACGATGCCCACGATCATGATCGTTGTGGCCGTGCTAGGAAACAAGTACCATGTGTTCTATTAATCTATTGAGGTCGTCTTCTCCTCCTTTCCACAGGATGATCACATCGTTGATGTATCGTGCCCACATCTTGAGGTTATCTTGAAAAGGATTATTCGTCCAGATGGTATCTTGTTCCCATTGCGCCAGGAAGAGGTTTGCGTATGATGGGGCGAAATTTGTCCCCATTGCCGTTCCCTGGCGTTGTAAGTAGAAATTTCCACCAAACCAAAAATAGTTGTGGCCTAGGATAAAACGTATCGCCTCTATAATGAAGTTGATTTGTGTTTTCTCCAATTCTGAGTCCTCCAGGAGTTTCTTCTCTACGTTTTCGCACCCCTGAGCGTGGTTTATGCTCGTATAGAGTGATTTGACATCATACGTTGCTAGTATGTAGTCCTCCTCCCAGGGAAGTTCCTTTAGGAGCATCAGTATGTGGTGGTATCTTTGATGTGCCCTCTTTGTTTTGTTACCACTGGCTGTAGGAATTCATCAACATATTTAGATAATTTTGAAGTGAGTGATTTTACCCCTGCCCCTATCGGTCTCCCTGGTGGGTTCTCTTGGTCCTTGTGTAGTTTTGGCAGGTGGTAGAACACTGGTATAATGTGGTCGTTTTTCTGGAGGTATCCATATTCATGTTTATTGAGGATCCCTTCTTTAATGCCTTTGGCCAGTAGAGTGTTCAGTTCATTTTTATATTTCACCGTAGGGTCTGTTCTGAGTTGTTCGTAAGTGGTGGGGTCTTCTAGCTGTGTCTTTGCTTCTTTTTCGTATTTGTCTCTGTCCATAATCCCTCCCGAACCATTCTCCTCCTAGATATATAGAGATATATTTATGTTTAATTTGTCTATTTGTTTTTTATTTAGTTTTTATTTAATTTCACTACTACATTTATATTATAATTTTTTTTTTAATTCTTATATTTATCATGTTTATATTTATGTTTATTTTTACTTCTGTAATATATATATTTTATATATATTTTCTGAACAAAACTACTTTCTAACATTTAGTTAGGTATATGGGCAGTTCCATTCCCTAATATTGCAGTTTTTAATACACAAATGCATTCCACTCTATTTTTATCTAATTTATTTATGAAATATCGTTGGGTAAACCTTACTACGAGTATTCTATATATATATTAATTGTGTCTCACCGCACTAAAACATACTCTTTAATATAAAATTAAGCTGAGAAATAGACCTACACCATACTCAGCATCAGAATCAAAAGAACTACTCACCTATCTTTTAATGCTGTAGACTACTCTTTATTTATTTTAGTATGAATTAACTAACCACCCCTAGCAAGAAGAATGATCCATTAGCAAATATGTCCCACGTCTGTGTGCTGTCTTTGTCTGTTGTATGTTTTTACTCCTAAATCGCAACTTCTCAATATACTAAAACGGTTTCCGTGGAGATGAGGTCAGAAAATGGAGTAGAAGAAGCCAAAAGCGGTAAGAGCGGAAGCCAGAGCGGCATAGAAGTCCGCAGCCATAAAGAACGGGCGGATGTGACGTCCGCGGCATACCAGAGTGGCATAGAAGGGGCGGAAGTCCATAGCCGTCGAGTACGGGCGGATGTCCATAGAACATCAGAATAAAAGAGGAGTCCAGGGCAGCGATAGATCACTCTGTTCTATCCCGAGGAAACCTGTGACACAGGCGAAACGCGTCGATCTCAGAGTAATCGATCCCTCCAGACACAGCAAGCCGCACAGACCGCTGCTGTCACAGGAGGTTCAGTCTGCCGGCAGACGAGGATCGCACCCTGGAACCTGATACACATCTTCAATACCATCTACTGGTAGGCAAATTCTTTGCTTTAAACCAAGTGACGTTGCTCTCTCCGGATTACCTTTGAGACTTTACATTGGCTAAGCACCAAAAACGCCCACAGAGGAGTACATATGTGTTTTGTGTCAGTTTGCCCTGTCTTGTAGTATACCGGTATTAGGACACCCCATTAAGCACCAATATCATTGTAATAACCACTTTTATAAAGTATTATCTCCTTCTTTTATATTATAAAATAAAGCTTAAATTTTAATATTATTACATTGTGTCACTTATCCATTATTTTCATCCACGTGTATTAAGCAGTGAAGGTTAGCGCAGAATATATCCACACCCCATCTATTGTACGTATACTTCTGTATAGGGTATCCTGTAGTATACCCAGGGTAAGTTCTGCAGCAACCATCGATACTGCAAACTCAGCGCAGTTGTTACCCATCTCTACCAAGTAACCATTCATACTACATTTACAACAGCAGCAGAGTTTTTTACGAGTGGATGCCCACTACCCCATAGAGTGAGAATTACGATCACCACAGTGCATTTATATACCATAAACTAGTGTATAACTTTTTTGCAAATCCCCTAACTTGAGACCTTCATTGGCCTAGGGAAATACAAACACCAAGAGGAACCTAAAATAACGGAGGACAATTTCTGTACACTCTATCTTAAATTGGAAAAATTGGAAACAATGGAAATTAAGCAATGGTGGGAGAGCACGACATTGAACAGATATCTGGAACAAGGTATGATCCCGAGAGGATTAATACTGCTAAAGAAACCTACTTTCCTCTCCACCAACGAAACATTCCAAACACAATGGAACAAAACCCTGGACGATTGCTCAAACAATCTAATGCGTCTCATCATAGAAGACAGAGAACAATCGATTAATAAAATCACCAAAGAAATAGAAGAAATCAACAAACGAATAGAACCACTAAAACAGCATGAAGATTTCAAAAGATTGGATCAATTAACAAAGAAAAAATTAAGGAAAACAGAAGAAGAAACAATAGAACAGAAAAAGAGGAAATTCAACAGGGATCTGGAAGACTACCGCATAGACTACATAAATTGGAAACAGGAAAACTACAATCAAAGAGAAAACTATAATCAAAGAGAAAACTACAACAGAGGAACGTACAGGTTTCGATCAAACTATGACCGCTATAACGAAGGAAAGAATCAGACTGGCTATGAGGGTCACTACCAAGAAAGAAACAAATTCAGAGAAAGGGGTTACCAACCCACCATAGAACCTAGAACAAGAACCCAGAGAACCCTTCAAGAGAACCCAAAAGATGGAAATTGCTATTTCAAGGAGAACAGAGAAAAAAGACAGCACCAAAACCCCACCCACAATAACAGACAGAAGAGAGATCGCCAATACCCAGACAACAAAACCCTCATAAGAAGCTTCAACCAGGGGAGAAGAGACCATAAAGAGGAATGCGATACATCAGCCCAGACACTAATGAGAAGAATAAATGAAAACGAGAAACCAATAGACACTAGTTCAGAAGAAGAGGAAGAGGAAGATGAGACCCAGATGGATGAGGCAGAACGACACATGGACGATTTTTTAGGTCTGGTCTACAGCACGATCCTGAAACAAGGAGCAATTCCAAATAACAGCCAGACAATAGACCCCAAAAGAGGGAAAAAAACAAAAAGAACAAGAAATTCGTCTACAAGCGAGGGAAGCGTGGAGGAAATAAAACCAAAAAGCAACAAGAGAAGGAAGGAAGGGAGAAGGAAACATCAAAAAGCATATTCAACTTAAGTAAATATGCACTTTCAGAGACAGAAATAGAAGTCCTTCAAAAGGGATTGAAATTTGCCCCCACTAACAAATTGGACAAATTCAGAACATATATTGACCTCCACAAATTCCTACGAAAACTGACCCTGAAGAAATTCTTCAGTCAGAAAGAAAAGGATAAGATGGACGTCAAAGCCACACCTGACGTTTTTAAACATACAACACTAAAAGAGAAATCCACTTTCTATCCACAATACCTCAAAGGACCACTAATTAAAACCTTTCAAAGGCTAGTAGAAAAAGATATAGAAGAAACCACAAACCACATCAACAAGCGATCATACAGTATAACAACACAGCCAAAGAAAGAAAAGCATTAGACTCCCTAAGGAACAATGAAGAAATTGTTATTAAGCCAGCGGACAAGGGAGGGGCCATCATGATTATGGACAGAGACAAATACGAAAAAGAAGCAAAGACACAGCTAGAAGACCCCACCACTTACGAACAACTCAGAACAGACCCTACGGTGAAATATAAAAATGAACTGAACACTCTACTGGCCAAAGGCGTTAAAGAAGGGATCCTCAATAAACATGAATATGGATACCTCCAGAAAAACGACCCCATTATACCAGTGTTCTACCACCTGCCAAAACTACACAAGGACCAAGAGAACCCACCAGGGAGACCGATAGTGGCAGGGGTAAAATCACTCACTTCAAAATTATCTAAATATGTAGATGAATTCCTACAGCCAGTGGTAACAAAACAAAGAGGGCACATCAAAGATACCACCCACATACTGATGCTCCTAAAGGAACTTCCCTGGGAGGAGGACTACATACTAGCAACCTGTGATGTCAAATCACTCTATATGAGCATAAACCACGCACAGGGGTGCGAAAACGTAGAGAAGATACTCCTGGAGGACTCAGAATTGGAGAAAACACAAATCAACTTCATTATAGAGGCGATATGTTTTATCCTAGGCCACAACTATTTTTGGTTTGGCGGAAATTTCTACTTACAATGCCAGGGGACGGCAATGGGGACAAATTTTGCCCCGTCATACGCAAACCTCTTCCTGGCGCAATGGGAACAAGACACCATCTGGACGAATAATCCTTTTCAAGATAACCTCAAGATGTGGGCACGATACATCGATGATGTGATCATCGTGTGGAAAGGAGGAGAAGACGACCTCAATAGATTCATAGAACACATTAATAAAAACAATTTGAATCTAGAGTTCACAAGCAATACCAGCAGGACCTCAATACATTTCCTAGACCTGAATATATTCATAGAAAACAACAAGATGGAAACACGAACCTTCATCAAAAAAACAGATTGCAACAGCTAACTGGACGCCAAAAGTAACCATCACAAACCCTGGCTAGAGAATATCCCAGGTGGACAGTTCAAAAGAATCAGACAGAATTGTTCAAAAATCTCCGATTACAACACACAGTCAAAAGACATGATGAACAATTTTGTGGAGAAAAATTATGATAAATCCACACTTGAGAAAGAAAGAAGGAAGGTGGAGGAAGAAGACAGACAAAGCCTTTTGAAATACAAAGAAAGAAAGAAAGACAAGACCCAGGACAATATCCTCTTCTTAACAGACTATTCAACACAGAACCTCCTCCTGGAAAAAAGCCTACGAAGACATTGGCATATACTACGCACGGATGAGGAACTAAAAAGAGTGCTACCCAGTCGACCACGGGTAGTCTACAGAAGAGCGGCGACAATCAGAACAACACTGGTCAAAAGCAATATACCAACTAAAGGAGCAACAAACCCCAATAAGACAACTGGCTTCTCAAGGTGTGGAACCTGCACAGCCTGTAGGAAGACCAGATATGATAACACCAGGATATGCAGTCAAATAGAATCTTTTTCCAATAAATCTATTTACAAAATTATGGAAAGAATAACATGCAATTCATGTGGCATCATTTACATGCTACAATGCCCATGTGGATACCAATATATTGGTAAGACAAAGAGAAAGCTACACGTGAGGGTGCAGGAACACCTATGCAACATACAAAATAAAAAAGATAACCACAGCATACCGATCCACTTCACTGAACATCATCACAGCAATCCGAAAGACCTCAAATTTATAGGCCTAAAGAAAATTCAAATCCCATGGAGAGGAGGAGATCTGGACTCAATCCTCAGTAAAGAAGTGTATAGGGTGATATTTTTAATTACTTTTTGGACGCCATTTTGTCATGTATAACCTCCATTTTGTATATGTATAACTTCATTGCTATATAAATGTACTTTTTATTAGGATAAGTGCTTTTGCAGACATATAGGCACCAGTTAGAAATATAGTTCCATTCTAAGTGCCAGCTGTCTTTTACCCTTGACCTGGGGTGGAAGATATAGTGAGTGAGAAGTGTAGCCAGTGTTTAGGCAAACTGAAATATATGTTCCTGATATCAGTATGCCTGATGGAAACTGTCTAGTAAGCTGTATGGGCTATTGTGTCCATAACTATGTGAACAGGAATCGTGTCATTTTGGGATAATTTATATCATGTTAACAGACTGCTACATCCAGAAAGCAATATCTTACAATACTAGGATATTTGCTGCAGGATGGGTATTTAAAGGCTAGAGACTTATACATGGTAGAAGTTCCTGAAGCTACGTCTGTCTGCAGCGGACATAGACTTCTAATCAAGCTCAGTGTAATAACTCAGTAGAGTTAGAGGGACCCTTAGTACGACTGGACTTTTTATTCTTTAAACTACTGATGACAACCATCCGGGACAGATCTTAAAACATCTGAGATAAAAGCTGAGTATTAACTTGTTACTTATTTGCATGTTTTTATTATTGTAGCTTAAATAAATGTTTATCTTTGTTTTGAAATGTCCTGTGTCAGTCTCCATATTTAACACATTGTATCCTAGAACCTGGTCGCTTGAGTTATTACTTTCAACCGACAACAAGACGAGACTAAGACCATCTACAAATTGGGGACCCTCATGCCAAAGGGCCTCAATATAGACTTTGAAATTGCACCTTTCCTAAAGAATGACAACTAGGACTATAAACGATCCAACAACACCTTCATAACACGCCAACCAACCCCCAAAACCCCCCTCCCTCCCCCCCACTCCCTCCTATCCTATCACCTTTAGTAACTCCCCGTTATCCCTTCTCCCTGCCGAACCGTTCTCCCACCCCTACCCCTATCCCCTCCTAGATATATAGAGATATATATATGTTTAATTTGTCTATTTGTTTTTTATTTAGTTTTTATTTAATTTCACTTCTACATTTATATTATAATTTTTTTATTTTTTTTTATTCTTATATTTATCATGTTTATATTTATGTTTATTTTCACTTCTGTAATATATATATTTTATATATATTTTCTGAACAAAACTACTTTCTAAATTTAGGTATATGGGCAGTTCCATTCCCTAATATTGCAGTTTTTAATACACAAATGCATTCCACTCTATTTTTATCTAATTTATTTATGAAATATCGTTGGGTAAACCTTACTACGAGTATTCTATATATATTAATTGTGTCTCACCGCACTAAAACATACTCTTTAATATAAAATTAAGCTGAGAAATAGATCCACACCATACTCAGCACCAGAATCAAAATAACTACTCACCTATCTTTTAATGCTGTAGACTACTCTTTATTTATTTTAGTATGAATTAACTAACCACCCCTAGCAAGAAGAATGATCCATTAGCAAATATGTCCCAGATGTCTAAATGTCTTTATGCTACACGTCTGTGTGCTGTCTTTGTCTGTTGTATGTTTTTACTCCTAAATCGCAATTTCTCAATATACTAAAACGGTTTCCGTGGAGATGAGTTCAGAAAATGGAGTAGAAGAAGCCAAAAGCGGTAAGGTCAGAAGCCAGAGCGGCATAGAAGTCCGCAGCCATAAAGAACGGGCGGATGTGATGCTCACGGCATACCAGAGCGGCATAGAAGGGGCGGAAGTCCATAGCCGCCGAGTACGGGCGGATGTCCATAGCCGCAGAGACTGGGCGGATGTGACGCCCGCAACACCAGAATAAAAGAGGAGTCCAGGGCAGCGATAGATCACTCTGTTCTATCCCGAGGAAGCCTGTGACACAGGCGAAACGTGTCGATCTCAGAGTAATCGATCCCTCCAGACACAGCAACCCGCACAGACCGCTGCTGTCACAGGAGGTTCAGTCTGCCGGCAGACGAGGATCGCACCCTGGAACCTGATACACATCTTCAATACCATCTACTGGTAGGCAAATTCTTTGCTTTAAACCAAGTGACATTGCTCTCTCCGGATTACCTTTGAGACTTTACATTGGCTAAGCGCCAAAAACGCCCACAGAGGAGTACATATGTGTTTTGTGTCAGTTTGCCCTGTCTTGTAGTATACCGGTATTAGGATACCAGCACCATTATCATTGTAATAACCACTTGTATAAAGTATTATCTCCTTCTTTTATATTATAAAATAAAGCTAACATTTTTATTATTATTACATTGTGTCACTTATCCATTATTTTCATCCACGTGTATTAAGCAGTGAAGGTTAGCGCAGAATATACCCACACCCCATCTATTGTACGTATACTTCTGTATAGGGTATCCTGTAGTATACCCAGGGTAAGTTCTGCAGCAACCATCGATACTGCAAACTCAGCGCAGTTGTTGCGCATCTCTACCTAGTAACCATTCGTACTACATTTACAACAGCAACAGAGTTTTTTACGAGTGGATACCCACTACCCCATAGAGTGAGAATTACGGTCACCACAGTGCATTTATATACCATAAACTAGTGTATAACTTTTTTGCAAATCCCCTAACCCTCCTCCCCCCCTAACCCTCTTCCCCCACCCTCTCCAACTTCCAATCCTCCCCCCCCCACACTTCTTTCCGCCGCGCCCCCCCCCCCCTCCATCACCCTCCCCACCCTCGAAGCATGGCTTTCAATAGAGAAGAACGTTACAGACAACTTGAGACCTTCATTGGCCTAGGGAAATACAAACACCAAGAGGAACCTAAAATAACGGAGGACAATTTCTGTATACTCTATCTTAAATTGGAAAAATTGGAAACAATGGAAATTAAGCAATGGTGGGAGAGCACGACATTGAACAGATATCTGGAACAAGGTATGATCCCGAGAGGATTAAGACTGCTAAAGAAACCTACTTTCCTCTCCACCAACGAAACATTCCAAACACGATGGAACAAAACCCTGGACGAATGATCAAACAATCTAATGCGTCTCATCATAGAAGACAGAGAACAATCGATTAATAAAATCACCAAAGAAATAGAAGAAATCAACAAATGAATAGAACCACTAAAACAGCATGAAGATTTCAAAAGATTGGATCAATTAACAAAGAACAAATTAAGGAAAACAGAAGAAGAAACAATAGAACAGAAAAAAGAGGAAATTCAACAGGGATCTGGAAGATTACCGCATAGACTACAGAAATTGGAAACAGGAAAACTACAATCAAAGAGAAAACTATAATCAAAGAGAAAACTACAACAGAGGAACGTACAGGTTTCGATCAAACTATGACCGCTATAACGTAGGAAAGAATCAGACTGGCTATAAGGGTCACTACCAAGAAAGAAACAAATTCAGAGAAAGGGGTTACCAACCCACCATAGAACCTAGAACAAGAACCCAGAGAACCCTTCAAGAGAACCCAAAAGATGGAAATCGCTATTTCGAGGAGAACAGAGAAAAAAGACAGCACCAAAACCCCACCCACAATAACAGACAGAAGAGAGATCGCCAATACCCAGACAACAAAACCCTCATAAGAAGCTTCAACCAGGGGAGAAGAGACCAGAAAGAGGAATGCGATACATCAGCCCGAACACTAATGAGAAGAATAAATGAAAACGAGAAACCAATAGACACTAGTTCAGAAGAGGAAGATGAGACCCAGATGGATGAGGCAGAACGACACATGGACGATTTTTTAGGTCTGGTCTACAACAGCACGATCCTGAAATAAGGAGCAATTCCAAATAACAGCCAGACAATAGACCCCAAAAGAGGGAAAAAAACAAAAAGAACAAGAAATTGGTCTACAAGCGAGGGAAGCGGGGAGGAAATAAAACCAAAAAGCAACAAGAGAAGGAAGGAAGGGAGAAGGAAACATCAAAAAGCATATTCAACTTAAGTAAATATGCACTTTCAGAGACAGAAATAGCAGTCCTTCAAAAGGGATTGAAATTTGCTCCCACTAACAAATTGGACAAATTCAGAACATATATTGACCTCCACAAATTCATACGAAAACTGACCCTGAAGAAATTCTTCAGTCAGAAAGAAAAGGATTAGATGGACGTCAAAGCCACACCTGACGTTTTTGAACATACAACACTAAAAGAGAAATCCACTTTCTATCCACAATACCTCAAAGGACCACTAATTAAAACCTTTCAAAAGCTAGTAGAAAAAGACATAGAAGAAACCACAAACCACATCAACAAGCGATCATATAACATCACAGCCAAAGAAAGAAAAGCATTAGACTCCCTAAGGAACAATGAAGAAATTGTTATTAAGCCAGCGGACAAGGGAGGGGCCATCGTGATTATGGACAGAGACAAATACGAAAAAGAAGCAAAGACACAGCTAGAAGACCCCACCACTTACGAACAACTCAGAACAGACCCTACGGTGAAATATAAAAATGAACTGAACACTCTACTGGCCAAAGGCGTTAAAGAAGGGATCCTCAATAAACATGAATATGGATACCTCCAGAAAAACGACCCCATTATACCAGTGTTCTACCACCTGCCAAAACTACACAAGGACCAAGAGAACCCACCAGGGAGACCGATAGTGGCAGGGGTAAAATCACTCACTTCAAAATTATCTAAATATGTCGATGAATTCCTACAGCCAGTGGTAACAAAACAAAGAGGGCACATCAAAGATACCACCCACATACTGATGCTCCTAAAGGAACTTCCCTGGGAGGAGGACTACATACTAGCAATGTGTGATGTCAAATCACTCTATACGAGCATAAACCACGCACAGGGGTGCGAAAACGTAGAGAAGAAACTCCTGGAGGACTCAGAATTGGAGAAAACACAAATCAACTTCATTATAAAGGCGATACGTTTTATCCTAGGCCACAACTATTTTTGGTTTGGCGGAAATTTCTACTTACAACGCCAGGGGACGGCAATGGGGACAAATTTCGCCCCGTCATACGCAAACCTCTTCCTGGCGCAATGGGAACAAGACACCATCTGGACGAATAATCCTTTTCAAGATAACCTCAAGATGTGGGCACGATACATCGACGATGTGATCATCGTGTGGAAAGGAGGAGAAGACGACCTCAATAGATTCATAGAACACATTAATAAAAACAATTTGAATCTAGAGTTCACAAGCAATACCAGCAGGACCTCAATACATTTCCTAGACCTGAATATATTCATGGAAAACAACAAGATGGAAACACGAACCTTCATCAAAAAAACAGATTGCAACAGCTAACTGGACGCCAAAAGTAACCATCACAAACCCTGGCTAGAGAATATCCCAGGTGGACAGTTCAAAAGAATCAGACGGAATTGTTCAAAAATCTCCGATTACAACACACAGTCAAAAGACATGATGAACAATTTTGTGGAGAAAAATTATGATAAATCCACACTTGAGAAAGAAAGAAGGAAGGTGGAGGAAGCAGACAGACAAATCCTTTTGAAATACAAAGAAAGAAAGAAAGAAAGAAAGAAAGAAAGAAAGAAAGAAAGAAAGAAAGACCCAGGACAGTATACTCTTCTTAACAGACTATTCAACACAGAACCTCCTCCTGGAAAAAAGCCTACGAAGACATTGGCATATACTACGCACGGATGAGGAACTAAAAAGAGTGCTACCCAGTCGACCACGGGTAGTCTACAGAAGAGCAGCGACAATCAGAACAACACTGGTCAAAAACCATATACCAACTAAAGGAGCAACAAACCCCAATAAGACAACTGGCTTCTCAAGGTGTGGAACCTGCACAGCCTGTAGGAAGACCAGATATGATAACACCAGGATATGCAGTCAAATAGAATCTTTTTCCAATAAATCTATTTACAAAATTAAGGAAAGAATAACATGCAATTCATGTGGCGTCATTTACATGCTACAATGCCCATGTGGATACCAATATATTGGTAAGACAAAGAGAAAGCTACACGTGAGGGTGCAGGAACACCTATGCAACATACAAAATAAAAAAGATAACCACAGCATACCGATCCACTTCACTGAACATCATCACAGCAATCCGAAAGACCTCAAATTTATAGGCCTAAAGAAAATTCAAATCCCATGGAGAGAAGGAGATCTGGACTCAATCCTCAGTAAAGAAGAGACTAAGACCATTTACAAATTGGGGACCCTCACGCCAAAGGGCCTCAATATAGACTTTGAAATTGCACCTTTCTTGAAAGAATGACAACTAGGACTATAAACGATCCAACAACACCTTCATAACACGCCAACCAACCACCAAAACCCCACCTCGCTCCCCCCACTCCCTCCTATCCCATCACCTTTAGTAACTCCCCGTTATCCCTTCTCCCTCCGGAACCATTCTCTCCCCCCCCCCCCACCCCTATCCCCTCCTAGATATATATATATATATATATATATATATATATATATATATATATATATGTTTAATTTGTCTATTTGTTTTTTATTTAGTTTTTGTTTAATTTCGCTTCTACATTTATATTATAATTTTTTTATTTTTTTTATTCTTATATTTATCATGTTTATATCTAGGTTTATTTTCACTTCTGTAATATATATATTTTATATATATTTTCTGAATAAACTATTTTCTAACATTTAGTTAGGTATATGGGCAGTTCCATTCCCTAATATTGCAGTTTTTAATACACACATGCATTCCACTCTATTTTTATCTAATTTATTTATGAAATATCGTTGGGTAAACCTTACTACGAGTATTCTATATATATTAATTGTGTCTCACCGCACTAAAACATACTCTTTCATATAAAATTAAGCTGAGAAATAGACCCACACCATACTCAGCACCAGAATCAAAAGAACTACTCACCTGTCTTTTAATGCTGTAGACTACTCTTTATTTATTTTAGTATGAATTAACTAACCACCCCTAGCAAGAAGAATGATCCATTAGCAAATATGTCCCAGATGTCTAAATGTCTTTATGCTACACGTCTGTGTGCTGTCTTTGTCTGTTGTATGTTTTTACTCCTAAATCGCAACTTCTCAATATACTAAAACGGTTTCCATGGAGATGAGGGCAGAAAATGGAGTAGAAGAAGCCAAAAGCGGTAAGGGCGGAAGCCAGAGCGGCATAGAAGTCTGCAGCCATAAAGAACGGGCGGATGTGATGCCCGCGGCATACCAGAGCGGCATAGAAGGGGTGGAAGTCCATAGCCTCCGAGTATGGGCGGATGTCCATAGCCGCAGAGAACGGGCGGATGTGACGCCCGCAACACCAGAATAAAAGAGGAGTCCAGGGCAGCGATAGATCACTCTGTTCTATCCCGAGGAAGCCTGTGACACAGGCGAAATGCGTCGATCTCAGAGTAATCGATCCCTCCAGACACAGCAAGCCGCACAGACCGCTGCTGTCACAGGAGGTTCAGTCTGCCGGCAGACGAGGATTGCACCCTGGAACCTGATACTCATCTTCAATACCATCTACTGGTAGGAAAATTCTTTGCTTTAAACCAAGTGACATTGCTCTCTCTGGATTACCTTTGAAACTTTACATTGGCTAAGCACCAAAAACGCCCACAGAGGAGTACATATGTGTTTTGTGTCAGTTTGTCCTGTCTTGTAGTATACCAGTATTAGGACACCCCATTAAGCACCATTATCATTGTAATAACCACTTGTATAAAGTATTATCTCCTTATTTTATATTATAAAATAAAGCTAACATTTTTATTATTATTACATTGTGTCAGTTATCCATTATTTTCATTCACGTGTATTAAGCAGTGAAGGTTAGCGCAGAATATACCCACACCCCATCTATAGTGTGGCAGTTAGGGTTAGGTACTAGTGGATGGAGAAAAGGTTAGGCTATGGGGAGGGAGGGTTAGGGTTAAGAGGTTTGGGGAATTAAGTATACTTACCTGACCTCTGTCAGGATTTCCTTCATCGGGGATGCCCGTGCTGGTATTCTGACCGCCTGCATCCCAACCTCCATTCTGTGTGTATCCCCATATTCTAGCTTCTTCTTTATCAATCTCATGGTATCAGTCTCAGGGACAGATGTATCAAGCTTCAAAAAGTGATAAAACGGAGAGTGATAAACAGCCAGCCAATCACTACCTGTCATGTCACAGGCTGGGTTTGAAAAATGACAGACAGGAGCTGATTGGCTGGTTGTTTATCACTCTCCACTGTATCACTTTTTTGAAGCTTAATACATCTGGCCCTTATTGTTTACCTACAGTATGAACCATTTGGCAATGAAAATGTAAAACGTTCCCAGCTCCTCTTTTGGGGGGAACAACTTGTAGAACTGAAACCGTAAATTTCTACTTACAACGCCAGGGGACGGCAATGGGGACAAATTTCGCCCCGTCATACGCAAACCTCTTCCTGGCGCAATGGGAACAAGACACCATCTGGACGAATAATCCTTTTCAAGATAACCTCAAGATGTGGGCACGATACATCGACGATGTGATCATCGTGTGGAAAGGAGGAGAAGACGACCTCAATAGATTCATAGAACACATTAATAAAAACAATTTGAATCTAGAGTTCACAAGCAATACCAGCAGGACCTCAATACATTTCCTAGACCTGAATATATTCATGGAAAACAACAAGATGGAAACACGAACCTTCATCAAAAAAACAGATTGCAACAGCTAACTGGACGCCAAAAGTAACCATCACAAACCCTGGCTAGAGAATATCCCAGGTGGACAGTTCAAAAGAATCAGACGGAATTGTTCAAAAATCTCCGATTACAACACACAGTCAAAAGACATGATGAACAATTTTGTGGAGAAAAATTATGATAAATCCACACTTGAGAAAGAAAGGAAGGAAGGTGGAGGAAGCAGACAGACAAATCCTTTTGAAATACAAAGAAAGAAAGAAAGAAAGAAAGAAAGAAAGAAAGAAAGAAAGAAAGAAAGAAAGAAAGAAAGAAAGAAAGAAAGAAAGAAAGAAAGAAAGAAAGAAAGAAAGACCCAGGACAGTATACTCTTCTTAACAGACTATTCAACACAGAACCTCCTCCTGGAAAAAAGCCTACGAAGACATTGGCATATACTACGCACGGATGAGGAACTAAAAAGAGTGCTACCCAGTCGACCACGGGTAGTCTACAGAAGAGCAGCGACAATCAGAACAACACTGGTCAAAAACCATATACCAACTAAAGGAGCAACAAACCCCAATAAGACAACTGGCTTCTCAAGGTGTGGAACCTGCACAGCCTGTAGGAAGACCAGATATGATAACACCAGGATATGCAGTCAAATAGAATCTTTTTCCAATAAATCTATTTACAAAATTAAGGAAAGAATAACATGCAATTCATGTGGCATCATTTACATGCTACAATGCCCATGTGGATACCAATATATTGGTAAGACAAAGAGAAAGCTACACGTGAGGGTGCAGGAACACCTATGCAACATACAAAATAAAAAAGATAACCACAGCATACCGATCCACTTCACTGAACATCATCACAGCAATCCGAAAGACCTCAAATTTATAGGCCTAAAGAAAATTCAAATCCCATGGAGAGAAGGAGATCTGGACTCAATCCTCAGTAAAGAAGAGACTAAGACCATTTACAAATTGGGGACCCTCACGCCAAAGGGCCTCAATATAGACTTTGAAATTGCACCTTTCTTGAAAGAATGACAACTAGGACTATAAACGATCCAACAACACCTTCATAACACGCCAACCAACCACCAAAACCCCACCTCGCTCCCCCCACTCCCTCCTATCCCATCACCTTTAGTAACTCCCCGTTATCCCTTCTCCCTCCGGAACCATTCTCTCCCCCCCCCCCCCTATCCCCTCCTAGATATATATATATATATATATATATATATATATATATAAGTCGGGGTTGGGTCCGGCACTCGAATGTGTAGCAACGACCGGGGTGCCCTCCCAAAGGGGTATATAGCAAAATGAGTATCCAAAGACACAGAGGGGGCGGCACTCCAACGGAATTCAATGTAGAATAAAACACAGAGCCACAATATAGTGATCTAACGTTTCGGCAACTTAATGCCTTTATCAAAGACACAGATAAGCATACAGATACACTTACTTATAGGAGGTGACATCCATGCTGATTCCGGTGTTCCCACGCTCGCAGGCCAGGCTGGCGCCTATGACTGACGTCATCGGTTACCCCTCCGTGCAGTCAGCTGCTCTGCTTGGCGCGTTGCTATGGGAACCTTTCGGAGCCTGCAGAAACCAAGTGACAAAATGTGCAATATAAAGTAAAACATAACAACATGTCAAAGAGCAAAATTAGAGAGGAAAGCATGATAAGGTCGACACGTCCAGGCTGACGACATGAAACCAAGTCGACAGAAGGCAGAGATAAGGCATGGAAACGGATCAATCGGCATAAATGCAATAAGTATATTATGCATAATGTTAGAAACAATGTATAATACGTAAAAGGGGAAACATGTAGCAATAAAGCGGAGGGACAAAGGTAAAGTGCATAGAGAAATGGAAACATGTAAGGGTTAGAGACGGAAAAGCAGACAAATTGGCCATATGAGCTGAATTGGAAATGGAAACATGTAGTAACAAGGTAAATTACATGTAGTTAAAGGAAGCAATTAAGGGAGGAATACTCATTGAGGCCGGCCGGTGCGATAACGTTCAGTTTAAAAATCCATTTAGCCTCTAATTGAAGCAGTTTTTTATCGCGATCGCCACCACGCACATTGGCAGCCACCTGGTCAATCATCTTGTATTTGAGTGTTGGTAATGTGTGGCAATTGTCCCTGAAGTGGCGTGCCACTGGCTGTTCGGCTGGTTCTCCCTCAAGAGCTTTCTTGATTGAAGAGCGATGGAGCCCCATGCGCTCTTTAAAGGTTCTGCTGGTCTTGCCCACGTAGACCAATCCACATGGGCATCTTATAATGTAAACGACGTACCGGCTCATACATGTGAAAATGTGCTTGATCTTATACCTATGTCCAGTGTGCGGGTGCGTGAATGAATCACCCCGTTCCAGATAGCCACATGTAGTACAGCCTGTGCAGCGATAGTTGCCAGGCTTACGTGAAAGAAAATGGGATGTTTTGGCAATGGAGCCCAGTCCTGTCACATCTGCTTTCACAAGTTTGTCACGCAGGCTGGTGCCTCTTTTGTAACATGGCATCACAGACACATTTTTGAGAGCCGGTAATTCAGGGTCCTGACACACCAAAGGCCATATCTGCTTGACTGATTTTACCAATACAGAGCTAGCCGTCGTATATGTATTGATAAATGGTATTTTAGCCGGCAACATAGAGGGGGCTTTGCTGCGAAGGGTGTCCTCTCTGGGGATTGCAAGGGCTTTGGCTTTGGATTGCAGGAGCATCTCACGATCGTAACCGCGATTTTGGAATTTATTGATCATCATATCCATTTGCGCTGCCGCCACAGATGGTGCGCTGCATATTCTTCTAACGCGCAGCATCTGGGAGAATGGTAGGCCACGCTTGGCAGCTGGGGGGTGATGGCTGGTTGCTTCAAGGAGAGTGTTCCTATCTGTGGCTTTTTTGAACACAGATGTTGACAGAACACCGCCATCGATGGTGATTTGGACGTCAAGGTAGCTTATGGTTGATGCACTGTAAGTTGACGTAAATTTAATGTGTGGGTCTGCTGTATTAGCATGCAGCAATACTTCATCCAGTGATTTCGCAGGGCCCGTCCATATCAGCAAGATATCATCGATGTAACGAACGTAGAGGGCGGTATGCGCCACTGCTGCTGGGTGTGATAGAATAAGATTCTTCTCCATGGCAAACATGTATGCATTAGCATACGTCGGGGCTACGCAAGATCCCATCGCGCAGCCCCGACGTTGCAGATAGTAGGTACCATCGAAATAGAAATAATTTCTGGTGAGCGTGAGCTCCAACAACTGCATATAGAAGCTCACCTCCGGACCAATAAATGCTGGGTTGTTGCTGATTAACTCCTTAGTCGCTCGAAGACCCTCACAATGGGGAATATTCGTATATAGACTAACCACGTCTATGGTACACAGGATCGTGGTTTCAGGGAGATTAGACAATTGATTCAGTCTTATTATAAGGTCCGTGGTGTCTTTCAGAAAGGTACTTTGTGCTTGCACTACTGGTTGCAAGTAGGCGTCCAGATATTGTGATATGCCATAGTATAACGATCCTCGCGCCGATATAATTGGACGACCCGGCGGCTTTTGTGGATCTTTGTGGATCTTTGGCAGCGTGTATAATAGGGGCATCAGTGGGTGATGGGTGACCAGAGCCTCCATACATTTTTTGGAGATGGTTTTGTTCTCCATTGCTGCTGTGAGCAGACTGTCAATCTCCAATTTGAATTTGGGGGTAGGATCAGCGGAGAGACGTTCGTATACATCACTGTTGGATAGCTGTAGATAAATGTCCTTCTTGTAGAACTCAGTGTCGAGGACTACTACAGCACCCCCTTTATCTGCCATCCTTATGACAATGTCGTCGTACTTCTGTAGATTTTTGAGTGCTGCACTTTGGCGTTTAGACAGGTTGTTGCGCACATGCTCTGTCCTGCGCTGTTGGACAGCGCTTTCCTGGTCCAGCATACGTGAAAGGTATTTGATGCTGGCATTGTTGGAGCTGGGATCAAAGTTGGATGTGGTTTTAACTGGCAGTATTTCAGGCTGTGCCTGAGATTTGTTGGTGCCAAAGTATTCCTTGAGACGTAGTGAGCGGGTAAATTTGGAATGTTCCACCTTCCCTTGGAAGGCATCATAATAGGTGGTTGGGACGTAGGATAAGCCCAGATTTAAGACCGAGAGTTCATCTGGGGAGAGGGACCTCTTAGAGAGGTTGAATGTTACTTGTTCCCTTTCCTCCCGCGCCTCCGTTCGTTGCCACTGATGCCCTCTCCGGGTGCGATGCCCAGGGCGCCTAGCTGCGCCCTGGTATGAACCCCTAAAGGGGGCCTCTGCGATTGGGATGATGAATGAGCACCTTGCTCCCTGTCACTCGCTGAAGAGTTGCCTGTGCTGGATCCGTCTCGGTACCCCCGGTCTCTGCCTCTGGTTTGGAATCTCCTCCGACCACGCATATTCTGCGTACGACCTGTGGGATTGTTGGCCCATTCATATACTCGGTTTTCTGAGTAATCTCGGTTGACTGTTACAACTTTGTCGCGCTTGAACTGGATCAGTTCTCTTCTATATTTCTCTACTTGCGTCGACAGTTTGCTGAGCCAATCCTCCGATTTGTCTGCTGCGATAGTCGGCATGTGTGTAGCCTGGAAGGACGAGATCTTTTCTTTGGCTAATTCCATCTCTCTAGTGGCCTCTTGAATGACCAGTAGCATGAGGTCGAAGGATGCCTTGTTTAGGATGGCAGCCCATTTGTGGCAGAATTCCACATTGTGCCGCCCAATTGTGGGGGCATTCTTGATGCGAAAGCCTCGAGGAATTTTTTTATCCCTATAGTAGTCCGATAAGGAAATACTATGGAGGAGAAAGTCAATTTCCCTTTTCTTCAAACGTAATAGTTGCGCATACAAGCGTTCCACTGATTCCTCGCCACCTGCTACTGACATACTTTGTTGGACCAGGATGCTTTCGGCCTCAGAGTCGGAGAAGGTATGAATCCTTCCACTCTGGAATACGATTCTTCCCAGGCCATCTGCATCGTGTTGCTCCATGTTTGTGGAGGTGGCTGATGCCAGTGAATAACACCCGGGAGTGAGGGTAATGTGAGGATTAGTGCAGGGGATGCGGTCCTTTCCTCTTGATGAATAAAACGGTGCCTTGACAGGATAATGGCAGCTAGGGCTGTGGTTCCTGCTCCAGTATCTATACAAGTCGGGGTTGGGTCCGGCACTCGAATGTGTAGCAACGACCGGGGTGCCCTCCCAAAGGGGTATATAGCAAAATGAGTATCCAAAGACACAGAGGGGGCGGCACTCCAACGGAATTCAATGTAGAATAAAACACAGAGCCACAATATAGTGATCTAACGTTTCGGCAACTTAATGCCTTTATCAAAGACACAGATAAGCATACAGATACACTTACTTATAGGAGGTGACATCCATGCTGATTCCGGTGTTCCCACGCTCGCAGGCCAGGCTGGCGCCTATGACTGACGTCATCGGTTACCCCTCCGTGCAGTCAGCTGCTCTGCTTGGCGCGTTGCTATGGGAACCCTCCGGAGCCTGCAGAAACCAAGTGACAAAATGTGCAATATAAAGTAAAACATAACAACATGTCAAAGAGCAAAATTAGAGAGGAAAGCATGATAAGGTCGACACGTCCAGGCTGACGACATGAAACCAAGTCGACAGAAGGCAGAGATAAGGCATGGAAACGGATCAATCGGCATAAATGCAATAAGTATATTATGCATAATGTTAGAAACAATGTATAATACGTAAAAGGGGAAACATGTAGCAATAAAGCGGAGGGACAAAGGTAAAGTGCATAGAGAAATGGAAACATGTAAGGGTTAGAGACGGAAAAGCAGACAAATTGGCCATATGAGCTGAATTGGAAACGGAAACATGTAGTAACAAGGTAAATTACATGTAGTTAAAGGAAGCAATTAAGGGAGGAATACTCATTGAGGCCGGCCGGTGCGATAACGTTCAGTTTAAAAATCCATTTAGCCTCTAATTGAAGCAGTTTTTTATCGCGATCGCCACCACGCACATTGGCAGCCACCTGGTCAATCATCTTGTATTTGAGTGTTGGTAATGTGTGGCAATTGTCCCTGAAGTGGCGTGCCACTGGCTGTTCGGCTGGTTCTCCCTCAAGAGCTTTCTTGATTGAAGAGCGATGGAGCCCCATGCGCTCTTTAAAGGTTCTGCTGGTCTTGCCCACGTAGACCAATCCACATGGGCATCTTATAATGTAAACGACGTACCGGCTCATACATGTGAAAATGTGCTTGATCTTATACCTATGTCCAGTGTGCGGGTGCGTGAATGAATCACCCCGTTCCAGATAGCCACATGTAGTACAGCCTGTGCAGCGATAGTTGCCAGGCTTACGTGAAAGAAAATGGGATGTTTTGGCAATGGAGCCCAGTCCTGTCACATCTGCTTTCACAAGTTTGTCACGCAGGCTGGTGCCTCTTTTGTAACATGGCATCACAGACACATTTTTGAGAGCCGGTAATTCAGGGTCCTGACACACCAAAGGCCATATCTGCTTGACTGATTTTACCAATACAGAGCTAGCCGTCGTATATGTATTGATAAATGGTATTTTAGCCGGCAACATAGAGGGGGCTTTGCTGCGAAGGGTGTCCTCTCTGGGGATTGCAAGGGCTTTGGCTTTGGATTGCAGGAGCATCTCACGATCGTAACCGCGATTTTGGAATTTATTGATCATCATATCCATTTGCGCTGCCGCCACAGATGGTGCGCTGCATATTCTTCTAACGCGCAGCATCTGGGAGAATGGTAGGCCACGCTTGGCAGCTGGGGGGTGATGGCTGGTTGCTTCAAGGAGAGTGTTCCTATCTGTGGCTTTTTTGAACACAGATGTTGACAGAACACCGCCATCGATGGTGATTTGGACGTCAAGGTAGCTTATGGTTGATGCACTGTAAGTTGACGTAAATTTAATGTGTGGGTCTGCTGTATTAGCATGCAGCAATACTTCATCCAGTGATTTCGCAGGGCCCGTCCATATCAGCAAGATATCGTCGATGTAACGAACGTAGAGGGCGGTATGCGCCACTGCTGCTGGGTGTGATAGAATAAGATTCTCTTGAGGGAGAACCAGCCGAACAGCCAGTGGCACGCCACTTCAGGGACAATTGCCACACATTACCAACACTCAAATACAAGATGATTGACCAGGTGGCTGCCAATGTGCGTGGTGGCGATCGCGATAAAAAACTGCTTCAATTAGAGGCTAAATGGATTTTTAAACTGAACGTTATCGCACCGGCCGGCCTCAATGAGTATTCCTCCCTTAATTGCTTCCTTTAACTACATGTAATTTACCTTGTTACTACATGTTTCCGTTTCCAATTCAGCTCATATGGCCAATTTGTCTGCTTTTCCGTCTCTAACCCTTACATGTTTCCATTTCTCTATGCACTTTACCTTTGTCCCTCCGCTTTATTGCTACATGTTTCCCCTTTTACGTATTATACATTGTTTCTAACATTATGCATAATATACTTATTGCATTTATGCCGATTGATCCGTTTCCATGCCTTATCTCTGCCTTCTGTCGACTTGGTTTCATGTCGTCAGCCTGGACGTGTCGACCTTATCATGCTTTCCTCTCTAATTTTGCTCTTTGACATGTTGTTATGTTTTACTTTATATTGCACATTTTGTCACTTGGTTTCTGCAGGCTCCGGAGGGTTCCCATAGCAACGCGCCAAGCAGAGCAGCTGACTGCACGGAGGGGTAACCGATGACGTCAGTCATAGGCGCCAGCCTGGCCTGCGAGCGTGGGAACACCGGAATCAGCATGGATGTCACCTCCTATAAGTAAGTGTATCTGTATGCTTATCTGTGTCTTTGATAAAGGCATTAAGTTGCCGAAACGTTAGATCACTATATTGTGGCTCTGTGTTTTATTCTACATTGAATTCCGTTGGAGTGCCGCCCCCTCTGTGTCTTTGGATACTCATTTTGCTATATACCCCTTTGGGAGGGCACCCCGGTCGTTGCTACACATTCGAGTGCCGGACCCAACCCCGACTTGTATAGATACTGGAGCAGGAACCACAGCCCTAGCTGCCATTATCCTGTCAAGGCACCGTTTTATTCATCAAGAGGAAAGGACCGCATCCCCTGCACTAATCCTCACATTACCCTCACTCCCGGGTGTTATTCACTGGCATCAGCCACCTCCACAAACATGGAGCAACACGATGCAGATGGCCTGGGAAGAATCGTATTCCAGAGTGGAAGGATGCATACCTTCTCCGACTCTGAGGCCGAAAGCATCCTGGTCCAACAAAGTATGTCAGTAGCAGGTGGCGAGGAATCAGTGGAACGCTTGTATGCGCAACTATTACGTTTGAAGAAAAGGGAAATTGACTTTCTCCTCCATAGTATTTCCTTATCGGACTACTATAGGGATAAAAAAATTCCTCGAGGCTTTCGCATCAAGAATGCCCCCACAATTGGGCGGCACAATGTGGAATTCTGCCACAAATGGGCCGCCATCCTAAACAAGGCATCCTTCGACCTCATGCTACTGGTCATTCAAGAGGCCACTAGAGAGATGGAATTAGCCAAAGAAAAGATCTCGTCCTTCCAGGCTACACACATGCCGACTATCGCAGCAGACAAATCGGAGGATTGGCTCAGCAAACTGTCGACGCAAGTAGAGAAATATAGAAGAGAACTGATCCAGTTCAAGCGCGACAAAGTTGTAACAGTCAACCGAGATTACTCAGAAAACCGAGTATATGAATGGGCCAACAATCCCACAGGTCGTACGCAGAATATGCGTGGTCGGAGGAGATTCCAAACCAGAGGCAGAGACCGGGGGTACCGAGACGGATCCAGCACAGGCAACTCTTCAGCGAGTGACAGGGAGCAAGGTGCTCATTCATCATCCCAATCGCAGAGGCCCCCTTTAGGGGTTCATACCAGGGCGCAGCTAGGCGCCCTGGGCATCGCACCCGGAGAGGGCATCAGTGGCAACGAACGGAGGCGCGGGAGGAAAGGGAACAAGTAACATTCAACCTCTCTAAGAGGTCCCTCTCCCCAGATGAACTCTCGGTCTTAAATCTGGGCTTATCCTACGTCCCAACCACCTATTATGATGCCTTCCAAGGGAAGGTGGAACATTTCAAATTTACCCGCTCACTACGTCTCAAGGAATACTTTGGCACCAACAAATCTCAGGCACAGCCTGAAATACTGCCAGTTAAAACCACATCCAACTTTGATCCCAGCTCCAACAATGCCAGCATCAAATACCTTTCACGTATGCTGGACCAGGAAAGCGCTGTCCAACAGCGCAGGACAGAGCATGTGCGCAACAACCTGTCTAAACGCCAAAGTGCAGCACTCAAAAATCTACAGAAGTACGACGACATTGTCATAAGGATGGCAGATAAAGGGGGTGCTGTAGTAGTCCTCGACACTGAGTTCTACAAGAAGGACATTTATCTACAGCTATCCAACAGTGATGTATACGAACGTCTCTCCGCTGATCCTACCCCCAAATTCAAATTGGAGATTGACAGTCTGCTCACAGCAGCAATGGAGAACAAAACCATCTCCAAAAAATGTATGGAGGCTCTGGTCACCCATCACCCACTGACGCCCCTATTATACACGCTGCCAAAGATCCACAAAGATCCACAAAAGCCGCCGGGTCGTCCAATTATATCGGCGCGAGGATCGTTATACTATGGCATATCACAATATCTGGACGCCTACTTGCAACCAGTAGTGCAAGCACAAAGTACCTTTCTGAAAGACACCACGGACCTTATAATAAGACTGAATCAATTGTCTAATCTCCCTGAAACCACGATCCTGTGTACCATAGACGTGGTTAGTCTATATACGAATATTCCCCATTGTGAGGGTCTTCGAGCGACTAAGGAGTTAATCAGCAACAACCCAGCATTTATTGGTCCGGAGGTGAGCTTCTATATGCAGTTGTTGGAGCTCACGCTCACCAGAAATTATTTCTATTTCGATGGTACCTACTATCTGCAACGTCGGGGCTGCGCGATGGGATCTTGCGTAGCCCCGACGTATGCTAATGCATACATGTTTGCCATGGAGAAGAATCTTATTCTATCACACCCAGCAGCAGTGGCGCATACCGCCCTCTACGTTCGTTACATCGACGATATCTTGCTGATATGGACGGGCCCTGCGAAATCACTGGATGAAGTATTGCTGCATGCTAATACAGCAGACCCACACATTAAATTTACGTCAACTTACAGTGCATCAACCATAAGCTACCTTGACGTCCAAATCACCATCGATGGCGGTGTTCTGTCAACATCTGTGTTCAAAAAAGCCACAGATAGGAACACTCTCCTTGAAGCAACCAGCCATCACCCCCCAGCTGCCAAGCGTGGCCTACCATTCTCCCAGATGCTGCGCGTTAGAAGAATATGCAGCGCACCATCTGTGGCGGCAGCGCAAATGGATATGATGATCAATAAATTCCAAAATCGCGGTTACGATCGTGAGATGCTCCTGCAATCCAAAGCCAAAGCCCTTGCAATCCCCAGAGAGGACACCCTTCGCAGCAAAGCCCCCTCTATGTTGCCGGCTAAAATACCATTTATCAATACATATACGACGGCTAGCTCTGTATTGGTAAAATCAGTCAAGCAGATATGGCCTTTGGTGTGTCAGGACCCTGAATTACCGGCTCTCAAAAATGTGTCTGTGATGCCATGTTACAAAAGAGGCACCAGCCTGCGTGACAAACTTGTGAAAGCAGATGTGACAGGACTGGGCTCCATTGCCAAAACATCCCATTTTCTTTCACGTAAGCCTGGCAACTATCGCTGCACAGGCTGTACTACATGTGGCTATCTGGAACGGGGTGATTCATTCACGCACCCGCACACTGGACATAGGTATAAGATCAAGCACATTTTCACATGTATGAGCCGGTACGTCGTTTACATTATAAGATGCCCATGTGGATTGGTCTACGTGGGCAAGACCAGCAGAACCTTTAAAGAGCGCATGGGGCTCCATCGCTCTTCAATCAAGAAAGCTCTTGAGGGAGAACCAGCCGAACAGCCAGTGGCACGCCACTTCAGGGACAATTGCCACACATTACCAACACTCAAATACAAGATGATTGACCAGGTGGCTGCCAATGTGCGTGGTGGCGATCGCGATAAAAAACTGCTTCAATTAGAGGCTAAATGGATTTTTAAACTGAACGTTATCGCACCGGCCGGCCTCAATGAGTATTCCTCCCTTAATTGCTTCCTTTAACTACATGTAATTTACCTTGTTACTACATGTTTCCGTTTCCAATTCAGCTCATATGGCCAATTTGTCTGCTTTTCCGTCTCTAACCCTTACATGTTTCCATTTCTCTATGCACTTTACCTTTGTCCCTCCGCTTTATTGCTACATGTTTCCCCTTTTACGTATTATACATTGTTTCTAACATTATGCATAATATACTTATTGCATTTATGCCGATTGATCCGTTTCCATGCCTTATCTCTGCCTTCTGTCGACTTGGTTTCATGTCGTCAGCCTGGACGTGTCGACCTTATCATGCTTTCCTCTCTAATTTTGCTCTTTGACATGTTGTTATGTTTTACTTTATATTGCACATTTTGTCACTTGGTTTCTGCAGGCTCCGGAGGGTTCCCATAGCAACGCGCCAAGCAGAGCAGCTGACTGCACGGAGGGGTAACCGATGACGTCAGTCATAGGCGCCAGCCTGGCCTGCGAGCGTGGGAACACCGGAATCAGCATGGATGTCACCTCCTATAAGTAAGTGTATCTGTATGCTTATCTGTGTCTTTGATAAAGGCATTAAGTTGCCGAAACGTTAGATCACTATATTGTGGCTCTGTGTTTTATTCTACATTGAATTCCGTTGGAGTGCCGCCCCCTCTGTGTCTTTGGATACTCATTTTGCTATATATATATATATATATATATATATATATATATATATATATATATATATATATATATATATATATATATATATGTTTAATTTGTCTATTTGTTTTTTATTTAGTTTTTGTTTAATTTCGCTTCTACATTTATATTATAATTTTTTTATTTTTTTTATTCTTATATTTATCATGTTTATATCTAGGTTTATTTTCACTTCTGTAATATATATATATATTTTATATATATTTTCTGAATAAACTATTTTCTAACATTTAGTTAGGTATATGGGCAGTTCCATTCCCTAATATTGCAGTTTTTAATACACACATGCATTCCACTCTATTTTTATCTAATTTATTTATGAAATATCGTTGGGTAAACCTTACTACGAGTATTCTATATATATTAATTGTGTCTCACCGCACTAAAACATACTCTTTCATATAAAATTAAGCTGAGAAATAGACCCACACCATACTCAGCACCAGAATCAAAAGAACTACTCACCTGTCTTTTAATGCTGTAGACTACTCTTTATTTATTTTAGTATGAATTAACTAACCACCCCTAGCAAGAAGAATGATCCATTAGCAAATATGTCCCAGATGTCTAAATGTCTTTATGCTACACGTCTGTGTGCTGTCTTTGTCTGTTGTATGTTTTTACTCCTAAATCGCAACTTCTCAATATACTAAAACGGTTTCCATGGAGATGAGGGCAGAAAATGGAGTAGAAGAAGCCAAAAGCGGTAAGGGCGGAAGCCAGAGCGGCATAGAAGTCTGCAGCCATAAAGAACGGGCGGATGTGATGCCCGCGGCATACCAGAGCGGCATAGAAGGGGTGGAAGTCCATAGCCTCCGAGTATGGGCGGATGTCCATAGCCGCAGAGAACGGGCGGATGTGACGCCCGCAACACCAGAATAAAAGAGGAGTCCAGGGCAGCGATAGATCACTCTGTTCTATCCCGAGGAAGCCTGTGACACAGGCGAAATGCGTCGATCTCAGAGTAATCGATCCCTCCAGACACAGCAAGCCGCACAGACCGCTGCTGTCACAGGAGGTTCAGTCTGCCGGCAGACGAGGATTGCACCCTGGAACCTGATACTCATCTTCAATACCATCTACTGGTAGGCAAATTCTTTGCTTTAAACCAAGTGACATTGCTCTCTCTGGATTACCTTTTGAAACTTTACATTGGCTAAGCACCAAAAACGCCCACAGAGGAGTACATATGTGTTTTGTGTCAGTTTGTCCTGTCTTGTAGTATACCAGTATTAGGACACCCCATTAAGCACCATTATCATTGTAATAACCACTTGTATAAAGTATTATCTCCTTATTTTATATTATAAAATAAAGCTAACATTTTTATTATTATTACATTGTGTCAGTTATCCATTATTTTCATTCACGTGTATTAAGCAGTGAAGGTTAGCGCAGAATATACCCACACCCCATCTATAGTGTGGCAGTTAGGGTTAGGTACTAGTGGATGGAGAAAAGGTTAGGCTATGGGGAGGGAGGGTTAGGGTTAAGAGGTTTGGGGAATTAAGTATACTTACCTGACCTCTGTCAGGATTTCCTTCATCGGGGATGCCCGTGCTGGTATTCTGACCGCCTGCATCCCAACCTCCATTCTGTGTGTATCCCCATATTCTAGCTTCTTCTTTATCAATCTCATGGTATCAGTCTCAGGGACAGATGTATCAAGCTTCAAAAAGTGATAAAACGGAGAGTGATAAACAGCCAGCCAATCACTACCTGTCATGTCACAGGCTGGGTTTGAAAAATGACAGACAGGAGCTGATTGGCTGGTTGTTTATCACTCTCCACTGTATCACTTTTTTGAAGCTTAATACATCTGGCCCTTATTGTTTACCTACAGTATGAACCATTTGGCAATGAAAATGTAAAACGTTCCCAGCTCCTCTTTTGGGGGGAACAACTTGTAGAACTGAAACCCTTAAATCCATCACTTGGAAAAATGCATACTGGCCAACCATTCCACGTGTGCCCAGGTTGGATGCTTCACTAGGGGGGGGGAGAGGGGGTTTGCGAATTACACTGGGTGTCACCATCTGAGTGACTGACATGCTGGCTGGTTATCCTACAGCAAGCGACTACCAGTCACTGAGGAGGAGCCTGGTTTCTGGAGAGTCTATGGGGGGTGACATAGTGCTGGGCATAGCCCCAGAGTGATGACAACGGGTGCGTGCTGAGGCATGGGCTCTCAAATGGGATACATATGAATGACCGACTGTCAGAATTCCAACAACCTAACACTAAAAGCAATCTCCTCCCCTCAGCCTACTGCACAGCTCGGTAAATATGTTCCCCATGTTCATGTTCCTTAATAGAATGCGTCTTGTGCATATATGTATGTGTGATGTAAATCTGTACTGCCATTGTTGTCTGTTCTTGTACTGATAACCCTTTGTATTGCAGTATGTGTATTGTTATTTTTAATGTCTGTAAAGCGCCTTGAGTCCTGTTGGAGAAAGTGCGCTATATAAATAAAACTTACTTACCCTAACCTACCCTGCTAATTCCTAATCCTAACCCCCATACCCTGCCACCTAAATTTAACCCCCCGCCTTGCAGCCTAACTCTAACCATCCCTTCTATGTGTTGAACCCTTACCCTTCCTCCTCACAACCTAACTTTACCCAACGTGTTTTGACATCAGTTAATGACGTTAAGGTGTGTACACACTAGACATTACAACATTAACAATATGTACGATAATTATATTGTTAAAGATATAGTGTGCATATATTTCTTCCAAGAAATTGATTTTGTTTTATCAATGTATTTTTTAAAATAATATGTGTAGTTAGGATTTTTGTATGTTTTAGTTAGGATGTTTTTGTAAAGTTTGGGACAATTGTTGGGCCACCTTACCATGTGACACCTGCTGGGGATAAATACCCAGCAGCAGTCACTAGTCTTACACATCTTGATGAAGGGCCCAAGGGTCGGAAATGCATTGGTGGAGTAAGAGGGGGGACACTGTCCTGATCCAACTTGCTGACGATCATTCATTTCTTGGCACATGGTGAGCTGATCTTACCAAATCGTAATTGTAGATCAGCTTACCTGCATGTTTTATACCCAGATGCGCACACTGATAAGAGTTTTTATCTTGTATTTTATGTAAATAAATTTGCCCATGGAGAGCGGGGAATAGCAGCATGTGATGCCCCCCTCTCTCCTGAACCCCAACAGCACACAGAGAGAGCCCACGGACTTGCTGCAAGTCCACCGGCTCTCTCTATGCACTGATCGGGAGGCAGAGCCTTCACCTTGGGGTAAGAAATCAGCCCACATGGCCATCGACCCCTCTGGCATTTGCCAGAAGTGCCAGATGGCTTGTCCGGCCCTGAACAAGTAGGAGTGGGGGGCGGGTGACATCACTGAATGACATTGTTCAATTTGCGAGTTTGCTGGTAAACACTAACAACTATGGCTGACATGGTCAAAAAGTCCGCACAAGCAAAATGTCAACATGGTTGTGGTCGACGCAGGAAACAGTCAATATCATGTTTTTTGTTTTTTTTCCCCTATGTTTCATGCTTTATTATCCACACAAACTCCGATTTTGGAACGGTAAAGTGTGCGGAGCACAGCGGTAGCGGAGTGAGGCACCTGGGTCAAAACACGGCGAGCAAAGTGAGCCATGCGAGGGGTTGCGGTACACTAATTTAGAGGCCATCTGCTCTTGTGTCGACACTGATGCCAAAAAAGTGAAAAACTCATGTGTCGACAATGTGTCACGGTCAATCTTGTGCTTGTGTTGACCATTTGTCAGTGTATAGCTAGTGTATTTCTAACTTTCGTGTCCACTGCCACTGCAATGTACTTTCTCTTTGAGCTGTGACAGTTTTTACTTTCACTTTGAGCTGTGACAGTTTTTTTTAGTCCAAAAACTCTCCACTTCAGTCCCTGTCTGCTCCTACCTCCAATCTCTGTCTTCAGAGCTCCCTCTCTCCCTATCTGGCAAATTGTAAACATATCAGTGTCCCTGCAAACATTGCTTTCACTTTCTGTTATGAAATCTTCTCGCACACAAAGGAGTAATTTGGCCCATCAAGTGGCCTCTATTGGTCATTGGTGGTACTCCACTTCATAGAGGTGAGGAGTACTTAGCCTTTTATATATACAGATTGGGAGCTGTGAACTGTACAATGAAAGGCGATGTTGTCTTAAACACCAAGAAGGAAGTTAAGTGGTCAAAGTTATATTAGGACATTGGTTACATTGTACAGCATCTATAGTAACAACTACTGTAACAATCTTATCTGTTAGACAGATGTTTACAGTTATCCACAGCAAGTAAGTATTGATTACCCTAACATGTTCACAGAATACTTTATTTTGGCATTAAGGTACTTACATTTGCTATTCCTCCCCCTTCTAATAATTACGTCTTTTCTAAACTGTCAAGTTCATATCTCACGCTAGTGCATTAAATATGGAATTTGCGGAAAGGTCAGCGTGTCTCCTGAGTTGTGATTACTTTTTCGTGTTGACATTTATTGATTTCATTAGATTCATGCTCATATTTCAATTTTTTTTTTTTTTTCATTTTGTTACTATTTCAAAGATGACAGAAAAACTTTGCAGTTCTCTCTGTTAGAACTGGATGTAATTAAAATCTGTGCAACGGTTCACATTTCATCAAAACTTCACTGTCAAAGGCATCAGCTTGTGCTGTTTGGGAGGCTGATTACAGAAATTACTATTGGAAAGTCATGCATTTTGGATTCTTTCTTAACCATTTCAGCGCCCGACCTTGCTGTGAGCCATAGTTGCCTACCCTCCTGCATTCTGCAGGAGACTCCCTGAAATAGCAGCAATCTCCTTCTCTCCCTCATTAGTCTAGCAATCTCCCTCATTTCACCTAGCCCACATTACACTGTTACATCATAGTTACCTCCCCTCCTGCATTCTGCAGGAGACTCCCAGACATAGCAGCAATCTCCCTCTCTCCCTCATTAGTCTAGCAATCTCCCTCATGTCACCTAGCCCACATTACACTGTTACATCATAGTTACCTCCCCTCCTGCATTCTGCAGGAGACTCCCTGACATAGCAGCAATCTCCCTCTCTCTCCCTCATTAGTCTAGCAATCTCCCTCATTTCACCTAGCCCACATTACACTGTTACATCATAGTTACCTCCCCTCCTGCATTCTGCAGGAGACTCCCAGACATAGCAGCAATCTCCCTCTCTCCCTCATTAGTCTAGCAATCTCCCTCATGTCACCTAGCCCACATTACACTGTTACATCATAGTTACCTCCCCTCCTGCATTCTGCAGGAGACTCCCTGACATAGCAGCAATCTCCCTCTCTCTCCCTCATTAGTCTAGCAATCTCCTTCATATCACCTAGCCCACATTACACTGTTACATCATAGTTACCTCCCCTCCTGCATTCTGCAGGAGACTCCCTGACATAGCAGCAATCTCCCTCTCTCCTTCATTAGTCTAGCAATCTCCCTCATGTCACCTAGCCCACATTACACTGTTACATCATAGTTACCTCCCCTCCTGCATTCTGCAGGAGACTCCCTGACATAGCAGCAATCTCCCTCTCTCCTTCATTAGTCTAGCAATCTCCTTCATATCACCTAGCCCACATTACACTGTTACACCATAGTTACCTTCCCTCCTGCATTCTGCAGGAGACTCCCTGAAATAGCAGCAATCTCCCTCTCTCCCTCATTAGTCTAGCAATCTCCCTCATGTCACCTAGCCCACATTACACTGTTACATTTTTTGGGGAAAAAGGAATGAGAGATAGATACATTTACATTGAATCATCAGCACCATTTCCCAGCACTTTACCAAGTATAGTATCTCTTACTAACTGCTTTGGGGCTCATCTACGTAATTTTAAATTACACGCCCACGCTTCTAGGTGCCACGTTCCCAATCTCTTTTCACAATCGATCCATATATGGAACTAGCCACGCCCTTTGGGTGGAGCATGACACGCCCCCTCAATGGTGTGCAACTGTAATCTCCCTGAAACTAGTTTTCAAAAGTAGGCAAGTATGCTGTGAGCGATCCTCAAAATAGCCGCTACAAATGCCAGCGCCACTCACATCGACTGTTCTTTTAGTATAAATAAATACAAATACAGCCAAGTCAATTAACTGAAGTTTAAATATCACACCCCAAAAAAGAACGCTGCGAGAGGCACTGGTTTAATAAAAAGATTTGCTTGCCAATTTTCACACCTATTTTGACAGATTTCCTTGACAAAGGGTTAAAGTAGCATCCCATGAGAGAATTACAGTAGGTATGATTTCTTTTACAAAATCCACTGCAGGAAGATTAAGCGAGGGCTGCATAGGCACGAGGGCATTTAAGAGCCTGAGGATTTTGTGATTGTTTAATAAAGTTAGTTGACGAAGTTTCTTACCCCAGAATCCACGGTGGTCAGGTGTAGCCAATCAGGGGCAGAATGGGTGGTAGCTTAGGCAGGTTATATAAAGGGTAGTCAGGGTCTCCCACTTCCTCTTTGAGTCTGGATTCCCACCCTCCCTTCCTTTCCTGCTTCTTTTACCACCCGTCCTTTTGGCCGCCACTCAATTTGGCTTCACAAAAAATGAATTCTAATTGGCGGGAGGGCGCTCTCGACCAGCGGTCAAGTTTGAGGTGCAGGAGGTCACTGTGCGGTATTGCCACCCTCTGCCAGGACGGCTGGTGAGTCCTGCCCCCGAGGGGGGGATGATGGCCACTTCCTTGAACTGTCCTCACCATGCAATAGGAGGATTGGTAAGACCGTCACAGTGCGGGCTGTGCTTTGAATTCAATGGGGCGGTTCATCGCCCTGGTTACAAGTTGGGGCGTTGTAGTCGCTGCCATTGGTAACGTTTGTGACTTAGCTGGTCTCCAAGCGCTCTCCTGGCCATCCCTTTCAATAGGGTCATACCAACAATAAATACTGTTGACCTTTAAACTTATGCAGTTGTTGTCCGCGTGTTTATTTTTAGTATATGGTGTCCGAGTGAGTTATTTCTAGGGGTAATCAGATTTATGTTAAAGCAAAGGTCAATCTCAATAATCCAATAGGCACCTTAGAAGTGAGAAGAGTATTGATGTTTATTTTTTCCGATTTCTAACGTCATGAAACTATATTAGGAGCACCAGTACAGTCACTAGACCTACAGTATGATATAAACACAGAGAGGTTTGGCACATTGAGCTTTTATTTAAGTGTACAGTATGTGTTTAAAATAAGGTTATTGAATTGATAGTATCGTCACAAGTCTCGCTTGTGCATTTTAACACCAACCATTAGATCGTCACCTCTTGTGTTTATGTATTGTATGGTTATGGCTCATTATCAATAACACGATGACATCCAGGTCTCTAGTTCAATATAGTTGCTATTACAGCTTGAATGTGCATGAATTAGTACTGTGTGAGCTGCTGGGAGTTGTAGTGTAGCTCGGTGATTTGCACTCTGGAAATTACATGACACTTTTATTTGTTTCAGCCTACCGGGGAGTACTCCAGGAATAGTGTGGTCATGCCTGCATTAGAAGCCAGTGGGCAGCACTATGTTAGGGATGGCCATCGACCATCGATGATTTAAAATCATCAATGGTTTACAACCAATGTTGAATACTTTTGCCATCGATGTAGGTGAACCAGATGGTTTCCCTACATCGATGGCTAAAGGAGACCCAATGTTTCCTTTTTCTTTTTTTTTTAAAGGTTCCGGGACACAGAGCATAGCTCCACCCTTGACACCTGGAAGCCCTGCCCCCAAGTTCTGATAGGCCCATGGGCCATTCAGTCAAAAATAATGGATGAACATCGATAGCTAAAACTATCGATGGTTATCCATCAAATAGTTTAATACCGGGAGTGCCGGGAAAATGCCCAGGCGGTTTCAAAGAGGGTGTGTGATATCAGTTCCAATAGGCCCTGATCGGACTGTCTCTATCGCCCAGGCAGAGGAGGTTTTGGGTTACGCACAGACTGCACAGACAGGGAAAATCATTAAATGGTGAGTTGCAAATGGATTTGCATCTGGCCGCCAATCATTGTGATTTTCACAAGCCCTTTGCAGACATCTACTGTACTTATTTATTTATCGATTGTAGAAGATAAAAGATCATTTCTGATTGGTTGCCCATAGCAACATCCCATGTAGAATAGATCTCCCATCTTAGTAAATGTCCCCCTATGTGTTTTTGTGTGTGTATTTGGGGGGGAGGGGTGGGGACAAAGAATATTTTTGCACCTGGGCCCACAACTCGCTTGTTCCGCCTCTACATATGAGATTGCAGAGGCGGAACTACCATTGATGCAGCAGGTTTGAGTGCACCGGGGCCCTTGAGGACTAAGGGGCCCACTGCTGCCCCTGTCACCTGCTGTTGTTCCATGTCACACTCTGCCTCCCCCTGCCTCTGTCTGTCACCCTCTGCCTCCCCCTCTCGCCCACTGCTGTGTTGCATATAGTGAACTTGGGTTGGGGTGGAGGAGGGGGGCCCAAATGATATTTATGCACCTTGGCCCACCACAAGTTCCGCCAAGACGAGGTCATTCCCCTTTTCTGACGCGTGCACCAACAAGGCACCAAAGACCCAGTGACACCTCTGATGTGCAGCAATACTCATACAACAGATCTTCCTTCATAATAGTTATTTTCTACTATTTATCAAACTACCAAGTGTGGAAACAATAATTACTTTAGTGCGTTCTTGTTATACTGCTCCAAAATGCCTCAACAACATGTTTCTAGCATTCTGATAAAGGATCCTTATGGTTATTATTCCATTGCAAACATTATATATATAATACATGTACTTCCATTCAGATATTACACATTTTGTACAAATATTCAGTACAGACAAATGACTCAAGGACTGCCCTTGTCGCCACTGATTTACCATCTTCTGAAAAAGTAATTATCCAGCTATTGGGCCACTGCGGTAATGGAACTTATCCATGCTTAAGATTTTGCCCTGCGTGCTGGTGTTATTAAATCAGACACTTTCCTTAATCCTTATTCAGGATGGAGCTTTTTATATCCAGGTTTTCACACTTGTCAGTCTCCATTTGTTATTTATAAGCTTCAATGACATTTTTATTGAATACGTTGGTGAGACCACAATGATATGAAGGATTGGCTCTCATAAGGTGTATTAGTGGTAATAGTCAGCTTGATCTTCATGTATCCAAGAAATGATCATTATTCTGAGACGTGATTTAGTTTAGAACCAGAATCCATTCTGCAGAAATGTCCCAGGAACAGGATGAACCAGAGAGATACGGATTCAGAGCTATTGTGTGGTCAAATAAAACAGGAGTCTTTTTCCTATTGTTTGACCATTATCTATGTCATCTGGAGACAAGAAAGACCTGGCTTCACACCCACAAAACAATACCACCATTAACAGAGAGGATAGGGGGCTATTGTTACAGGTCTTGTGAATACATGAGCATACAGTATGCCAGTTTTGGTGTCAATATATCCATACTTTGAATGTGCGGATATGTGCAAAAATACTGTACAGATGTAGCGCCTCTCATTCAGGCAGGGGCTGGAGATCGAATCGCCATCTGCCGGAAAGGGGCATGAGAGCGCACACGAGACACTCGTACGTCCCTTTCTGACGGAGCCAACGCTGCCCTCCGCCACCTCCACGCCACTACCCCTTCAGTGCCCGCAGCCCCCACATCCCCCTCTAACCATGCCAGTCTCCCTGAATGGGAGACGGGCAGGGATTACGTTCCCCGCCACCGAAATACTGGGAAACGCGTGCGTATGAGACGCCCCTAGGAAATTTGCTTATGAAACTCAGATCTCCAAATACAGCATCTCCAGAAACACGTCTGACCAGACTACTAAAGGATTGGTGTAAATATATGAGGTGGCAAATATAAAAATGACACCGACGGGGGGGATTTCAAGCCCTGAGTTTAGCATTACCAGGAGTATGCGCACTCCCGATACCTATGATATCCAATTACAGAAAAAATGTGGCACGAGTAAAAAAAAAAAAGATGCATACCTTTTCGGAGGACGCTGGTGGTCTCCACAGCTCCCGGTTGCCTGTCAACCAGTAATGATTGAGCTAATGATAAACACCCGATCAGCGGCATGTGCTAAAAGTGATCATACCCAAACTAAAATAATAGACTTTTAATTTAAGTCCCTTTTCTGCATTTGTATTTGTGTTTGTATACAATTAAATTTTTATGGGAAATGCAACATTTACATTTATAAATAACTGTCAAGATAATTTTCTCTCTTGTGTATATGACAGATTATTATATCACTGTATTGATGTATTATCTGATGCTCCCTCCCTCATTATGGTGGGGATCCTGGTATAATTCCTGCTCATTCAGATACCAGAAGTTTACATGATTGTATTGTATTGTTGGTCTCTAGGATGCTCTGTGTATTGCATGGCAGTTAGGATGCTCTCTGTATTGTATTATGATCTCTAGGATAATTTCTTTATTGTATGGACACTACAATAACACAGTCTGTATTTTACACTAGAATCCTCAATGTACTGCATTTGTCACCAGGATGCGGGGTTGTATTTTACGAGTCTCTCTGTATTGCATTGCCATATTTTGTGTTGCATGGTTGTCTATATAGTGTTCTTTTTATTATAAAGCGATCACTAGGATGCTGTTATGATATTGTACATCTGACACAAGAAAGATTCCTGTATTGTATTATGGTATGTTCTCTGTATGGAATAACCGTGTCTGAGATGTTTTTTGTATAGCATGGAAGCTATTAGAAAACGTTATTGTATGACAGCCAAAAGGATATCTGTATTGTATGGTGATCATTAGGATATTCTCTTTGTATTGACTGGTTGTTAATGGGATGCTCAAATGATATTTGTACTGAATAGTCATCCCTTTTTTTGTGTGGTTGTCACAAGGGTTATCTTTGTATTGAATAGGACTTACAAAAATGCTATGGGCGGGATGTATTAATATACATCGCCGCCCCTCGCCGCCCAGCCGCTGCGATGCTACTGCATATGCATTAACATATGCGGCTAGCATCGGGTTGCGGTGACAGAGACCACCGCGATACCTGTAATGTGGTGTGCGGGGGTCTCCGTCACATCCCAGTGGCTGTCAGTGTCCCCCTGCGTCTCCTCCTCCCCCCTGCAGCCGGATGTCCTCCCGGCTGTGAAACCTGCTGGGGGAGGAGGAGATCAATGGAGGACGGGGGGGGGGGGCGGGCGGCGGACGGCGATAGAAGCCCATAGGGTTCTATAGGGTATGGCCACCCAGAGGGTGGCGTTACCCTGCCCGGCGGAGACGGGGCGGACGGGTAATGGTAAATAGGAAAATGCGGTAAAACCCCGGTTTTACCTCATTTTCCCTTTAGTACATCCCGCCCTAAATGCATTGCATATATTGCACTGGAAAGCTCTCTGTCGTCATTAGGATTCAGTTCATATTTTACACCAGAAATGTTTTGTCATGTACAGTATGGCTGTCATTAAGATGCTCTTTATTTTATGCGATGGACCCTTATATGCGCTCTGTATTGTATGGTGATAACTAGGAAGCTCTCTTCCTTATATGTCACTATGGTTCTCTAAGGTTTTGGCGCTGTTTGTGATTTTCTTTTTGACAGCATAAGGTATATGTATGCTGCAGATAGTAAGGGCTGGGGGGATGGGGGTAAACATAGGTCACAAAGGGTGCCGGCATCTTTATCACTGGGATGCCACTGTCCTTCTTCTGACTACTGGTATCCAAAGTGACGGGACCTCAATATCAAACCCATGTAACAGTTAATATAAGAAACTTTTATTGGGGACACTGAAATTTCTTAATTAGCCTCTTATACTGTATTTCAGAATACAAATTGAGAAATAGCCAATAATAGATTTTTACAGTAATACAAGGCCTATGGGTATATGATTGGAATGAAGTAATATGAACCTAATTTATTTATCTCTGTTGATAATATTAATATGTAAAACACCTGGCCGCATTGAGACATCCCAGAATGATTGGACATATCAGACATTATGGGCTGATTCAGGATCGGGCATCCCCATGAACACACTGGGAATATACCTGGGAACGCAGGCCAGCCGATGCCTGCCGGGGGGGCGGGCTGCTGACATCACATGACATCAGCGCCCGCCCACTCTTCCGTAGACTCAACAAAAATAAGTCAGGTCGACGACCATCGAATGATTTCTCTCCCATTTGGCCGCATATGAGGGAATGTGTTCACATACATCCCTTTGTATGTTACTGAGGGGATACGGCGGCAGGAGGAGTGGGCGGCGTTAAGTCACTCGCTAAGCAGCAAACGACCGCTGCTTAGCGAGGGGTACCGAATTAGGCCCATATGTCATAATTATAAATAAACGTATCTGTTTCAAAAAACGACTTCATTACAATCCTATGAAATACAACTTTAGAAAATAACAGAAGGTCCTTGAACTTGAAAGAAATGAAAGAGTTCCAACTCGGAGAGAGTTTCCAAGATTTCCAATTCTTACAAGTTTGAAAGATGAAATGACAATTGTTTTGACTCTAAGGAATGCCCAATCTGCAGTGCAGGTGTATTGAGAACAGTGTCGTGAAAGTCAATGGCTTGTTTTGTATATTCATTCAAGAGCACTGAGTGTGAACAGCAACTTTAAAGTGCATGTTTTTAAAAAAAAAAATCCGTAAAATAACGGCATTTTGTTTTGTTTGTAACTAAAATTCTGTGTAGCGTGCTTTCGGTCCATTAGGACATTATCACAGCGCTAACACTTGCACCTATTGATAAATTGGTAATTGAATAATATATCACCGGTCCACTTTTTTAATAATGACACAAGATTCAAAAAAGTTAAATATCAGGGATCAATTTATGAACAAATGATGAAATAAATAAAGATTTTTACAAATATAAACAAAAACCATTACATAGATTATAAAAGCAAAATAATAAAGAAGAGCTGGTGGCCACCTGTGGATCTTTTAAAAATGTGTTAGTCAGTAATGAGTGCACCTGTGCACCTGTGAGGTGAGCTGGTAATGTGAACTGTTGGTAGCTCTCGAGGACTGGAGTTGGCTACCCCTGCTTTAAAGCATTAGCCAGTGTATCTGGAGCAAGCTGATCACGGCATTAGCAGTTTTCCAGTTATTGGGGAGTTGGCTTCAGGCTTCTGCTGGAATGAAAAACGGACCATACCAAAATGTCCGCCCCCATAGAGCAGACAGTTTCAGAGAGCTGTCTGCTCTATGGGGGTGGACATTTTATGATGGTTCATTTCAGCAGAAGCCAGGAGGGGAGCCGGCTGCGGGTCCCTGGCCCTGAAGGTCAGCGGAGTAAGGCACGGGGGCATGGGCGTCGGGGGCATTATAATAGCGGAGCTATTGTTACGCCACTGCATCTAGGCTCTGCCCGCCACACGAACACCCACCCCTCACACGCCCAATAGCCCCGCACCCATGCGAATGGATGTTTAGCATAAATATCTATTTGCAGCATTGCATGTGGGGACAAGATCATTCTCTATGGTGTCTTAGATCTGCGGGCTCCCTGTACAGGAAGCGGGCGGCAGCTGACATACGATAGTGTCAGCAGCCTGCCCCCCGCACCCTCATCACTGGCTCATTTACATAGGAACGCCCAGAATTTTTATGGTGGCATCCATGAAATACTGGGCTTTCCCATTGGGTGCTGCTCACGCCGCACCGCGCCCCCCAGCTGCCCTCGATCGCACCAAGTAGCTGCACATGCGCAGAGAAGCGATGCAATCAGAATAACCCCATAATCCCAGGTATGAACCTGTAGCTTCGGTTCCGATGGACACAAATCTACAGAGGCGCAACGAGCTGTTTGTGAGAAAACTGTCAGCTCAAGCGGAAGGTGAAATGGCAACATCTCTGAAAACTAGATTTTCCAAACACACCCGCTACAATTATTGACGTGTCTACTGAATGATGGAGGATTATTTCAGCGACAGCATCCAAGAAGGCATGTCAGAAAGTCCATTTAATATTATTTATTTACAGTTTCTTATATAGCGCAGCATATTCCATTGCGCTTTGGAGACAACAGTGATAAAACAAACTGGGTAGTAACAGACTGATATAGAGGTAGGAGGGCCCTATACTGGAGTGAAGATAGCACCGATCGGTGGGGATTTATATAGGATCCAAAACCCACGAGAATCCGGCAGTGGGATGATGACGTCTTGCCTTGTTCTGGGATCCGAGTCTGGCGGGAAAACCTGAGCAGGGCTGGGATCCCACCTCGAATGGTGAAGTTGGGGGGCTCAGATCTCGGAGATCTGAACCTTAAATCTCGGAGATCTAAACCCTAGTTATAAGGGGCACTACTACATGTGGCATAATGTGTATGAGGAGCAGTGGTGGCAAAAGAAGAGGAGCTGCAGCACAGTTCCAGCGTTTTATGGGTGTCCCAATAAAACCGCTTTGATATTTTATTTTATGTATATTTTTAATAAGCACAACATTTATCTGGCTGCATGTGAAAGGCTCTGCCGTCCAGCAAAAGAAGATGGACAAAGTTTGTCAGGTCTGAATCAGGCCCATTGTACGGGATGCGGTCACTAGGTCTCCGGTAACTAGATCGACAAGCAATAGGTCGAGACCTCTAGGTCGACGTGCATGAAGGTCGACATGTGTGAAGGTCGACATGCATGACGGTCGACAGGTCATTAGGTCAACATGAGCATTCGGTCGATATGGGGAAGGTCGACAGTCGAAAGGTTGACATGGGGTTTTTCACTTTTTTTTTTGAGCCGACATGTGCCGACAGGCAGTATTTCATGCATTACCATCCACTACCACTAGGGGTGAATAAAATAGTTTACCAAGCATAGCGAGGCACCGTGCCCGGAGCATGGCGAGCGCAGCGAGCCGTGTGAGGGGACGCGGTTCTACGTTTCAGTATCCATGTCGACTGTCAAAATTCAGGACAAAAAAAGTGAAAACCCCCATGTCGACCTTTTGACTGTCGACCTTCCCTATGTCAACATAATGCTTGTGTCGGCATAATGATTTGTCGACCTAACCCATGTCGACCTTGTGGCATCGACCTAAGATGCTTGTCGACCTAGTTACTATCTATACAATGATCCCATTCCCATTGTACAATATTACTCTCATTGTCCGACATCAATGTAGACTCTAAACAGGGGTGTCAAACACAAGGCCCGCGGGCCAAATCCGGCCCGCCAGACCTCTTCATGTGGCCCGCGCAGCCGCCGCCAGCCTTCACCTTTTATTCTCGATTTTTTTTTTTTAAACAAGAAAGCCGCCTCTTCAGCGCATGCGCGGCAGCCTACAAGCCAGAGAACGTCTGCCCTCTAGCGCAGTGCCGCCGGTCGTCAACCCCTCCTCCGCTCCCACCTGCTGTATAGGAGCCAGAGAGAGGAAAGAGCAGGTCCGTCATGGTGAATGGTCCTGCTGCTGCTGTGCACTCCAGGTCACTTACTGCTGAGTGTGCACTGCACAGTGACCGGGAGCACGCTGCCCCCCACTCCTGGATAGATAGTGCTAGGAGCGCTACTCACAGGAGGGAGGGGGAAATGCGCCTGTGTGAGAGCGCAGCTGTGTCCTTGGTGGTGGAGCAGCTCAGACTGGAGTGGACGTAGGGTAAGTGTCAAATATGTGTGTGTGTGCGCACTGGCACATTGCAGCCCATCATTAATTGCTGTGTCCCATGATAATAAGCAGGACATATGCTCTAAGACTGAGTGCTGCCCCCCTGTGCAGGCAGCGTGTGCCCTAATGCACTGCAGTTCACAGCAATAGCAGGAGGGAAATGCTACTGCTGAGTATACAATAATTGAATGCAGTGACAATAATTTATAATAATAAAGAGTGGACACATAGTCCTACAGATACAACCGGCCCTTTGAGGGTGACCAAACTGCTGATGCGGCCCCCGATGAATTTGAGTTTGAAACCCTGCTCTAATAGAATCACATAAATCTATTTTCAAAACAAATAGTTATATCTAGTCTAGAAAATATTCCAGTCAAAAAAATACAAGTGGTCCTTAATTTTCTATGCCTCCCCTAGTCCAAAGCTTTTACCGTGGCTTGTATTGCTTTGATGGATAAGAACTCTGGAGATTTCCTGTCTTTCTAAAATAAAAGAGAGAAAAAAAAATATCAGGACTTAAATCAGGCACATCATTTTTTAATTGCATGCAATTACTGGGAAATAGATGTGCTAATTTCTACGAATTATTTGCATGAATTAATGTGTGCCCTGCTGAATGTATTATACAAATTCATGAATGTTGAGAAAATTTGAATTCAGACATTTACGTTATTGAAATGTAAAATAGGCCAGTTTTACAAACGAAATTGTTCTCACAAAATGTTCCAGAACAATTTGTGAGATCAGAAAGTACCAATTGAACAGCAGATGCACTTCTAGACAGATCAATCAAAGGTCAATTCTGACCACATCTCCCGGTTTCTTTTTTGTGATTCAAATAATGATTTACAAGTCTCCATCTAATTTAATCGTCATGGAAATCTGCACTTTTACAGACCTCTAGAAACAAGAGAAATAAATTGCCATACACCTGACAATTACAGAAATCATTAAGTTCCGCATTGTGAAGGGAGGAAAAGGAAATGCAGTATATTGAAAAAAAATTGCAAAAAATCTCTTGCTGGTTTCATATACTGTACTGGTGAGATGAGAAAGATTTCCCGTTCTTTTCCATGGACAATGCAGTTCTGCAGAAAGCTAAGAGAAACAGAATGCTAAGTTAAATGAAAGAGAAAATGCTCCATTAAATTAATATTTAATTAATTTTAGGTAAAAAAATGATTGCGGAATTACAAACACCAGTAGGACCTGGCAGCCCATAAGCTACAAAAAGATGATGACGCTTGTGTAACTACAAGTTATTACTGGGACTTGAGGAATTGCAAACACCAGTATGCACTGTCAGTCTCGACCATGGTGGAAAAGTTGCATGGTATCTTTTTATTGTTGGGGCTTGAGGTCATTTACTAGCGTAGTTGCATGTTGCATCGTTGCTATCCACTTGTACAGGAAGTGTTTTGTTATACAGGAAGTGTTTTGTCACACAGGAAGTGTTCTGTTTTACAAGAAGTGTTTTGTTATACAGGAAGTGTTTTGTCGCACAGGAAGTGTCTTGTTATGCAGGAAGTGTTTGTTGTACAGGAAGTGTTTTGTCGCACAGGAAGTGTCTTGTTATGCAGGAAGTGTTTGTTGTACAGGAAGTGTTCTGTTACACAGAAAGGCACACAAGCTCCCTACAGTCCTGTGGTGACTTGCACACAGACCACAGGACAACCAGCTCAATCAAATCACTCGCTGTCTGTATCTAAACCAGGCATGTCCAACGTTGCCCCTCCAGATGTTGTGAAACTACACATCCCAGCATGCTTTGCAATAGTTTTAGCATTCTCTAATAGCGAAACTGTGGCAAAGCATACTGGGATGTGTAGTTTCACAACATCTGGAGGGCCAACGTTGGACATGCCTGATCTAAACATTGGTTGGCTGAGCTTTCCCCCTTTCATTTGAGGAAATAAATGGGCTCTCTGTTACATTGCACATCTGCTCTTCAGGTTAACTGTTACCATCGTGCCCAGTTTATTTTGGTAGATTTCAGTGATAAGTAATTTTTCTGCTCTGATCACTGGTATCTTGCCATTACCCAGCCTCTGTCTTACTTGTTACATGGAAGAGCATTGGCTGATCATCTATTCTCCTTGCTGCATCCTATGACCAGAGTCAGGGGTTAGGGAGAGATGTTGGACTGCTGCACAGACTGGTACCTCCATACAGTACTTTATTAGAGAGGTTAATCTACTACACTACTCCAAACCTCAGTACCTGCGTGTCCTGAGCTCCTCTAATTAGGCCTCAGTACACACTGCTCTGAGGCTCAGACTCACATGACGGAAACCAGCCCTCCTGATTTGTTTATGCTGGACTGAAAATACATTCAAGTATTCTCAGTTCTGGGCAGATCAAGGCAGAGTGGATTGGGTTAATCTTGTTCCACCTGCATGTCTGTATATTGGAAAGTATGGTTTAATGCAGATTGCAATTCAGATTGAGAGAGACATAATGAAATTGTATTGTTTTAAAACTCTATTTGATCTATTTAGTAAAAAATATAGGGGTCTATTTACTAAGCCATGGAGAATGATAAAGTGATAAAGGAAATAAACTACCAGCCAATCAGCTCCTAGCTGCCATGTTACAGACTGGGTTTGAAAAATGACAGCTTGGATCTGGTTGGCTTTTAATTTACCTCCATCCACTTTATCTCCGCCTAAGGCATAGTCCGCTTCCTCAATCACTACCAGCATACTGTACTGTATATTTTTTTAAAGTTACTGCTGGAACAGTCCATGCAATATATAACGGGTCTCCTGCTGTTACCTATTTTCCTTAGGTGAAGACTCTGGCATATCTGTAAGCAGGATGAGAGCGTCCTTTACCCCATTCTGCTGCCTAAAAAAAGATTCATAACACCATCAACGTTAGTCTGAGAGCTTAGTTTATCTTATTATTCCAAATACCATACCGCAACGACCCCACGGATTCCTATGGGGGCTGCAGGAAAACTATCAACAAGCAATCTTAAGTTACAGGTATATGGGTATAACACAAAAATAGCTTTCTCCAGCAAAATTGCTGAAGAATACAGTAGCCTACAGTTAGCTTGTTATATAGACCCCCACATGTTTTAATGGATAGTGTACATTTGAATATAATAGTCTGAACTATAATCCTATCCGTTTGAAATAATGAGATCTATAAATAAGAAGTGGCTTGGCCTTGAATCATGATGTTTGCAGATATAACCACGAGCAACACAACCAGTCTCTAGTGGTTCTGTGGAACTTTTCTGGGAGCAAAAGTGTTGCATCATAGCGACACACTCATCTCTATTTCTAAACCATTTTAGTTTGCTGCAAGACTACTGCTTCTACATTAGGTAATGTGGCCTACACTGCACAAAATGCTCTTGTTTTTATGTGAGGGCCATTGTATTTTATTTTTGTTACCTGTGGGGAACAGTGTGAATGTTTTTTTTTTATATGAGGACCAATAAGTTTTTTTTTTTTTTTCCTGTGAGGTCAAATGTGTTTTTCCCTGTGGGTTCTCATGGTGAGAGTTGGCAATTTAAAAATCTTGTTTGTTGCGCAGCGAGTTGAAAAAAGGTTAAAAATCACTGATATACAGCATGGATGTTTACTTTTCTGTCCTCTCCTCTGTGGACAGAAAAGTAACTGACCATGGGTATAATTGCACGGATGTGGCTATACCCCCCCTATAGAGCACCATAATAACAGTCACCAAATAGCGAGGGCAGCAAAAACACAACACGGGGACATAGAAAAACGGCGCAAATGGTGTACTCAATGTCTTTTCTGATGGCTGTAGATTACTCTTATAGGTGTGTCAGCAACAATTCTCACATGGAGGTTGATAACCAGATCCCAACAGGTGTTCCAAGAAAAAACAAATACAAATAAAAAATTACTAAATCTGTGAGTGTCAATTTTTTATAAACCACTGATTGTGGTGGTGATAGAAGTGGGTTTGAAAATTTCCACAGGCGTACCCAAACTCACGTGGTATCGTGAAGGTGTTCCTCATACAAAGGTATCTTTTGGGACGTCCTTTGGAGTTTCTTTAGTCCAGTATGGATGAAGACATGTGCTCAAAGAAAGTGAAAAAAAGGATCGTGGGCGTGAATCGTGAAACTGTGGCTGCGTACCTCACTTACGTATTTAAAGTGAGGGGGAACACACGTAAAGGTTTCTTTAAATGTTGATAACAAGAGGGCGTACCCCTACTCACGATGTGGTTGGATGGTTTCAAACATATAAAGGTTTCTTTACGTCAATTCCTCCTTGATGTGGTGAATTTCGTGTCTTAATGTGGGTCCTCAAAATGGAAGGTTCCACACGTGCTCAAAAAAATAATGTATAGAGAGTGTCTTATTTACTTAATAAACATAGGGGATGAACACACACAACGGATTCCTTTCTTATAGAAGATGAAATAAGATGGGCGTACCCCTACTCACGGTGTGGTGGGGTATTTTGTGTGGTTTTTCTCCCAGATATAATAGGTGATGTGTCCTGCCTGGATCTGTGGTGTAGTATTTACACCTTTAGCCTCCCCGGGTATAAATTTTCAAAAAAGACAGAGGGTATATTTCAGCATATGGCTCAATGCATGAGTTTATAATATCATGCCGGGTTTAAAACCGAAGGCTAGTAGCGTACCTTACTCACCAGTGGGTTTGTTTGTGAATAAAATAAAAAAATAGAGCCAGGAAACGGATATAAAAAGGAAGGTATCACAAAGTTTTTAATCCCGAATAAGTTCTTGTACAAAGTCCCATAAAAAAAGGATTTTGGAGGTCCAACCTTACAAATCCAGTACAAAAAAATTTTCCTTTACAAAAACAGTACAAAAGTTAAAAATCGAATAAAATCAATACATACAGAGCATGAGGTGGTGTGGCTGTTCACTCTCATCTGGCAAAGTCCTACGGTCTACTATTACAAATTACAGACAAATTGGGTTCTCAAAGTGTGCCCACTTATGCTACTCTGGCAGTGGAAAACTGGAAAATAGAGGAGGATGCGGGAGGTCGGGAGAGAAACTTGCCCACCTTTTGGAGGGGGGATGATATACAGAGTCCAATGGGTGAGATGCATGAAAGCTAAAAGTGCACTCAAACCTCCAAAAATTTGATTATTATACTCCTAAAAGTTTATTCCAAAAACTTGTTTTACTGCTGAGTGCTCCATTGTCTGTCTGACAAGACGTTACTGGTCCTGGAGTTAATAAAAATATCAGATTGACTGTCACTATATTTCTTATTACATCATGTATGAGATCAAAACTGTAGAAAAAAACTGTAATAAGATAAGTAGCATAATTTATGGCACTACAGCAATATCTCCTCACATTCAATTTTCTTTTTGAACATCTCATCTCACCGATGTAGCTCAAACAAAACTAATTCTTGAAAAAATTATTCTAAACAACTGGATTTATAGTTTGTGCTCTCAATGTTAGTTTTCTCAATGAGACTCATTGCAAATCATGTGGTTTTATGACATGTACTGTTTGAACTACTGTACACCTAAACAAATGAAAGGCCTAAAAAGGGTATTTGTGTTGCATAGGCCAAGAACTATAGGCAATTGAGAGAGATAAAGTTTAAAAGTGCCCATACACTGCTGCGATGTATGCAGCAGTGTATGGCAGTCAGACTACTTTGAGCCTCCCAGGATCTTCCCGTACGGCACGATTGCATGCGATGTGTGTCACATACGACCCCGCTCCCTGCCGTCTGGAGGGGGCGGAGTCAAAAGTCAGACAGGCAACAGGTCCCACCTCAGCTCAAGGGGGACATCAAACGCTTCCGATTTGTGTGGATTGCACCCTATCCCGATGGATCGGCCACCTTAAAAGTTGCCCACATTAAACTATCAATTTCTGTCATTTTACAGACTGAGATAAAATAATTACAGAAGATGATTAGTTTCTATATCTCTCTCAAAGGTTTGGTAATATCCCCCCTCCCCCCGTATTCTAATTATTTTGTATATTGATAATTTATTATATATTGTACATTTTAAACAAATCTCTAAATTCTTTACACTTTTTTTTTTGTCTTCTGTAGCACTGTAACTCAAACAGTCAGACATTACCTCAGCTGCAGCCCTACACAAAATGGCCTCCACTGCACCCTCACATCCAGGGCTGGAATGTGTTAAAAAGGATGGGTTGGACTTTGGTTTGCAGATTAATGCTAGCTTTTATTTTATTTGTCTGTTTTTTTTTTTTTTTTTTTCAAATTGTTTGTTTTCGACTTTGGCCAATACGTATTAAAGGGCTGGCTCATTGGACCATCTTCACCTGTTAAATTACTTTTCATACTAATATGAATTTCCTGCACCCTTATAATGATATAGATATGGAAGTTGCATCATACTGTAAGCAAATGGCAGAAGAAAGCTACAGTAGGTTTAATGACAACTGAAAGAAAGTATCGGAAAGCCCATTCTCCAATATTGCATATAGCCACCAAGTTATTCTGGGAATTTGTAGAACTGTTAGGCTATGGGGGTATTCAATCCCAGGCATTATTTCCAACAGCTTTGAAAGCGGATCTCAACAAAACGGATTCAATTTTATAACCAGTCAGATCTGTTTTGTCGGAAATGGTTGTGGATTGTCAAATTCACAGACGTTTTTTGTTGAGAAACTGTTGAGCTGGGTAAAAACAGACCAGGATTACGAATGTCGGAATGTTCCAAGATTGAATACCCCCCAAATCAACTTGCATATAAACAAGACATGAATAAGGTGCAATTTAACTGTTTACACCAACCGCTGAACCAGGTCGACACGGCAATAATACGGGATATTGCGGCGGTATAAAAGGGGTATTAGTGTCTAATGCAGCTCCTGTTGGGATTCTCCATATTGGGATGCTGGTGTTGGTCTTTTCATATAGTGTGTATACCATATTGGGAAGCCGGTGACACATTGGATTCTGGTTGTGAGTACCAAATAGAAGTGCCAAAACGTTAATGAATGATGTAAAGAAAAATAGCACGGAATACAGTGTATCATACAGGACTCTCAGATTCTGGAAATGCCTTCAAACACAATTAAACATACCTCCCAAATGCCCCGCAAAATGCGGGAACGTTCCGGGTTTTGGGGACGTTCCAACGTCCCTCCCGCGACCGGCAGTGTCCCGCTGCGGGGGGGAGGGGCAGTTGGGAGTCCCCCCCATCTGACCGAACAGACGCTGTGCGATGCACTGCTCTATCTGGCTGCCGATTGTGAGCGTATATCGGCAGCCAGATAGAGAAGGCAGGCAAGACATATATATAATATAGTGATACAGATAGTATACAGATCTGCATTATAAAGTCCAAATTTTGCCCCTCTAGCATGCCGTGAGATGTGAGTCCCGATGCGATCAGATTAATTATGCATCCCACTGCAGGGGGGCTCTAGGTACTCGGAAACTCCCCCTGCATGTAAGGAGGGTTCATAAAAGGGGAGGTCCGTCAGAGAAGCAGCTGATGGAAAGATTCCCCTCCTGCAGCTGTCTGTGATGTGTATAAGGGATGGCCATCAATGTAGTCGCCATCGACGGTTGCCATTGATGGAGATTCTGCAACCAGCCATCAATAGTTTATTTATTTATTATTTATGAACAGTTTCTTATATAGCGCAGCAGATTCCGTTGCGCTTTACAATAGCAGACAGTGATCAAACAAACTGGGTAAAAACAGACAGACTTGGAGGTAGGAGGGTCCTGCTGCAAGTTTACAATCTATGGATAGCCATCGATAGTTTTAGCTATCAATGGTTATCCATTCTCTTTAACTGAGTGGCTCATAGGCCAGTCAGAATGCAGTGGCGGGGCTTATTGGTTGTCAGGGGCGGAGCTATACTCCGTGTCCTAGAACCTTTGAAAAAAAAACATTGTTTCTACTGTGCCATCGATGTTTTACTTGTGTAGAGGCACAGGAAGTGGTTTGGACTTCCTGATTCAATCAGTATGTTGGGTATAAGAACACCAGCTTGTACAATCCACTCCACACCTTGAAAAAGAACCTCTTAGGTTCTAAACTCATTGGTCGAAGCAGAGGAGGTCCCCTATTTTTGGCTATTCCATCACCAGGAATCACTTGAAGACTGCACCAAACATTTGGAACCTTATGGAAAATCCGTCACTCCATATTCAGGTCGTGAAGTTCTTTCATTGGTGTTACTTCATTTATTTTTCCTGCATCCATTAATAGGATGACCTGCCCATTTTTACAATTTTTTTCTGTGTGTATGTTTTTTTGGCTCCAATAAAGCCTGTTTTTAAGAAAACCTGATTCGTCCATCTGAAAGATACCTTTATGGGAGTACTTCTCACATAAAGGTATCTTTATGATAGAGTGAGTTTCGGTGTACGCATCATTTTGGGTCCTACCTTGTACAAAGATATCTTTTACAGGCTTCATTATGTTCTTTATCTTGTGAGTGATGGTACGATTTCTGTATTATAAACGATACCTTTATGGGAAATAAGCCCCATGTAGCAAAGTGAGTGGGGTATGCATCAAGACACCATTTAGGAACCACCTTTGATTCACCGTGAAGGGGGAGGAGCCTAGTTGTTTAAACAAGTTGGGAACCTACTACACTATTGGAACTTTTTTTTCTCTTTTATGACACTGCTACCTTGAGAAATTTGAGAGTGAAGATCAAACCCCCATTGCTGGACTCATTCTACATTTACTACACCAGGCATAGGAGAGTGTACCCGACCCAAAAACACGGCAAAGCCTGAAAAAAAATATATGGCTTAAAATACCCCTTTTATTTTGGGGTTATTTATTATATGCGGGCGGCATAGGAGAGTGTACCCAGCCTACACCACACACACACGGCAAAGACTGAAAGAAAAAGACGGATTAAAATAACCCTTTTAACTGTCACTGGACTTACCGTCAGAACTGAACTTAACAACAGTACCACTGGACCTAATGGCAGCACTAGACAGCACAGCACCACTGCACTGGACTTATACAGCAGTACAGGACACCAGCACAAGACAGTCCAGTACCACAGGGCTGGACTGCACTGGACTGCACAGGACACCACAGGACATTACCACTGCGACCAGGTCACCACCCCACGCCAACTTCCAGAGAGGAACATAGACACAACTTTCGTCAACCCTCTCCAATACTGGAGTGAAGCTGGCGCCAGTTGTGGGGGACTTATATAGAATTTGGATCTCACAAGAATCCCACGTCGGTACGATGACGTTTTGCCTCGTTCTGCTAGCCGTGCTTGGTGGGAAATTCCAAATGGCGCTCAGATCGCAGTTTGGATACCTGTTGTTCGGTAGCGATTTCAGAAATACTGTTGCGCTCATCTCTAGTTGACATAATAAAGTGTTAACAAATATTCCCAGGCAGTCTAGAGGTGTCTTACCTTGTCCCAGAGGCTGCAGCATCAGCTTCTTCTTCTACGTCCCGGCAGTCACGTTAATATCAGTTCCAGTGCAGGCATTAAAGGAGTGGACCTCCAGTAAGTAGGTCTCCCATATCCCTAACCCTGCCCCTAGTGCCTAGCTTTACCCCACCTCCACAGCCTACCCCTAACAGCCCCCCTGCAGCTTTACCCTAACCCTCCAGCCTAACCATTATCATTCCCAGAATGTTGACATTTCCCATGGTAATATTTCAAAAGGTAGGGTTTAGTGTAGCGCTCCGCTCCTTTGGTGTGGGGTGTGCGAATGGTCCAGAGTTGGATGAATATACAATGAGATTTTGTGTAAAACAAATTTTACTTCAAATAGTGCAGGTATAGATACATTTACAGTCAAATGATACAATTGATGTTGCAATTAATGTTACAATCAACGGTACAATGGTGGGTAATAAAAATACTTTTGCAATACATATGCAGTTTCTAAATTGCTTAGTGTGGGTTTTTGGGCAAGAATGTCCGACTCCTGTGAGCTTGGACTTCTATGGGTGTGGGGGAATGGGGGTCGAGAGTTGTTCCTTCTGATGCGAAGGGGTTCAGGGGGACTACAGTTCAGGTTTAGATGTTCCTACGGCTGCGGCGTCCCCCTGTGCCGTGTCTTTGATTTGCTGTGCTGGTGCCCGGCTGCCCGTCGGGTGTTAGACTGCGGATGGTGAGGGGATAGTTCTCCTCCTTGGCGTGGGTGGTGGTGGGTGCCGCTTGGGTCGGGGGGTCTGCGGTGGTAGGTCTGGGCGCTCCTTGTGTCCTTTCTCCCTGTTCAGCCGGCTGCGAAGGTGTCTGGTTTTGGACGTGGAGCGTCTGACAAGGGCCGTGGGCAGGTGGAGCTTTTAAACGCTCCTTCCCATCCCGATGCCTTACCTATGGACCTAGCCGACTCACCTACTCCCGTTCCCGGCATCGCTTCCTTGCTTCCGTCCTGCTGTGCTGGCTGTGTGGTCTCAGTGCCGCGGCCTCCTTGGTGACGTTACCACTCCCTGTCGGGCTCTGTCTTTCATGCGGCTGTCGTCTCCCTGGTTCCTCCGCTCTGTTCTCGCTTGATTGGGTTTGGGGTAGTGTACATTGCTGCTCTTTCTCCAACGCGTTTCGGCCTTGTGCAGGCCTTCTTCTAGGGAGAAGTCTTCTATTTCAGATGCCAGCACTGTGAACCTGTCAACAGTGTGAGGATATCAAACTTGTGCCTGTTCATAGTTTGAACAATGTTGACATGCTGAAGTTGTCATTGTGGTGTCGGCATTATGCGTGTTGTCATGGTTACTGTCTACCTTCTGCTCGCATACTTTGCTGCTGACCTGTCCTTTGTCAGGCATGCAGCATGTTACCTGTAGGACTCAGAGGCAGATATAGACCTCATGGGGCCCAAGACAAGATACCGGTGTGGGGGGTCTCCTTTCACAGACAATCCATAGTACTACTGTATGTTATTGCTGCTGATTGCAGACAGCATCGATAGAGCACCTCGGTGCATGTACAGTCCACCAATAAATGCTCAGCAGCGTGAACAACAGCATTGCATACAAATCTGAATCTGGCTCCTGGTCGTTTGTGTGTCCAATCATGTTTTATCCTCTCAAAAGAATTTCAAAGTGAGTTTGGGAGTGCCGGCAGGTCTATGTGATGTCATGACGCCACGCGGTAGTCTTGTAATACCCCTCTGGGAACATTATGGATGGCCAGGATATCTGTATTAGGCCCCTTGGGACCTGCTGGGCCCTAGGCAGACACCTAGATTGCCTTTTGGAAAATCTGCTTTTGGGAGTAGGGGGGGGGGGGGGGGGGGGGGGTTTACAAACAACTCCAGACTTCTGTATTGTACAGATTTCGGCAGAGTTTTCGTTAAATATGTAATTTTACTTTTTCTTTTTCTAACACTCTAAAGCCAGAAAAAAATTAATAACAACTTATAAATACTTATCAATACTTTCATACATGAATAAACAAGAAGAACAAACTGAAATGTTCCATTTGCATTGTGCAGAAAGCCGTTTTTTTGTATTGTGCAAAAGCAAATTTGTTTTTATCAGAGCACTTTGTCAAAGAACAAGTTCTTTCATCTTTTATAAGGTCTCCGAAATTACCCAGCCTGTGTCTTGCAGCCAATAGAGATTGCAATTTATTCCCTGTTTTGGCCCTTTGAGTGTTTCCAAATCCAATTTTTCAAGGTGCATTCTCTAAACTGGGGACTGGAAATGAAACATGGGAATATCTGTCTTGTATATGTTCTGGTCACAGCCTGCAGATTCCACCCTGTACTGCTGAAGGACAATCGAGCGTTATGTGTGTCATCTCCAATTAAACTGTTTAGAAGAGTGATGTTTGGTTTTAGTGCAATATTTAAGTGTGTAAACGTGTAAACTAGGATACTGTGATTATTTGCACAATTAAATAACAGTAAAGAAGCAAATTCATCTATGGAGACCAAATACAGAATAGCAATGTCTATCTTGTATTTCAGTACAAAAGTGTATTCTACACATTATAGACTCATTAGCATATAATACTTCTATAGTGGGCACAGTGGTACTTCTCTCACAAAGTACCTTAAGGCCCCCATACATTAGGCCGACTTGTCCTAGGGACAAGTCGGACCCAATTTACCTGCGAGCCGCCCGGCAGCTCCCCGGGAGGCTCACATACAATTTGGCACTTGATGTGCCATTTTTTACATGGGATAAATCGCATGCGATTTATCCCATGTTAAAAAAAACCTGGGGAGCTGCAGGGCGGTGAGGAGTAGTGGGGGGCGGGCAGTGGTGGGGGCGGGCAGCGGCGGCTGCGGTGATGGGGGCGGCCAGCGGTGGTGGGGGCGGGCGGCCAGCGGTGGTGGGCGGCCAGCGGTGGTGGGGGCGGGCGGCCAGCGGTGGTGGGGGCGGGCGGCCAGCGGTGGTGGGGGCGGGCGGCGGGTGCGGTGAGCACTGCTGACCTGGCCGGGCAGTGTACTTACACATAGCAGCAGCGGGGACGGGACGCGTAGTGGCAGCTATTAGATTTTTAAAATACTTGTCAAATGACCGGCCGCTCTCTGATTGGCCGGAGAGCTCTCAGCCAATCAGAGAGCGGCCGGTCATTTGACAAGTATTTTAAAAATATAATAGCCGCCACTGCGCTGCCCGTCCCCGCTGCTGCTATGTGTAAGTAAGTACACTGCCCGGCCAGGTCAGCAGCGCTCACCGCACCCGCCGCCCGCCCCCACCGCTGCCCGCCCGGTGTCTGCATGCATATGCCTGTCAGGTGGCAGGCATATGCATACAGGGAGGTCGGACGTGATCGTATGTACAGACCGTCCGACCTCCCTGATCCGGTCCGATGCGCACGGGACCGCGCATCGGATCGGATCAGATATCACACACATACGATTTTGGGCCGATTTCACCCGATTATCGGCACAAAGTGCCGAAATCGAATGAAATCGGACCAAAATCGCATAGTGTATGGGGGCCTTACTCTAGTTCATGCGCACCATTGCGAATTTGCAATGGTGAGCAATGTTTCCTAACCGCGCATGTGCTTTTCTGCACATGTGCATAAACGGGGTACGAGCGGCCACGGCGACCAGAGCGGTGGCAATGCAAATGGAACATTCCAGCATTTTGCATTCACAATGCAAATGGAACATTCCAGCGTTTATGGGTTTTCCCATGAAAACGCTGTGCGTTCCCATAGTTATGGGAAAATTCATTCAATCTTGGACAGAGATTTCTACCAACCAATCGGCTCCTGTTATTTTTTAAACACCGCCAGTAAGAAAGTCGTTAGAATTAATGGCTGGTACTTTATATCCCTCCAAGTTTTGATACATCTCCTCCTCAGTGTATCCAGGGGACTGTAAGAGGTACTGTGTTGTTTTGGAGCTATTAGCCATCCAGCTTGCATTAATAAAATAGCGACACCTTGTGGAATGAGCTAAATATCTTGCAACAGTCTTCACTGATCTCAAGACCATCAGTATGTTGTTGTTTGAATCCACATCAAGCCCACTGGTCCTGGTTGTTTACTCAGTTTACCCTACTTCCAACCTAGCGAGAAAAACACAAAACAGAGATTTTCTTTTCACAGTTTTTTTGATTCACTGGCTGAAGATTCAACTTATTCTGATTCCAGACATGTCTAGTCTGTCATTTCAGTGGCCAGCCAGAAGATACTGGTGGGTAAACCTAGATCGAATGCCTGGCATTCGAAGGAAAATCTGGTGGGCATGAGGACATGTTAGCAAAAAGTAGGAGGATATGTTGGGTAAAAGCTAATTAGCAGGTAGGCATTTAAGGGAACGGCTGTTAATCAAAGTGGTTTATGAGGAAATGTTGGTGGCATGTGAAAGAAAGCTTGCGGGCAGAGGAGCGTGTAGCAAAAAGCTTGTGGGCCGAGAACCATTGAGGATCAAACTGCTGGGCAGAGGGACATGTGAGGAAAGAACTTGTGGGGAGAGGATTATTGAGAAACAAAGATGGTGGAAAGTGGGGCATGTGAGAGAATGTTAGTGGGCAGAGGGGCATGCAAGGAAAAAGCTGTTGGGCAGAGCATTATTGTGGAAAAAGCTTCTGTGCAGAGGAAAAAGTAGAGTAGACAACACATATTGTATTATGCAGTTGTATATTTGACATTGTCTTTGACTAATTGCATGATATATCGAAAAAAGAGTCAAAAAATCTTTACAAAACAGTCCCTTTTGTTGTCTGATTAATTAATTTATTTTATTTTTTTGTTTTATTTTTTTGTTTTATTTTTTTGTTTTATTTTTTCAAAATGTAACATTTAAAAAAAAAATCTGACTCTTGCAATCATGTTTTTTCTGTACTGCGGCACTGGAGATTGGACAGCATCCTACTTAACAAATCCATGCATCTGGACTGCAACCTTGTCAGCCAGCCAGAAGGAAATAGGACTTATTTATTTACAGTCTCATATATACTGTAGCGCAGCAGATTCCGTTGCGCTTTACAATTGTACTCCTGTCATGTTAACATATTTGTATCTTTAGATATTGGAAACAAACACTATGCTGATTATCACATTACAATTGTAGCATGATTGTTTTCGTATATTAATGCTTTGCCTACAGTATATGCTTTTCTTAATGATATGTACAACACCAACCATCTAATGGTAAGAGAAAGTCAAGAAACCTTTATTAAGACAACAGGAGTGTGATGATTGTATATGTGTACCTATCTCATCTTAAACGCTGGGTCTTTGAGGAATCTACAGGGTCTGGCTGATACTAGGGTGTTTGGTCAAATCCAGGAGGCGTGTTCTTGCAGCCGCAACAAAAAAGTTAAATAATATATCATGCGTGACACCAGGGCCGTCTTTTCATATGGGCTTAATGGGCACTTGCCCAGGGGCCCCAGGTGTATAAGGGCCCTATTCTGATAGCTGAGGATCCCCTTTTTCCAGGGATACCAGAATTTTGAAAATCGGCCCTGGGGAACTGGAGATATCCAACTTCAAAGCAGCAGTCCACATCCGACCTGTTAATTACAATTCCCTGTTATATTTCTCAGGTTTTCTCTGACATAGAGTTTTTCTGAGAGTACAGTATATTCCAAAACCTGGGACTCTCCCCTTTCTGAAGACACTAGCAGCTTTCTATCATGCCCAGAACCAGAGATATCAGCCTTCCAGCAGCCGGTCCCTGCTCCAGCTCCAAACGTCTGGTGTACAGTTTTATATTTTTGTCAATGGATTGCTCTGGATCCTGATCTCTGATCCCCAAGTCCCCAGCACCTTCTGAAAGTTGGGACTCTAGGTTTTTATACTAGTGAAGGCTAAGAAATCTATTTCCAGATAATGGCGATATCTGCAGTCAACAAGCTGCCCTTCCACCGGAAAATGACGAATATTAAGCCCACTCCGTTATCCAACCCTCCCCTGCGTATAAAACACCCGATACCTCCCTGGAAGTCATTTACAAGGGACCCTTCATTCAGCTCAGTGCCCCCTTCCACACGTTAGTGTCCACCCTCCCACCACCTGTGCAGTAAAGGAGTAATTAGCAGATGTTACTGCTCCAGGTCCTACATGTTGAGTGGAAGATAGAGCATCCCCTGCCACCCGTGGGACATCAAAGCTGCTGCTGCAAGCACCCCCCACCCCTATGAGGGGAGAATGGGTAAGGGCCCCAGTGCATTGCTTTGCCCAGGGGCCCACACTGTTGTTAAGATGGCCCTGCGTGACACTGGTAAAAGCCCTCAGCGTTCCTGTTTCTGGGTAATTGTCACACACCCAACCTCCGACTTGGGTCCCTGTGTATACTGTACACTATATTTTTAGTATGGTACATATGAGCCAGGAAGACCTCAGTCCTTTATGTCACATGTTTTCAGTTGTAGGTGATGCTCACTGTACTTGTACATATACTGAACACATATAAACAAACGACTGGAGAATCAGAGCCGGACTGTATTGAGACAAAGATCAGTGAGGGAGCATTGTTGTAAATGCGGAGGGAGCGTTGTTGTAAATGTGGGATATTCAGTGCCAGTTTGCAGGTGTGCGCCAAGTGCAGAGTAGGTGCAAGTGCATACTGATGGAGAGATGATCAATAATAAACCATGCATACATATAAAGGGGTTGCTGAATGTACATGCTATGGGGGTAATTCAGGCCCACTCATAAAGGGCCATATTTGCTCCCTCGACTGCAGGGGCGTAGCGAGGGCGGAGCCGGCGGAGCACGAGCTCCGGCCGCCGAAAGTTCTAAGGGCGCCGGAACCATAGTGTCTGCCCGCTGTCTCCTGACTCCTGCACCGCCCGGCTGTGGCTCACAATATATGCTGTGTGAGCCCTGTCCGGGCAGCGCTGGTGTCAGGACCTTCCCCAGCGCCGGCCTAGTGTTCCTGCTAAAACAGCCAGCCCTATGTCCCATGCGCCGAGTGCAGCGTCAATGCAGGCATGGGGGAAGGAAGCCCGCCCCCACAGTGACATCGGTGACTGTGGCCGGGCCCGCCCCTGGCACGCAGCTGTCCCGCTCTCCCCGTTACATTGCATGTGGCGGCCAGGCAGGAGGGATAAGTATATGATGTTATCATCCTGGGCACCGGCCTGACGATGAGTGTCCCAGAACAGCCTGGTGTCGGTGCTGCGGAGTCTCTCCCTGGCATAGTTACAGCCATTATATAATTTCCTTACCGGCTGTGCAGTGCTCTATAGCGGGGTGAGGGGGATAGGTGCTGTATGATGGGGTGTGGGGTACTGAGATGTGGTGCAGCAGGTGTAGTATGATGGGGTGCAGTGGGATGGGGGACAGGTGCAGTGAGATGTGGTGCAGCAGGTGTAGCATGATGGGGTGCAGTGGGGACAGGTGCAGTGAGATGGGGACAGCAGTTGTAGTATGATGGGGTGTGGGGGACTGAGATGGTGGACAGGTGCAGGGAGATGTGGTGCAGCAGGTGTAGTATTAGTATTCCCGCTAGGCTGTTTTAGCAGGGCGCTGCACCCTGCCCAATTTTAAAGGGAAAATCGCGCCAGGCAGGAGGGATCCCTCCCCTCCCCATCACAGCAGCGGTGAAGGCAGCAAAAATGTAAGTGGCACTTTTGGGGGCATTGTGTAAGGTCAGGTGCACTTCTAGTGGCATTAAGTTTATAGGCAGGAGTACTGGGGGCATTACATGTAACAATGTGTGGCATAATATGTAATAGGCATAGCAGTGTGCAGCATATTGTGTGACGGGTATTATAAAGTTCGCTAAAATGTGCAATAGGCATTACGGTGTGTGGTTCAATGTTGCCATTAGGCCGCGCCCCCTTTTTAACAAGCAAGATCCCTGCCTACTACAAATGGGGGGGGGGTGTGTGTGCGAGAGACATGCCCTTGCTCCGGGCACCGTGGCACCTGGCTACGCCACTGCCTGACTGTTTTTTGGGGGTATGCATATGCACAAATATGAGCATGTGCAAACCCTGGGAGTGAATGGCCTCAGTGAGTTCATACTCGCCGGGTCATTCGCTCCAGGTGGAAGCAGGGGAATGCCCAGTGATTTATTGGCGTGCCCATAAAAATGCTGGGGTTACCCCTGCAGACGCAGGCATGTCGATGCCTGCTCTGGGCGGGCAGCTGACATCACATGATGTCAGCACCTGCCCCGAATACGCTGAATAGGCGCTGGAGAACCCAGTCCAGGCGGACTTTTCTTACCAAACAGTGGAGAAAACATTCAGTGAACAATTTCTCTCCCGTTCGGGTGCTTGCATTTGGATGTGTATGCGAATGCATCCGCTTGCATGCTAGGGAACGGATTTGGCTGGAGGGAGGGGGCGAACGTTTACTGGGGTGGCGTGCGTCGTTTACCTGCTCCCTAGGCTGCAAATACACGCAGCTTAGCACACAGGTCTGAATAACCCCATATATTTAGCTCAGTAGCCCATATGTCCCATTTCTGACCAACTCCTCATCAGGCCCATTGTCTGTAAGAGATGTCGCCATTCCTTTAATATTTTGACGTTGCGCAACAATTGTTGCTGCACTTTGAAAACATGCAACATAACCGGGACTGAAATGTGTGAGCAGTGTGCCCTGGGGATGACTGCTGCAGTGCCAGGGTGTCCTTTCGACCAGGGCCAGACTAACTAATGCCAGAAGGGATGACAGCCTGACGGACCAGCCCAGCATAACAGCCTGGCTGAGCAGCTCTGCTCGGCCGCATGGCAGACAGAGAACCAGGACACGGTGCTTAATGGCTGCCCAGTACTCAGGAAGGAGCTTGCCAATACAGAAAGACAGATACGTGCCAATAGGCCACGCCTCATGCACTGTGGCCACGCCCCCTTGCCGCGAATGCTAGAATGTCGGGTTCATTTTTGATCCCCAGTCCATCCATTCTTTAGAAGAGCCAGATATGCACCATGTAGTCAATACAACGGCTCAGTGTCCAAACTCACTAATACATTTGGCCAATTGAACTTTTAAATTGATTTTTATTTTAACTTGAAGTGTTTTGTTATCATATAAATAAAAATACATATCTTGAGATATTATACCTCAATTTATCAAGTTAATTTGAATAAAGCATAAAAATATCACGGCGCAAAGACATGCTGCACAGCTGTGACAGAATAATTATAGTATAAGATTGATTATAAAGTGAAATATTATAGGAAAGGCAGACAGCGAAAAATTACCCATTTCAGGCCATAAGAGAGGCATGAATATGTGTTGATTAGAGCAGAATCAGGATAATGTAGTCATTTATGGTAATACGATTTGATAAACAGTGAAATTTCCAATTAATAAAATCGAATAAATAAGGACGGCACGTTGAAGGCTCTGTATATAACAGAAAGACGTTTGCTCTCAGTTCTAACAATAATATACTGCAAATCTGTGTGCACGTAGCAAATAAAACGAGATTTGGTCATATTATATGTACTCACTTCCCAGATACAGAGGGGAACATCTATACAGGGATCGCCCCTAAGCCGCATCCAACCAGACCTTTTATAGAATTGGATCTATCTCCTCCTTAGTAAATGTTTCCGGCTGAAGGGACATACCATATATTCCAGCAGGGCAAGGGGACCATGAAAGTAGGCAAAATGACACACAAAGTGTACCCTTGTGGGTTAAATTCTTTTGCCACACTTCGGTCCCGTTGGCTCGCTCCGCTTCGCTACATTTGCCATCCATTACTAGAAGGAATAGATGGTGACGTGGATAAAGATGTTGTTGTTCCACCGTCCTTGTGATCTGACAGCCGTGGCTACACCACTAATGTGTGGTAAGTCACATAGGAGAATTTGTGCAGGCTTCTTGAGGGAAAGCAGGTCCCGCTGACCAGGACCTGTGCCTAAGAGGAGGCAGTCAGCAGCCTGGGTGCCAAGATCAATCCTGATTATTTTGATGATAATATTTAGCACAGACTTTTAAAAATAATTGTTCACCACAGCCCTCTAGATACACTCCACCCCATCCCAAAACTGAGCTGAGAACTGTTACTACTTATTCTGATGACAAATATAATGGCTTTTATTTCTGTGTACTTTTATTCAAAATATAATGGTTGTTGGAAATGTGTGTACAGTTGGTGGTTTGGCAGAGTTTTTTTATTAAAACTATTTTCATTATTTTATTGAAGTTTCAACATACAGCAATAACTTTACCAGCATACACGTATATTCAAATGGAAAGAAATCCGGATCTTGTCTTGAAAAAGGACCAATCAGGTCCGAAACGCGGCGGTGGTCGTGGAGTCAGGTAACTAGCAGCATAGACTTCTCTTGCCCTCTTTTTTGACATCTTGGGACACCCACCCTCACTCGAACCCGGGAGAGTTGGAGGTGGGCAGAAGTGATCTATGTGCGTGCTCTTACCCCCTTTTTTCTTTTAAAACATTTTATATGTTTTGTATGTTGGATGGATTTTCTGGAATAAAAGTATTTTGTGCTTTTACCCTTTGTGACTGAGTCTGGATTGGTCATTCGCTCTGAGAGGATTGGGATGCAAAGAAACCTTTCTATGCACATAGGGCACTGGCTGAAGGTGAGCACAATAATAAGGGGATGGAAAACCTCTGAGGCTTCATATTTTGGTGAACTATAAAAGATACCTTTACAGGCACATAGGGCCTGTTTTACAGGTCAGTAAGCAGGAGAACCTGTGGATCTACCTTATATTGTTGTATCGAACTGTTGGCTTGAATAAGCAAAATAGCAGTGGAGAGGACTTAATTCGAATCGGCAGGAGTGAACACAACACATCCTTGTTGTAAAGACAGCGCACCATTGTCCACCACTGTTGTGTAGTGTGTGTATTGGAAGTGGGTTTGGTAGCCCAAGGTTGGACAGGGCGCTGCAGTCAGGTTTGTTGCAGTGATACCTTTACAAAAATCTATTGTCTCGTTACCGTAAAAGAAGTGTTCTGTATCTGCGCTTCCAACAATGCGCTGTGTACTACTGTAGATCAGTTCTGCAATTTATTGTTTGCTGTCCACCCAGTCTCCTTATCATTGCTATGTACTTAAATGTGAGCTGGGCGCCTGCATTACTGATGACAGTGCATCGGCAAACATGCCATCCAGTCTTAATCAATGGAGCGGAATAGAGTGCTTGTAATTAACTATATTAAATAGGCCTGGATGGATTTATTTCCACAGCACATGAGCAGTTTAGTACAGGAATAGAGTTTGTTTTGCAGAAAATAGAGCAAGGGAGACATGCTGCACCAAATTCTGCTATACCAGCACACGGTGCAAATAATCATTATAATAAGAACTATGAAACTGGAAGATAACATACAGTAATCTCTACTTACTAAGTATGTTGCCCACACGTAGGAGTACATTTACTAATGCTTCAAAAAAAAAAAAATAGGTAACGTTGTCCATAGCAACCAATTAGATACTGTCTAGCAATAGAGAAATGATGGACAGAATCTGGTTGCTATGGAAAATATCACCTTTTTTATTTTTATTTTCAGAAGCTTATATAAGTAAGTTTATTTCCTACTGTATATGAATCACAAATCCATTGTTTGATACTGTGTAACTAAAGCTGGCCATACATCTACAGATCGATTGTCAGATTGGGCTGGTTGGAACAAAAACCTGGTAATGGATGGGAGCAAATGACAGTTGACCATTTGCTTTAAAGTGCTGGAAAACTGCCAAACTGCCATTCAGATATAACTGTACCAGGTTTTTGTTCCAACCAGCCCAATCTGACAATCGATCTGTAGATGTATGGCCCCCTTTATGCTCAGCATAATCTGTGACTTATATTGCAATAGGCAATTCTGTTCTGTTCCTGAGCAGCCAGCTGAGGAACTCGCAGTTACTAGAAATGTGCGCAATAACCTGTGTTTTGGAGATATCCATTTGTGGAGGATAGTTTTACAGGCCCCTGTACTTATAGCTAATAGAAGACCTCTACCGCCATTGCAAACTCTTGTGGAGGATGAGATTATGCCAAAAATAGCCTCTGACTCGTAGCCAATATTTTCGGACTATCGGACAGGGCCAAAAATTGTGATATAAATCTGCATATGGTTCCCCACACCTGTGACATGCGTGGGAGGTGGAGAGACCCATCAGGAAGCTCCGATGGGTAGATAAGTGTGCTCTGTGGAAAGCATGTAGAAACATGACATGACAAAGTCCTACATGACTTTGTAAGCGCAGCAAGCAAATTCTTGATTTCATAATCCGGAAATTTGGGCAGCCATTGGGACATACCACTATTTAAACCCTGTCAACCCCAAACCTATGTCAACCCTAAAATATCTGTAATAGAGGGAAATGGCTCTCCATAATTATTAATATGTGGGGTTTCGTCAATAATGTGTCTACCGGATTTACCCAGTCCTGTTCTGGAAACTGTTTTATCACCGAGGATATATAGTGTTTTGCCTGCAGGAAGAGAATATGTAGCTAGGGTGTCAAATTTTTCAACAGCTACCTCATAAGTCATAGTCAGATGTGTATCTTTGTCAACCAAGCAGTTTAAGTTAAGGCGCATAAACACTGTACAATTTTTGGGACCAATTTTCTTGAAAGACATTTCCCTTGAACCCAGTGTCCTGGACAGAAGATGTTGACGACAGACGAAAGACCTATCTACAGTTTATAGGCTCTTTTTGAAAGATATCCAAATTGAGCTGCATGCACAGTTGACGAACAATCTTCATGAACAACTGGCGGGTATGCACATCCTTATTCGTCTTTCTTCGCAAACGCACTAAAAAATATTTTGACCAATTTCGTTTATAATGGCAGAAACTAAAGAAATTGGTAAAAAAAGTTGGTAAAAAGAAATTGTATAGTGTGTATGCACCTTTAGTCACACCACCTATTCTGCATATTGTGAATGGATAGGAGGCTTGTCTGAAATTCGGGGTTGTCAATGAATAGAAGTAGGAGTGTTTTGTGGGAATTCAGCCCAGCTTTATGTTTAACCCAGTGCCAGGTTCTTTTGACATTCCATAGCAAAGGGTTGTCTCGAATGTGTGTAGGGACTTCCTGATCATGTAAATGCAAAAAGGAAACTACAGTAGTTCACTTGGAACATTAGTATGTCTAAAATTTTTACAATTGAATGTAAATATAAATATGAATTGCACTTTAAAACTTATATGAAATATTCACTAAAAATGGTAGATACTTTTTGATTCACTTAAATTAGTAGAGGTTATAAAAAAATTATTCTCACATAAGAAGTAATTGATAGATAAATGAAATCTCACAAAGATAGATTATTGTACTTGGAATATTAGCATGTCTAAAACTTTCATAACTGAAAGTAAATATAAATAAGAACTGTACTTTAAAATTTATGAAATATATATTAAAAATGATGAAACTTTTTTCACTTAGTGCACTGTACAATTGGAAATCTCTCCCCCCCCCCCAAAAAAAAACAAAAAACAACTAAATAACAAAAAGCTAAGAATTAACCTTGAGCAGATTATAGTAGAATTAATAGAATGGTAACTGGGCCAGTTAATAACATCGAGCAGACCGTCGAGGGATAAGGGACTATTTAGTATAGGTATTCTGAATTTTTTTAGAATCTGTAATAATAATAACAACTTGCTTTGGTTGTAGCAGTGTATTTTATTTGTCGGTTATGTATTTATGTTTGATTTGTCAAAATGTCTATGTATAGTTTGTATTTTTGGAAAAACTTTCTCTAATAAAAATGATATTGTATAAAAAAAAATAGGTACTTGTTTACTAGCACGGCACTCAATGTTTTCATCTTATGGCATCTTATACCAACGATTTTTTATTGTATAAGCACCCTAATGGGTGCTTACAATGTTAAAAGCAGCTCCAATACGATTTTTTATTGTATAAGCACCCTAATGGGTGCTTACAATGTTAAATGCACCCCCACGCCACCCCCACTATCAACGCGAACCGGAAGCGTGGCGAACGCAGCGTGCCCCGCGTGGGGATGCGTATTACTTTACATGTATTCCGCGTCCGCGTGTATTCCGCGACTGGTGTAGCAGCAGCTTTCACTCACTCGTCACTCCGTCTCCTAGCGCTATTTGCCTGACAGCGGGAATCGCTGATGATTTTGAAAAGACTTGCCGGACGCTGATTGGCTGAATTCAGCCAATCAGCGTCTGGCAAATCTTTTCAAAATCTGCTTCCCGCCCACCGCCCGGCAGTGCTAGGAGCCGGAGTTAACCTACTCCAGTCCCCGGACCCCCACTGCCTGTCCCCAGGGCAGTCATTTGGTGTGTGCGTTTACCCCCCCGTTGAGGGCGTGAACAAATGACTGCCGCCCCGGGCGCCGAAACACCTAGTTTCGGCCCTGTTTTATTCTCCAAAAACAGAGATTGGATGGTGGGTATGAGGGTCAGGGTAAAAGGGTCAGGCTGGGGGGGGTACGCTTGGTAGGGTAATTGGGGCTGAGGTTGGGATATCGCAGGTGGGGTAAAGAATGGGGTAAAAGTCATAGTCTGTGGACGGAATCGGGCAGGTAAAGTGGGGCGGGAGGCTGGCGTACTGTCTACCCCGCAGTACACTCTTACCTGTCTTCCAGGTCCCCCGCTCTGTGTGTCATAAGAAAAGGACAGTTTTAAAGGCACACAGAGATGAGGTCATCAAAAGTGGGTGGTGACTGCTCACTGCATTGCATTTACCATGACACAAGGATATGTTGTAAACAAGTTTTATTGTTTTATACACTGGTAGGTACATGTTACCTGACATGGCTGTCAGTATATTTGCAATGTTTGAGTACACTGTGGCATCTTTGACTGTCCCAGTCATCTGTTTGCCGATATCCTCCTCCCCTCACTGCCAGCAGCTCTCACCTCTTGCTTCTACCAGTGGGCCATGCTGTCCTTTCTTCAGCTCCCTAATGACCTCAGAGGCCAGCCCCATTTTCCATGCCCTCCCAGCCAATCAGAGAGGCCCATCCTCACAACCAATCAGCCAGCACCCCACCAGGAGAGCCAATCAGTGCCTAACAATGTGTAATAATCCCAAAAACCCGGGTCGTTTCCTTTCAGACAGCCGGCGACCCGGGTTTTTGGAATACAGACCCGGGAAAAACCCAGGTAAAGTCCTGGGTTGAAGTCCTGGCATTTTAGACCCGGGTTGACCCTTTCAGACAGAAAATTCCCGGGTCTTTTTTTCTGTCTGAAAGGGGTATTAGTGTGCCAATACCCTTTAGACCAGTGTTTTTCAACCACTGTGCCGTTGCACACTAGTGTGCCTTGAGCTATTCTCAAGTGTGCCCCCAGATCTAGAGATGGCGATGCCCAAACCAATTTACAGCCACCATCAGTTCAACTGTTATTTACTGGTCTCTTTTTTCATGTAAAGGGCCAATGTATTTTATTTTTGTTACCTGTGGGGACCAGTGTGATTGTTTTTTTTTATATGGGGGCCAAAAGGTTTGTTTTTTTCCTGTGGGGGCCAATGTGTTTTGCCCTGTGGGGATCTCATGGTGTGCCTTGGCAATTTTAAAACCTTATTTAGTGTGCCGCAAGGTAAAAAGGTTGAAAATCACTGCTTTAGACCCTCAGTGGTCCACCCAATGTATGTCGACCTTAATTTGATCGACCCAAAGACCCATACCCCTATACTATACAGTAATGAAAATGCAACCTACATTCATCCAGTATTTTTGTGTGATGCCGGAACGACCAAACAATAATAAAAAAAAAAATTCCCGACTCCGTAATTCATAAACAGTCCTTAAATATATTTCTCAAAAAAAAGTGTAAATACATAACCCTCTCCGTTTCATTATATGTATAATATATGAGATCTAGAACCAGTTATAATAGAAAGAAAATTGTGTGCTTCCCTTCAATTAGCAAGATAGTTATCTAATATTGACAAATCAGAAGAATACATAAAGATCTTCACGATCCCAACGAATGACGTCTAAACTTAGATATTTACTCCATCGCTACCAGTGCTATTTTACTCACACACGTGGCTTTAGCATGACACGATGATCTCTGACAAATAACCATTTACACATTTGCTTGAGTAGCCTGGCAACAAGATTGTAGAACGAGAAATACAGATGACAACTTTAGAAATGAATATTACGTGTCTGATCTGCTGGTGACATACAGGTATTTTTAGTACAGGAATTTAATGAATGTGTTTCTAGAAAGTACTGTAGAATACTCGTACTACGAGTGAAGGCGTAACTCTGGGAATGCTTTTTGTATGAAAGCAATATATTATATTATCACATTTAATGATAGAAGGGTTATACTCATACCTAATATTCAGGTTAAACCATACTATTATTTCTTGGTAGGAAACACAAAACATTCTCTAGTACAGTGGTTCACAAACAGGAGCCAATAGTGGGCCTACAGTAAATCAATATCAGCAGTGGCACAGAGGGGGGGGGGGGGGGGGGGGAAGGAGTGCATACTTGTTAACCAGGCCCAGGTCTGTTGGAGTGTCCTGGGTCCCGCTCCCTTCTCCCCCTTTGCAGCGAGTCGGGCAGTGGGGAGAGGGATGACAGACTGCCGCCGCAGAATAACCTCTATCCCCAGCTTTGAGTTGAGGTCTTTGAAAGCAACGAGGAGGAAGGAAAGAAACAGCTGCCCCCCATGGTGCTGGATGGTGGCGGCTGCAATTAGCATCCCCCATAGTGGTGACATGGGGAAAGTCGACGTCAGAATGTCGATGTGGGCTTTTCACATTTTTTGTGCCAAAAAGTCAACACAGTCAACATGGACATCGTATCGGTGCACCGCGTCCCCTCGCATGGCTCGTTGCGCTCAACATGCTTTGGGCGCGGTGCCTTGCTTCGCTTGGCACACTATTCTATTCTCCCTTCGGGGTTTTTACCGCATTTCAGTATGCTCAGTACCCCGTCCGCAGTGTCACCGCTGTGGAGGGAATCTCCAGCTTTTGCTGGCGATTCCCTGCAGAAGCCATTGGGCTTCTTACCACAGCGATGTGTGAGGGATCCGTCACGGGTCCTTCCCAGCATGCCCTGTGGCCGGCACCGTGCTCTGCACATGCGCAGATGGACTCCCGGGTCACAGACCCTGAAGTCCAGCATCGGCGCTGCATCGCAAGGGACAGCTCTTATCGCAAGAGCTGTCCCTTGCGTTAAGAGCATATGCGGTGGCTGGCGAAGGGGGCTGCGGATGTTAGAACATCCCGCCCATATGGAGAGGCTAGAGAGAGACATAGGGAGAGGCTAGAGAGAGACATAGGGAGAGGATAGAGAGATGCAGTGCGGTAGGGAGAGGATAGAGAGAGACATAGGGAGAGGATAGAGAGATGCAGGGCGGTAGGGAGAGAATAGAGAGAAATAGGGAGGGGATAGAGAGACGCAGGGTGGTAAGGAGGGGGATAGAGGGAAACAGGATAGTAGGGAGGGAATAGAGAGAAATAGGGAGGGCATAGAGAGACGCAGGGTGGTAAGGAGGGGATAGAGAGAGGTAGGGAGGGGGATAGACAGACGCAGAGTGGTAAGGAGGGGGATAGAGGGAAACAGGATAGTAGGGAGGGAATAGAGAGAAATAGGGAGGGCATAGAGAGACGCAGGGTGGTAAGGAGGGGATAGAGAGAGGTAGGGAGGGGGATAGACAGACGCAGAGTGGTAAGGAGGGGGATAGAGGGAAACAGGATAGTAGGGAGGGAATAGAGAGAAGCAGGGCAGTAGGGAGGGGGATAGAGAGAAGCAGGGCAGTAGGGAGGAGGAATAGAAGGTGCGGGGTATTAGTGAGGAAATAAGACACCGGTTGGCAGGGAGTTGGCAGACGCGAATAGAAAGAAGTGGGAGGAGAGACTATCACAACAGTACATTTGAATAAATACAGTTACAGTGAAAAAAGGCATATATACTGTAGTAAATATCAGCAGAAATAGCAGCTAGATAATAAGCCCACACGTCACCCTGCTGCTAACTATACAGCAATAAGCAACAAAAACATCCAGGAACTTCTAAATAACTCTCCAATAAGAGGTCTGCTGACAGGCAGGCACAGAGGCGGCACTTTGATGACCAGTCTCTGCAGGTGGCTGTGCTCAGGCTATTGGCCCTGTGGGGGGTCTTATCTTCTGGTTGCACTGCAGACAGGTAATACATACTACATGCAGTACATAAGCCATACATACACTGCCTCCATACACACATACAGTCAGAACGTATACTGCTCACATACATACAGTACAATACCACTTTCATACATACACAACCATACACTGCATCCATCCATCCATACATATATCCATACCCCTCCTCCCCAGCCTGGGCACACTACTGTATCACTTCCCCAGGGAGTGATTCCAAGTAGCCCACTACTCCGGGTGCTGTACCACAAAAAAAAAGCATCTTACCGCTGGTCGGCATGGCGTGGGGGGTTACTGCACACGCTGCTGACCTGAAAGCTTAGCTTCTCCCAGCAAGGCTACACAGGCTGCTGCTTCTGCTGATGGGGAACACTGCTCGGCTCCCTGAAGCTGCGGCGACCAGGGGGTTACAGCAGGCTGCTGGGGGGTTACTGAACAGCTGCAGCTGCTGGCGAGGAACCCTTACTCTAGCGCTGCTGATGGCTGGGCAGCTGGCTGCTTCCTCTTTGCTGGGGCGCTTGTTCCCTCAATTCTCCCACCACTGAAACACCTTTAAAAAGTGGTAGTCGCTCAGGGTGTGGCAGTCCACCCCAGAGGTGTCCCTGTGCCCTCAAAGAACGTCAATTGCAGCTAATGCTGCTCAGAGAAAGAACTGCATTTTTATAGAAACAGCAGGGCTGTGAGGGGTTAACAGACTCAGCTAGTGTCCCAGCTCTCCTGCACGTGTGACAGGAAGCTGAGAGGTCAGAGGTGATCCCAGCAGCAGTGTGAGAGGGAGGAAGTGTGCAGAGAGTGAGAAGACGTGCTGGGAGCAGGGTGAGACTCAGGCAGAGAGAGGAGAAGGAGAAAGCCCAGCAGCGTGTGTGCAGTGAACGGAGAAGCTGTTCCCCTGAGAGGTCCCAGGCAGCGTGACTGGCCAGCAGAGAGAGAGAGAGACCCAGAGAGGAGTGAGACCCAGAGAGGAGTGAGAGACCCGGAAGAGTCATGACCAGCAGGAGCTGGCATCTGCAGCTGAGAGTTAAGGTACAGGAGCACCCCTACCCCCAGGCTGGCCTGCACCCCACTTTGACCCACTTTACCCAGCTATTGAAGTGGCTCTCCACTGCATAGGGGACAACTGTTACTGGGGTGCTCATCACCCCGCAACATTAGGAGCCAAGAGACACCTGCAATGCCCCTCTGGCTGCAAGCCAGTTTGCTGCTTTACTAAAAGGAGGTTACCCTAAGGAATAGGGGATCTGCTTGTCCCTCGTTTGAGGATCGTTTTGTGAGTTACCCTGTTGTGGGTCTATATAGATAAGTGTGCACACTGTTAGGGCCTAATTCAGAGTGAGGATTGTGTATCAGGAAGTCAAGCATGTACTTAATGCAGGTGGTAGCGGTGGAACATTGAAGCCGCCACCTCCACACTTTCACTTAAGAGGCTGTAGATTGGGTATTGGTAGCAGTTTGGGTTGGGTAGGGGGCAGTAGGGTGAAGTTTTTACTAGGGGCCGAAGCCTTACACCGCCTCTGGGTGTAATGTGAATTTGGCCATGGTACACAATATTAACTAGCGCAGTGTCTTTGGTGTTTGTATAGTATTTGATGTGAGAATACTACGAACCTGCATAAGGGGATAGCCAGGGTTAGTTGTGTAGACACTAACACACCAGATGATGGGCTATTTTTCATTATTGCCACAGTCATATGGCATTGTATTCAATTTAAAATTGTATACCATTGTATATGGCATACAATGGCATACAATGGTATGCGATTTTTAATTGTATAAGCACCGTAATAGGTGCTTCCAATGTTAAAAGCACCCCCATGCCACCCGTACTATCAACGGAAACCCGAAGCGTGGCGAGCGCAGCGAGCCCGCGAGGGGCTGCATTACGCGTCCTCCAACCTTTTCATACCCCCACTATCCACGTCGGCGTGGAGTTGATCTTATATAGTGTGGCGAGCGCAGCGAGCCACCGAGCCCGAAGCGTGGCGAGCGCAGCGAGCATTACTTCACATGCAGAGGCGTAGCAGGGCCGGACTGGGACCAAAAATCGGCCCTGGCATTTTTGAGCACACAGGCCCACCAGGAGTAGGCGGGACCATTGCGCGGCGAAGCCGCGCGCCAAAAAGGGGTTGTGGCCTCACTGAAAGGAGGCGTGGCATCACAAAAAGGAGCTCTACACATTATGGAACACACCGTTATGCCCATTACACATCATGGAATACACTGTTATGCCCATTACACATTATGGAATGCACTGTTATGCCCATTACACATTATGGAATACACTGCTATGCCCATTACACATTATGGAACACACTGTTATGCCCATTACACATTGCCGCACACTGTATTGCCCAATTCATATTATGACACACAAGTAATGCCACACCTGGCGTGATAGAGAAAGAGATGTAGTTTCACTCCCTGCCAGTATTTCAGAGACACACAATCAGACACTAGATGATTCTGCTCTTATGTATCGCTACCTGTATGAATCAAGGAATTGTCCTGACTGTTACATTGATATGGAGATGGCTAAATGCACAGTATTAAATTGCTGTTTTACCTGGATAATGAGGGATATATTCTGACTAGGTGTTATGGTAAAACACAAGTATTTTATTGTGCACACTAAGTAAATTCACAAGCAGGTATAAATATATGCTAATAAAGCGTTATGCTGTGGATAAGTATCAATGTAACAGTCAGGACAATTCCTTGATTCATACAGGTAGTGATACATAAGGGCAGCGCCAATCCAACTAGATTTGTGTACTTGAAAAGAGGATTGGGGAATCCTGAGTTTGGCAGCGCCCATCATACACAAAGGGTGAGCGCAGTAATCCACTCCTCTGAACTAGATGATTCTGGACTGGCAGGACCATACTAGAAGCTACTCATATATATATATATGATAAGATAAGGAGTGTTCCCTGGATATACAGTAGTGGCACATACAGTACTTTATAAGAGCCCTTCACCTGGGAAGCACTGCGATGTCTTTCTCTAACTGGGGCAGCTTCTCCTCCTGCAGTTTTTTAGGCCAGGTGCTGATTGGGGAGTGAGACAGCCAGCCCAGGAGCCGCATCAAAACTCCAGTCCCAGCAGCAGTACAGAGGGAAGGTGGTGGCGCTGGCGCCCTGTGTGTCAGTGTCAGTGCGGCAGCAGGGACCGCTGGCAGCAGTAGTCATGTAAGATGACAAATCTGAGCCCTCGTCACCAGGCGTGTGGTGTGATCTGCATCCAATCAGAGGGCTAAAAGTCGCCGCGGCTCAACCAATACGTGATCCTTCTCACCCGAAGCGGCCACGGCTCAGCCAATCGACGCCTGCTCTACTGGCAGCAGTACAAGGTGACGCGCTGTTATGTAGCGAGAGCGTGTGTCTCCCTGAGCTGCAGCCTCACAGCGGCACATAGAGCCAGCAAGGAGGCAGCGGGGCGGGCTCAAGGGCGGCCGCTTCATGGCGTCATGATGCTGCTGCGTCATGGCGCCAATATGCTAATTACACGCACAGGGGCGGGGGGTGCTGGCGCTGCGCTCCGTGAATGAAGCCCAGCTGCTCAGGACTTGAGGCAGCGGGCTCAGCATGGAAAATCGGCCCACTGGGCCATCGGCCCTTCTGGCATTTGCCAGAAGTGCCAGATGGCCAGTCCGGCCCTGGCGGTGCCACCGGAGCACACGCTCCAGGCGCCGGAAGACAGCAAGGCGCCAGAGCTGTGCCGGCACCGCCAGCTTGCACGCTTCCCCGCCCGCTCCTTCGCCCGCTCCGCTGTGTCCGGGAGAAGTGTTACTATGTAAATTCATATCTCCCGCTGGACCGCGCTAGCCAATAGGCGCTTGCGATCCAGCAGCCAATCAACTGGTGCCTGCTGGACCGCGAGCGCCTATTAGCTAGCGCGGTCCAGCAGGAGATATGAATTTTACATAGTAACACTTCTCCCAGACACAGCGGGTGGGGAGCTGGGAGTGGGCAGGCCCGGCGACAGGGAAGGGGGCGCACGCATTTTGCATCGGTCAGCCCCCTGACGGCTCGGGCATTGGGGGGGCTGAGTAAGGTGTACTGTACTCCGTCCTACACACTACTGCTCCCTCCCTCCTACACACTACTGCTCCCATTCTCCCTCCTGCACACTACTGCTCCCTCCCTCCTACACACTACTGCTCCCACCCTCCCTCCTGCACACTACTGCTCCCACCCTCCCTCCCTCCTGCACACTACTGCTCCCACCCTCCCTCCCTCCTGCACACTACTGCTCCCACCCTCCCTCCTGCACACTACTGCTCCCACCCTCCCTCCCTCCTGCACAATACTGCTCCCACCCTCCCTCCCTCCTGCACAATACTGCTCCCACCCTCCCTCCCTCCTGCACAATACTACTTTCACCCTCCCTCCCTCCTGCACAATACTGCTTCCACCCTCCTGCACAATACTGCTTCCACCCTCCTGCATAATACTGCTTCCACCCTCCTGCACACTACTGCTCCCACCCTCCCTCCTGCACACTACTGCTCCCTCCCTCCTGCACACTACTGCTCCCACCCTCCTGCACACTACTGCTCCCACCCTCCTACACACTACTGCTCCCTCCCTCATGCATACTACTGCTCCCACCCTTCCTCCTGCACACTACTGCTCCCTCCTTCCCTGCTGCACACTACTACTGGCGGTGCATTGAAAATAGCAGCCGGTAGCGGGCTGCTGCACAGTTCTGCCCCCCTTGGCAACGAGCAAATCCAGTCCCCCTTGGCAATGAGCAAATTCAGTCCCCCTTGGCATCGAGCATGAAGCCCCTGGCATTGAACATGTAGGTAAGTGGCACTTATATGTCAAATGTGCAATGGGCATTGCGGAGTGTTATATAGTATGTAATGGGCATTGAGAAGTGTTATATAGTATGTCATGGGCATTGCGGAGTGTTATATAGTATGTCATGGGCATTGCGGAGTGTTATATAGTATGTCATGGGCATTGCGGAGTGTTATATAGTATGTCATGGGCATTGCGGAGTGTTATATAGTATGTCATGGGCATTGAGGAGTGTTATAGAGTATGCAGTGGGCATCATGTGTGGGCGTATGTTTAATTGGAATTACAAAGTTCACTAAAATGTGCAATGGGCATTACGGTGTGTGTGGTATAATGTTGGCCGTGCCTGCTTTTCACTGCGCAGGAGCCTCACCTACTACAAATTAGGGGGATGCGAAACATGCCCTTGCACCGGGCGCCGTGGCACCTAGCTACACCACTGTTCACATGTATTCACCACGCTTCGGGCTCGGTGGCTCGCTGCGCTCGCCACACTATATAAGGTCAACTCCACGCCGACGTGGATAGTGGGGGTATGAAAAGGTCGGAGGACGGTTGCCGTTGATAGTACGTGTGGTGCGGGGGTGCTTTTAACATTGTAAGCACCTATTACCGTGCTTATACAATTATTTATCTTATAGGGGGCACATTTAACATTGAAAACACCCATTAGGGTGCTTATACAATTTAAAATCGTATACAATTGTATATGCCATACAATGGCATACAATTCGATGGTATACAATTTAAAATTGTATAACATCGCATCGCAGACCATCATATGCCTTATGGTATGCGATGCGATGGGCGCCGTGCTAGGAAACAAGTACCAAAAAATATTTTCTATTCATATTAGTGACCTAATTTAGACTTTAGAATATGAATGCAGATAATGGGGGAGATGTACTAACGCTTATTGCTGCATTATGTGCCTTCTCCGGCTCTGTTTTGTGCATCGAGTATGCACTAATAAAGATTTCCCGGTGTGGATCCTTCACTTCCTAGTGACTTTCATCATGGCGCCTGTCTCCCATAGAACTGGGTTTCCGCGCTAGGCATATGCTCAAAGAAGCGAGGCGGACTCTTAACAGTGTGCAAGTGGAAATGATATTCGCCAGCGGATATGTTTTTTCTAAAGGTTTTTTCTTTCTTGCAGTGTAGAGGTGGAAGGAAACAAGTTGGGGGCTATGTTGTTGTGGGGGAGATGCACTTTATGAGGCACTAGAGTAATATCTTACCCATGCAGGGGGAAGCATAATGCAACATAAAATATATAGGGGGAGGGGGCAAATGGCACAATGAAATGAATAGGGGAAGGAGGCATGAGGCAAAATTAAATGAATAGGGGGAGGAGGCATGAGGCAAAATTAAATGAATAGGGGGAGGAGGCATGAAGGCAAATGGAGAGGGAGGTATGAGGCAGCATGAAATGCGCATGCACAGTAGCCTAACAGAGGGATCCGTCCGGTCAGGCGGGTGCAAGAAAGTTCCATAAGAAACTACTGCACATGCGTCACAGTCCTTAGGCTGGTTTCACACACTCCGGCTCTTGCCGGACGGTGAAATCCCGCACGGCCAGGGAGCCTTACCGCACTCAGCAGATTACAATGGTGGGGATGGCCACAGCCCGGCAGCCGTCCCTTCCAGTGATGGGATCCGGCTGCAGCCGTGCGGCCGGGCCGTGGCCGTCCCGTGTGAATGGACACAATAGTGTCCATTCACAACTAATGTGTGCGGCACGGCTCCCTGGCCGTGCGGGATTTCACCATCAGGCAGGAGCCGGAGTGTGTGAAACCGGCCGTAGGCTGGGATCCGCAAGACACTGCAGAGCTGTGTTTTACAATGCCGGAGCATACAGTAGCGCCAATGAAAATATTGTGTTAAAAAAGCGTAATGGAAGATGTATCACGTATCTCCCCCAGTACCTGTTTCGTGTTTTTGCAGTCGTATATTACTTTTACTACTTTATTAAAAAATGTTCTAGCCTTTCTTAAAGCAATTTGATTGGCTTAATCCAGCTGAAATGTAAAGCCGTTTTTAGTTTAGGAAAAAGAGACTGGGGGAAATTTCCTAAGATGTCATACCCTCCAACATGACCCCAGTGGCGTAACTATAAATTTTGCTCCCCCTAGCCAAAAAAAATATTGCGCCCCGCGCCCCCCCCCCCCCCACACACACACACACACACACACGGAATTTTGGAAAACATGAAAAAAAAAACAAAAAAAATATATATATACACTTCTTTAAAATGTATGTGTTTTTTTGGGGGGTGTGTGACCTAGTGATATGGGGGTGTGGTCTATTTCAACAAGGCCACGCCCCTTTTTCGCCGCTGTGGGGGCATGGCTAGTGGCTCTCTGAACTGCTGGCTATGTCCCCAGCCCCTCAGACTGCAGAATAGGCACATGGGAGGGGGGACACTCCATTATACATATGCCGCACACCGTGATGTCCATTATACATATGCCGCACACCGTGATGCCCATTATACATATGCCGCACACCGTGATGCCCATTATACATATGCCGCACACCGTGATGCTCCATTATACATATGCCACACACCGTGATGTCCATTATACATATGCCGCACACCGTGATGCTCCATTATACATATTCCGCACACCGTGATGCCCATTATACATATGCCGCACACCGTGATGCCCATTATACATATTCCGCACACCGTGATGCTCCATTATACATATGCCGCACACCGTGATGCTCCATTATACATATGCCGCACACCGTGATGCTCCATTATACATATGCCACACACCGTGATGTCCATTATACATATGCCGCACACCGTGATGTCCATTATACATATGCCGCACACCGTGATGTCCATTATACATATGCCGCACACCGTGATGCCCATTATACATATGCCGCACACCGTGATGCCCATTATACATATGCCGCACACCGTAATGTCCATTATACATATACCACACACCGTATGCCCATTATACATATGCCGCACACCCTGATGCTCCATTATACCTATGCCACACACCGTAATGTCCATTATACATATGCCGCACACCTTGATGCCCATTATACATATGCCGCACACCGTGATGCCCATTATACATATGCCGCACACCGTGATGCCCATTATACATATGCCGCACACCGTGATGCCCATTATACATATGCCGCACACCCTGATGCCCATTATACATATGTCGCACACCCTGATGCCCATTATACATATGCCGCACACCCTGATGCCCATTATACATATGCTGCACACCCTGATGCCCATTATACATATGCCGAACACCCTGATGCCCATTATACATATGCCGCACACCATGATGCCCATTATACATGCTCCTAGTTAAGGGAAAGCAGTCTGATAGCCAGGCAGAAGTGGTGGGCTGTCTGGCTGTCTTTAGGGTGGGTCCACTGCGGTTAGAAATCTTGCGCTGGGCCAGCAGTCAATATGAGCGCACATTTGCATGACACCACCTCTCCCCAACACACATTTACATGTCACACCCCCCCCATCCCCCCAGCAAATATTTACATGTCACACACACCCCTCCCCAGCACACATTGACATATCATGCCCATCACATTACATACCTGGCTGGCTGGCTGGCTGGCTAGCTGGCTGTAGAGCTGCTCCAAGCTCTGTCCATGCCGCCCTGGCTGGCTCTTCCAGTGTATCAGCAGTGGCTCCCAGGCTGCTGCTGTTATGAATGAGGAGGAGGAAAGAAGAAGGGTGCTCCCGTTTTTGATCCCCAGAGCGCGAAAACTCCTGCGCTGCCTGCTGGGGATCACTTCAGCCAGGGGCGTAGCTAAGGGTTCATGGGCCCTGGTGCGAAAGGTCACCTTGGGGCCCCCCTACATACAACAAAATTAAAATCTCGGTCTGTTTATATTTTAATACATCATTGCCAAGGGGGTTAATGTCCGTTGCCATGGGTTCTTGCTCGTTGCCAAGGGGTTAATATGTGTTGCCAGGGGTTATTGGATTTTGCCAAGTGGTTAATTTTTTTTTTATCAGGGGTTAATGCTCGTTGCCAAGGGGGGTTTATTCCCGTTGCCAGGGGTTCTAGCTCGTTGCCAAGGGGTTAATACGTATGTGCCCACCCCAGCCACCCGCCCGTACGCTGCTGTTGCTGCCCCTGCCTTACCCTGCGCAGAGAGAGACAGACGCTAGAGTCATTTTTCACTTCCAGCGTCTCTGACAGGGAGCACAGCTCTGCAGCCGCGTTACCAGGAAGTGCAGAGCTGCGCTTCCTGTCAGACGCTAGAGGTGAATTATGACTTCTAGCGTCTGTCTCTGTGTGCAGGGGAAGGCAGGGGCAGCCGTAGCTGACAGGCTGGTGGCCGGAAACATAGGCGCACCGGCAGCTATTGCAGTGCTGCCGGCAGCCTAGTGAGAGCTGAGATGAGGACTCGGAGCGGAGGTATGACCTCTGAGTAACCAGGCCGGACAGTGGCGGGGGCTGGGCCCCCCTGGCTCAGGGGCCCGGTCGCAGGTGCGACCGCTGCGACCCCTGTAGCTACGCCACTGACTTCAGCATCCGCACACTCAGAGGACCGCAGGAGCAGCTGAGTGCGACCGCGCATGCGCACCAGCGCTCCCGCGGCCATTTTCACTGTTGAAATAGCTGAGGCCGGGCGCGGCCATCTTTGCTGTGGGCACAAGTGCTGCGGCCGCGGCCGCAAACCGTGTGCGGTCCGCGGCCCAGCCATGGGTATGTGCGGCCGTTATATGTGTGAAATGGCCTGGCCCACTGGGAAATAGCCCGGTTTCTCGCCGGGCCAATCCGCCCAGCTGTCCCAAGCCGCGCACGGCGCAACCAACCCTGATTGGACAGCCGCCCGCTCCGCAATCTGAATGACTGACAGCAGCCAGTCTGTCATGGCTGCTCCCGTGCTGCCCACGGCCGACTCGCCTGTGCGGCAGCGGCAGCCGGCGCGCCAGCAAGCGCACGCAGCAGTGCCAGCAGAAAGAATGTAAGTTTAAAAAAAAAACACTGCCCGTTTTCACACATAGTGCGCTGGCCGGGAGCCGGCGCCCACGCAGCCCCCGCTCCCCCAAGCAGTGGCGGGGGCTGCCTTACACAAGCTACGCCCCTGCATGACCCATTCCATTAGGTACAAAATGCTCTGTTCCTGGACTTCCCTGCCAGTGGCAGTTACAGAGGTTGGACTCCAGTACAGTCCAAAATTCAAAGAGGAGGGATCACATCAACTGTCAGTGTGTCCAGGACAGTGATGTTTGGGGTGGTAGTAGGTGTGGCTCCCCTTTTTGAATATCGGACTGTGCTGCAGGCTCACATCTGCAACTGCCACTGGCAGGGAAGTCCAGGAAAAGAGCATTTTGTACCTAATGGAATGGGTCATGTTGGAGGGTATGAGATGTGTATTCTACTTCACGTGTGATGGGTGACCAATCAGAATCTACTTCTTATTTATTTAACACCCTCTAGAAGATAGCAGACAGGATCTGATTGGTTGCCCATAGCAACATCACATGTGAAGTACAATACATATCTTAATACATTTCCCCCACCTACTGGTTACTTTTCACAATTGCACCCACACTTTCCTGTCCTCATTCCTGTTCTCACTTTTCTTTCCCCATACACCCACTCCCTGATTTCTGTCTTTGATCCCCCAAATCCATGGGGTTAAAGTCGGGGACAACGAGGGGTGGAACTGGGTTTCGTCACCTGTAATGGTGAGGTTAAACTATTTATTATTAATATTATTATTACATTTTATGGTACTTGTGTATTTTGACGGCGCCCACGAAATCGGCCGAAAATCGGCCGCAAATCGGCCGCAAATCGCATGGAAAAATCGGATGCGATTTTGCGGCCGATTTTCGGCCGATTTTCGACCGATTTTTCACTTTTTCCGGCCAATTTGCATGCTGTTCCATTATTGCACACCTTGCACACCCCCGAATACCATCGTAGTGCATCGCATGCAATATAGTGGCATGTGATGCATGCCATGCGATGCATGTGAAGCAATTCGATTTCTAATTGTACAATCACCCTGATGGGTGCTTACAATGTTAAATGCACCGCCATTGTTAACGCCACCCCCACTATCAACGCCAACCCGAAGCGTGGCGAGCGTAGCGAGCCCGCGAGGGGCGGCCTTACGCGTCCTCTGACCTTTTCATACCCCCACTATCCACGTCGGCGTGGAGTTGATTTTAGATAGTGTGGCGAGCGCAGCGAGCCACCGAGCCCGAAGCGTGGCGAGCGCAGCGAGCCCCGCGAGGGGACGCGGAATACATGTAAAGTAATCCGCGTCCGCTCGCCACGCTTCGGGCTCGGTGGCTCGCTGCGCTCGCCACACTATCTAAAATCAACTCCACGCCGACGTGGATAGTGGGGGTATGAAAAGGTCGGAGGACGCGTACCGCCGCCCCTCGCGGGCTCGCTGCGCTCGCCACGCTTCGGGTTGGCGTTGATAGTGGGGGTGGCGTTAACAATGGGGGTGCATTTAACATTGCGAATCACATCGCATCGCATGCCACTTGCTGGCATGCGTTGCTATGCGATATTTAATTGTACAATCAGGGGCATTTTCCCGAAAATCACATCGCATACCATCGCATAGTACCTGGGGGTGTGCAAGGATGGAATAACATGCAAATCATCAGGAAATGGCCGAAAATCGGCAAAAAATCGGCCGAAAATCGGGCGCAAATCGGACGCAAATCGGACGCAAAATCGCATCGCAGATCAAATCGGCCAAAAATCGGCAGAAAATCGGCCGCAAATCGGCCGATAAATCGGATGCGATATCGGATGCGATTTGGATGAAATCGGGCGCCGTTATAATACACAAGTACCCATTTTATTTATAAGACACCATAAGTGGTACACAGCACCATACCTATAGCACATATTAGAACAATACAGGATACACATAACAGTAACTAAAGAACACAGAGCACAGGTCACAATTAGCAGCACAATTCTCGGTACACAGTACAGCTGGGATGCAGGGAAGCAGAGGAGCAGTCTCCATGTTACCAGGGGCAGGTTATCAGTGGTAGAAATGAATGAACACAGGTGAGAAGAGATGCGGGTATAGATGGCAGGTGAGTAAGAGAGCTGCAAATGATGTGCGGGAGAAGAGGGCTGTGATAACAGGAGGGGAGAGGGCCCTGTTCCAAGAAGCTTACAGTCTAGAGGGAGGGGGAGACAGACAGGCAACATGAACTGCAAGGAGGTCTGAAGGCAAGAAGTGACAATGGCTGGGATGGCCAGGGATACATAAAGCGGTAGGTAGGGAGGGAGAGTGGCCTTGGTTCTAGGTTATGCCACTCATGAAAGGTACCAGGTGAGGCAGCCTTACAGTATTTAGCGCACTATGTAGGATTACCCTGAGTGGAATAGGTCATGTCTAGAATGGATTACAGAAAATGTGGTGGTTGCAGCATCCTAAAACTTGCAGTAGGGTCTTCACACAGTCAGGTCCGTGTATTTTCATCCCTTCCGCAGTTCAACCTCCAACTTGACCCTGCACAGTAATTCTTATGTAGGGTACACACCACGACGACACACTCACGATGCACATCGTGAGCGGGTCGTCAGTGTCTCGTCCGACCCGCTCACGGTGTGCATCCGCTGGCTCACGACCCAATCCGATGGCGACCGGCACCCGGCTGTATGGTCGTTCTTCAGATCCTACCTGCAGCAGGTAGGATCTGAATAACGACCGACCTGCGGGGCCGCGCATCGGATCGGGATCGGACCAGAACATGGAAAAAAAGGGCCCAATCTACCTACAATCTACATCCAATTGGTCGGAATTGTATCTAGATTGAGGGGATCGGGCCATAGTCATCCTGGTGTGTACCCAGCATAACAGAAAAGCATTTTAGTTTGCTGGGAGGTGCCAACACTGTCCCTGGCTCTCCTGGACAACTTCAAGCCATGCCCAAAACTCTTCCCTTTCTACCACTGTTACCTGTATTCCTATGGCTATATATAAATTTGTAAAGCATGGCAGAATATGTTGGTGCTACAGTACTTTGCAAATGTTAATACAATTAAATATGACTGCTTTATTTAGTTCTCATTGTTAATCCAGGTCCCCATACTCTGCACTTGAGGTGTTGAGTTACTATACATTTACAGATTGGTCTGTTCTATCCTGAGACAAATCCACTAAGGGCTAAACTGGACTTTATACAATTCTATAAAAGTGAAGAAATCTCAACATATTTTTGCAAAACGTCTCTGACAGCGTGATACAGTTTTACAACGTACTTTATGGAAAAGCCTTTACTAAGGATGTAAAAAGAAGATTTTTCTGTGCTCACATTTATATAATCGTTCTCAATTCTTTTGAGACACAATTTTCTCCTTTAATGTGGAGCACCGATTCCTCTGGAAAAATATGTAAAAATGGCAAGCGCCTGATTTAGAGGTGGACCGGAGTCATATAATAACTGGAATTGTCTCATACTGCTCATACACAAAACGTAGTCAACCTATATTCTAAATTGACAGTGATATACTGTATTTGTACCACATAGCAATTGGAGAGGCCAGCCGCTGTCATCCAGGTACTTAATTAACAACTCTCCCGGTTCCTACAGAAGACACACGTATTTTTTAGTGTAGTCCCTTGCTCCCTGGAAGTGTGTGCACCCCTCACGCATCCCACCCACTTTCTAGAGAAGTAGGCAGAATGGGGAGAAAAAAAGGAGCATCCAAGGAGGAGGTGGGGCCTAATGATGGATTTCTATGCCAATGGCATCATTGGCTTTGCCCCATTTTATATGCAACAATTGCAACATTTTCCATGTAAGGGGTGGGGCCTAGTCACCCCCATCACTGCCCACTTCTTTGTCAATGTAGATAAATATGTCCAAGTGTAAATTCAGTAGTGTAAGACAGTGGAGAAACATGTCAATCATGCCCCTCAGGGATGCTGTACTGTAGGTCAGATTTTAACATCTTTACACATGAAAGTAATGTAGAAGATTCAGTCCAAGTTTTAGAGTAGCAAGAAAATTGATGTTATCAAGGTTTGGCTGATTAGCTGCATCTGTGGCTTCCTAATAATAGTGTTTCCAGGGCAGGAGGTTATTTCTCTTGATGGTGGAATAGCTGTCCAAGTGATAGGCCAGGGTAGAGACCACTGGAGTATTCTGAAGAGTTTGAACCATGCTGTGATGACCTGTATGCTGCTTGCTGTAACTATACTTGCCTATGCTGAGTACGTTGGACATCACTTCACAGACATCACAACAGACATTCAAGTCTCCTCCTCACGTTAGGAGTAGAGCGCACACAGCTCCGGCAGCACCTGACCTCCGGGCGCACGCCCACAAGCTGAACCCGGAAGTGTCGGGAGCTGCCATTGGAGCAGTGTGGAACAGCGTCCGGCTGCACTCAGTGCACACGCCGGTGAAGATCTACAGAGACGCGGCGAGGGACATCTGGCCACACCATAGAGGGACAGGTATCGGGCAAGTGTTAGGTGCACCACCGGGAGGTTAGGGACGCCAGCCCCCGGTGACATTTACACTCTTACCTCGACCACTGTGACTGACTTGAACTCCAGCCCGCATTAGCCCATATTATTACTCTGTGCATTGCCCAACCACAGAGTCACCCCACAACCACCACCCCCACCAACCCCCTTTTCTGTGCTGTCTACGCTACTGCACAGCATCAGTGCAATTTGCACACTGCTCTCAAGCACGAGCCACAGGCATACTGGTAATTCATCTGTATGACAGCACAGCACTATTTTATAATAAATAGATATTAATATTAATCCAGTGTGTCACATCTCTCATTTTCAGTGGAACAGCTGTGCATTACACCTTCACTCTTCTCCACACTAGAGGGTGAGCACAGGGCTACTACCCTATTAAATTGCTATTTAGGAGTCTGGACCACTCCAGCTCGGCAGCCTCCTCGATACAACTGGTATCTAGAGTGCTAGCATATCACTTTCTTGTATGCTGTGTACCTGGTATGCTGTAACCTGCTACAAAAATAAAGACCAAGACTTCATCTTGATCCAGTGTATGTGATTCTTTGTCACATTTGGTGCCTGGGCAGGGATGGCTCCTCTCAGCTGGAATCTACACACAGCAGAGAACCTTGGGTAAGACTGGCAAGTCATTTTTTTCTAATTACACATTGTGCAGTTGGCTTGGGAACCAGAAAAGGTTTCACTTGTGGTGTTAGAGGCAGCCAGCCTTTGCGGCCACCGCATCATTAATAGACTGTTTGCAGTTTTGTGTTAAAAGTGGCCAATAGAGCAGGCAAGTGTCAGCTAACGCTGTTATGTGACTCTGGCACATTATATTAAACCTCCTAAATTGTTCCCTTAAAGGGAAAATGCAGGGAAATATGGAGGAATTACTGAAAAAGTTTACTGAACTGGCAGCTGGGCAGCAAGCTCAGGTCCGGGTTATATATGAGGGGCAGCAGAAGATGGCTGCAGGTCAGCAGCATCTGGTTGATATATGAGGGGCAACAAGTGTTCAAATCGCCAGTCGCCAGCCTCCGCTATCTGCCGCCGGCAGTCAGAAGGGGGCCCGTGCCCACGAGACGCTCACGTGCCCCGTTCCGATGGAGCTCCCCGTCAGTCGCAGGGCAGGGTTTCCACCGCCAAGCTGCCGAGTGACTGCACTGGGGCTAAATGAGGGGGGCTCCATCTGTACAGTAGGCCATGCTAATTGGCGAACATTAGTAATCAGTGATTTTCAGAAATCTGCGCATGCGTGCATTCATAAGCCTTAAACTGCGGTCGCACTGAGAAAAAAATGTGACCGGCGTGGAGCAGCAAGAGTGCATCGACTCGGAGTGGATAAGCATAGTCCGGACAATGTAGGTGTGACCAGGCCTTGGGGGGGGGGGGGGGGGGAGACAGTGGCTCATGCAGCCTGCTGCCAGCAGTTGCAGTTTTGCTGAATTCGGCCCTGTGTCCGGTTCACCTCAATGTTTGTTTTCTATTCAGCACAACATAATGCAGCTCAAAGATGAAAATTTCAGAAAGGTTTATTTGTCACACATTGGAGAGAGAAATCATTTGCAGATTTATTTGGAATGCATATCCTTAGCACAGGGTCATATCAGATGCAATGAGATTACTTGCCCAAATTAATCTAACACAACAGATTGGTCAAATAAATGAAATCACATTGTCTTGATGTTGATTCACTGCACAATGTATTGTATTTTTCTAGAGAACGCAGGAGGGAGAAAAAGCAAAATTGCATTTTCAATATTGGATTTACATGAGAGAGGTGAGCAAATGAGTTTTCAGTTTTTTTTACAAAGTAAACCTGAAAATCCTGTTATGTTCTTATTGCAATATTTCATCTACAAATACATCATTCTCGTCTGCGTTCCCCTAAGAATCGTGAAACACATCAATAAAAAACAAAGGTGGCCAATACAACAAATGCTTGAATTTTTCATGCTAGCTACAATATAGCAGTGTCAACAGTGCAGGAGAGCCTAATACTTAAATATATGTAGCCAACGTGTGTATATACCAGTGGCATACAGTCCAGTTGGTGGACCCTATGAAGGCCGCCAGGGCTTAAGCGGGGTTGCCTACCCTCCCGGAATGGACCCTGATCGCAGCTTCCTCGCCCTGACGCGACAGTTAAAAACCCAATCTGCCGATCTCCGAGGAGGGGGCGGAGCTAAAGTGTCAAAATTGTTTCCTTTTAGCCCTGCCCCCTCCACGGAGATCGGCAAATCGGGTTATTTTCCAACCTGGGGGTGGGGCTCAAGCCCCACCCCCTGAATTCTTGCTGAAAGTCTCCTCTCCGGGCTTCTCCCGAAGAGGAGACTACATAAGTTGGCAACCCTGGACTTGTGTCGACACCTGAAATAGGTTGACATGGCTAAGGTTGGCAGTGTTGGCAAGTCAACACAAGCATTAGGTTGACATTGGGAAGATCGAAAGTCAAAAGCTCGACATGAGTTTTTTGCATTTTTTTCTATTTAGCCATCAGGTGGTATCTCATGCCCTACCATCCACTACAGCGTGGTGGGAGAATATAATAGTGTGCTGAGTCCATCGAGACAATGTGCCAGCGCCCATGCTGCGTGCCCATGCTGTGTGTCCATGCAGAGATCCAGGGGAAGCTATACACTTAGACAGTGTCCATGTCGACTATGCCGACATTTGGAACAAAAACTTAAACATTTAATAATCAACAAATCCCTAAGCAGTTTGAGGCATAGGCAAGAACTTCCCTGGGCACCCCTAGCACCACTGCTATGCTAGTTCCACCTCTGACCCAGCACCCCTCTCCCAGTACAGCACATATCACTCAGTAGGACAGAGTACAAAGGCATCCTTAGTAATCCTCATCCATTTTGGTGCCCTGTGCCACCTCAAAAATGGTGTGTTGTCTTGCTGGGAAGAAGTGCAGTTCAAAGTACCCACAGTTCAAATTATTCTACACAGTTGAACCTCTAATACACGTTATGCTCCACAGTATTGTGATATATTCACGTTACCTCTCACCATATTTGTTATTCACATTACACCAGGCAGTAGTGCCCTTTGTATACATTAAGCCACACAGTAATGCCCTTGCACATAATGCTGCAAAGCAATACATCTTACACATATTGGGCGGTATTCAATGAGAATACCTGCGAGGTGCAGCGAATCCTTTTTAGGATTCGCTGCACATTCGCCTCGTTCCGGAGCCGGCGGGCTCCGGTATTCAACGTGTCAGGGGCTCGCTGCCCCTGACTGGCGAATATGAGCTCCTGCGGCGTATGCCGCAGGGAGCCTGAGGACGGTGGCAGGCAGAGAGATGGAAGTCTATCTGCCTGCCCCAGAACGTTTGTGGGGGTTAGGTGGGCTCCCCGGGTGCCAGGCAGCACAGGCTGCCCCCCGGGGGTGCCAGCAGGGGACCTATATTCACTATACCCGATCGTAACGACCGGGTGCAGTGAATATATGAATATGTAATGAGCGGCTCGGCTCCGGCGCCCCCTGCTGGCTGCTGTGTAAAAAAAAAAAAAAAATTTTAAATTAAATATATATTCATGTGCTTACAGCACATGAATAAAAGTAGCATGCCCCTCCTCAGAATAAAATTCCTGATTTTTTGACACCAAATGTAAAAAACAAAACACTTTATTTTAAAAGTTCACATTCCACTTCTCCATAAAAAGATAGCGATTGCTACTCGGTGAATCATGACGAAAAAAACCTTCAAATGTATTCGCCATGTGGTCATTAAATAGGGTGATTCACCATTTTAGTCAAAAATTCGCCAAACAGCACAAATTCGCCATAAAAACATGGCGAATCAGGCTCATTGAATACCGCCCTATGCCTCCACATGCCTGGACTTTGTTTGCCACTTCCTGGATATTTTAGCCTGGCTACAGTATAGATGCTAGATACAAGTGAGCTGCTGCAGGCAGTCAGTGTAGGCTACACATACTGGGCTTTGCCAGGCCAATGGGAATAGGAGCTGCTGCAGCCAGGTGTGCACAGAAGTTCTCCTCTAGCAGCCATTTTGTTAGCTATCTCACTGAATCCTCCCCACCCCCCTAACTGAACCAATGCTGCGAGCTCACAGGTAGGACAGGATCAGAGCAGTGGCGGCTCCTCCTTATTTTGGGGAGGAGGGCTGCCTCTGGCCGCAGGCACCTCCTCCTCCTGTCACCGCTGCCGCTTTCCTCTTGTCCCCAGCATCTGTCCTATGATTGCAGGCGCCGGGACTGGCGCATGCGCAGTACAAACATATGGACAGCGCATGTGGCCAGCTTCTATGCGCTGTTTCGGCAACAGCCCATAGAAGGAATCTTGGTCCCAGCGCCTGTACAATATAAGTTACAGCCACCGGGACCAGCGCGTGCGCAGTACTGATATAGGTACTGCACATGCGCATTTGCCGTTTTTGCCTGGCAGCCCGCAGCAAATCGTCCCAAAGGGAGGGAACACCTCCCGATGGGACTGCCTTTGTGACTGGCAGGTCGGACTTCCAATAGGAGTCACTGCCAGTCACCGTGAAGCCAGTGCTGTCTCACAGACTGCATCTGGCTTCACTACAGTGACGGAATTTACCTGGGGGGGGCTGCAGCCCATAGGTAAAAACCGCCACTGGATCAGAGTCAAGGAATATGTCAAATACCCACTTCAAGCATCAATAAGAGGAAACTATACAGTAGTTCCCATTCTGCAGTTCATCAGTTTCGACACAAATACATTTTGCAAAGCCTATAGACCATACAGGACCTACTGACTTACTGGCTGTCCAATCTGAGTTGGCTCCATGTGAAGCATGGCACACATCTTTCTCTCATGCCTTTTGCTGTGGGTCTAGTGGACAGCCCACTTCACACAGGAAGTGGGTTCCCCCTTTTCCAGGTGTACAGGAGTGCCACTTCAGATTCCGGAACCTCCCGGATGTTTCAGGAGAGTAGGCAAGTATGTGCCCTATGGAAGCTGTTGCTTTCCCTGATGTGCCCTATGACTGCTGTTACTTTTCTATTGCTAAGGGGAGAAGGGTTCATTTAAGGGTTATATAGTATCTTGTATCACGATGACATTCGTCATGTTGACCCTGATGTAATGTTGACACTGCTGAATGCTTTTAAGTTACTTCTACATGTAGCGATATCTCTAATGCTAACCAATGCAAACCCTAAAGTTAACTTTTATGCTATCTCTAATGGAAGTGTCGATAATCGGACATTGTGGTATAAGGTTATCTTTAATCAAGTTTATTCTATAAAAACATACTGTAGGTAGAAGCTGATTAGTTGCAATCAGACAATATTAGACAAGTAATTGCCTTCCCCCCATAGAGAAACTGATCATCAAGAAAGGTGCAATGCGTGACTAGAGAACACTTGGGGGAGGAATACCTGTAAACCAGTAAGCAACGTATTTATCCGTAGGAAGACAAATGTTTTACCGCACTGATTCTTTCACATTAAACCCGGCTCCCACATTATAGAGAGGGCGACCCGGGATTAAACCCTACTTATAAGTATAACCCGGGTAAAATTGGTTGGTCGACCCAGGCTAAAAGCTTTGGTACATTGGCACCTCGACCCGAGTCAACGCGTCAGTAATCCAGCAAGTACCTGGGTTATTTTGGAGATGGGCAAGGGGTATGATTGAGCTCTCTAACTGCACAAGTCTTGTCCCAATAGCACACTTTGTTTAACAGAGTATGAAATGCCCAACATTTCTACCACTACGGATTTCCATTGAGAAGAATTTCTTAGGGGGGGTACACACCAGAACGATTAGGGCTCAATTACATCAATCTGGATCCAATTCCGACCGATTGGATGCAGATTGTATGTAGATTGGGCATGTTTAAGTCCAATTCCGATCCGATTCCAATCCGATGCGCGTCCCCGCTGTCGTTTGGTCGTTTTACAGATCCTACCTGCTGCAGTGAGGATCTGTAAAAGATCCATTCAACTGGATACAGACTCAGATCGGATTGGGATCAAATTGGATGCAGATCGTTAGCAGATTGTTAGCAGATTGTGTGCTCCAACAGATCGTGCGAAAATCACACAATCTGCTAACAATCTACTAACAATCAGGATCGTTCTGGTGTGTACCTGGCCTTACAATGGTAATCATTTTACCAGTGAGGTGGACGTTTGGTGACAAAATCCCATTGTATTTAAGTATTGTGCATGACGTAGCATTGACCTGCATAATCAATAGTTTAACCCTTAATGATTCCTGCTGATGATTAAAAACCATCTACTGTCACTAACCCTCGTTACCAAACATGAACAAGAAGGGGTGCTGGAAACAAAGAGTGTCTGCTACAGCATAGGCCACATGCCAACAATGCCCCTTGGATTCATAATGCAGACCAACAGGAAACATCATGAATGACCAGGCCAGCAGCTATTCATCTTTGTAACCTCAGGGTATAATGTATTAACATCCTTTTAGTTGGAAAACTGTGAGGGAGGGCATGAGGTTCATGTATTTGGGATCCAAATCAGGCTTGCCTACTTTCTGGCTCCCCTTTCCGGGAGAGGCCAGCCAGCTGAATGAAGCAAGAGGGTGGGGATGCCACCGGGAGTGGGATGGACAGCTTGTTTGCGGTGTGACCAATGCAATCACGTCATCGTGGCCACACCCACTGCTATGCATGGCGTTATCTCAGGCATTGCACTGAGGTGGTAGGGGCTACAATGAGGTGATTCACTTCATTTGGTCCTGCGGATCCTCCGCCAAGGGTGAAGGGAGTTGCGGTAGCCGGAAAATATCTGGTAGGGCTGCCCCCTTTTCGGAAGGGGGTGGAAGGGGGACCCGATTAGGCAACCCTGATCCAAAATGTGCACTGGGTTCTAAATGCCCAATTTTTCTAATAAGCCTATATTGCATATTATAGGATGCTTAGATATAGTTTCACTTTAAGACCCGTGTCCTTATCAGCAATTACTATGTTACTATTAACTCGGTAGGAGCAGCCAGTGGTGCTGTTTACTGCCTAAGCAATTTATATGTAAATATAATGAGAGAAACACATATAAAAGTGAAAGCTAGAGATATACCAAGATATTGAAAAAGTTTTTATGGTTTAGTTTAAAAATAAAGATCATTTCACACCTTGTCAAATCTCAACATTGTATCTCAGGGCACAGCGATAATAATTACTTCAAGAACTCAGAAAGGAACCATCTTGTTCAGTCTACCAAGAAATAAGTTACAATGTGAATTCCTTTAAATTATAATGGTTGTACTTTCCATACATTCTGAATATTCTATTACAAAAAAAACATGAACTTAGCATTTTTTCCTGCGGTTATCAGGATGTAGTCTCTGGTTTGTGCTGTGGTCACCGGAGAATATAGTTCTATTATACTGTGGTCATCAGGTAAAGGCTCTGGTTTGTACTGTGGTCACCAGAAAATATCATTCTATTATGCTGTGGTCATCAGGTAAAGGTTCTGCTTTGTACTGTGGTCATCAGAGAAAAAGTCTCTCTATTCTACTGTGGTCATCAGGTAAAGGCTCTGGTTTGTACTGTGGTCACCAGAAAATATCATTCTATTATGCTGTGGTCATCAGGTAAAGGTTCTGCTTTGTACTGTGGTCATCAGAGAATAAGTCTTTTTATTATACTGTGGTCATCAGGTAAAGGGTCTGGTTTGTACTGTGGTCGCTAGGGAATACTGTTCTACTGGGGTCATCAGGTAAAGGCTCTCACCATACCTTGTTTTTGGAGAACTGCTGTGCAGCCTCCAATTTCATATAATTTTTATATGGCTATGGAAAACCTCACCACTTCTTCGCAAATGCCTTCCTCCAGGTTTACTGCCACTTGCCGGACATGGCTCACCTTCAAAGAATCTCCTGCCTACAAAATTTACATGACACCAATTTCTGACTCAGCTTCCTAGCACCACAATGATGATTCCCTCTATTTAGCGACGGACTGAGCCGCCAAATCGGCCCTGGCATTTGTGCACACACACGACGTGCAGTGCCTATCGCGGCTTGCAGGAGAGAGGGGAATAGCAGCATGAGATGTTCCTCTCTCCTGGACCCCAGCGGTGCACAGAGAAAGAGCCGCTGGATCCGCCACGAGTCCAGCGGCTCTCTCTGTGCACCGATCGAGAGGCGGAGCCTCCACCTTGGGGTAAGAAATCAGCCCACCTGGCCAGTCCGGCCCTGCCTCTATTCCCTCTTTCTCCATCTACTTCTCCTTTGCTATATTCTCCCCTCTTTTCTGTCTTCTCTTTCCCCTTTGTTTTCTTTTGCTAATACGGTACTTGTTTCCTAGCACGGCCACATATCTTATGGATCGTGTACCTTTAGTTAAGGTACACGATCCATACGATGGACCCGATTTCCTTTGAAATCAGGTCCATTTGGCCGGCTAGGACAAAATATCGGGGGCATCGCGTCGGTCGGGACCGTTAACAATGGTCCCGACGCGACCGACGCGATGCCCGCGATTTCCCCATAGGGTTCAATGTTAAAAAATATTTTAACATTGAAATCGTGTCGGGAAAGGTAAAATATCGGGGGCATCGCGTCGGTCGGGACCATTAACATAGGTCCCGACGCGATGCCCCCGATTTTTACATAGGCTTCAATGTTAAAAGATTTTTTAACATTGAAATCCTGAAAAAATTTGAAAAATGTGAAATGGGCCAATATGACCCATTTCACATTTTAGATGTCCCCGTCGTCACCCCACGATAGACGCCAACCCGAAGCGTGGCGAGCGCAGCGAGCCCGCGAGGGGCGGCGGTGCGCGTCCTCCGACCTTTTCATTCCCCTACTATCCACGTCGGCGTGGAGTTGAGAATAGAATAGTGTGGCGAGCGCAGCGAGCCACCGAGCCCGAAGCGTGGCGAGCGCAGCGAGCCCCGCGAGGGGCCGCGGATACCTTCACAGTTATACGCGTCCCCTCGCGGGCTTCACAGGTGTCCGTGGCGACGCGGACACCTGTGAAGTCCGCGAAGGGACGCGTTTACCTGTGAAGGTATCCGCGTCCCCTCGCGGGGCTCGCTGCGCTCGCCACGCTTCAGGCTCTGTGGCTCGCTGCGCTCGCCACACTATTCTATTCTCAACTCCACGCCGACGTGGATAGTAGGGGAATGAAAAGGTCGGAGGACGCGCACCGCCGCCCCTCGCCGGCTCGCTGCGCTCGCCACGCTTCGGGTTGGCGTCTATCGTGGGGTGGGGTGTACGCCGTGACATTTGGGGGGGTTGGGAATATTTTACATTGAATCCAATGTAAAATCGGGTCCTAGGGACCCGATTTACATTTAATTCAAAAAAAAAAATCGGGTCCAAAATCGGTCGGTCGCGACGATCGCATCGCATGCGACCAAATCGCATGCGATGCGATCGACCCGATTTTTCCGACACGACCACCCCGATGTAAATCGGGGTGGCCGTGCTAGGAAACAAGTACCGCTAATACTTGAATATGTGGTTGTTTTTTAATAGCATCAAAATATTTCTGAACCTAAAGTAAAGCTGGCCATACATCTATAGATTGCTTGTCAGATTGGGCTGGTTGGACCAAAATCCTGATAATGGATGAGAGCAAATGACAGTTGACCATTTGCTTTGAAATGCTGGAAAATTGCCAAAAACTGTAATTCAGATATTACCAGGTTTTTGTTCCAACCAGCCCAATCTGACAATCGATTTGTAGATGTATGGCCACCTTAATGTTGTAATCAGTATACTACATGCGTGTGTTTGTATTCTCTTTTATAATTAATTACAAAATAAGTTTGTGGAAAAAGAAAGAAACCTTGAACTTTGGTCACCCAAATAATATATATGCTTTGTACTGAAATGATCGTAGTAACGGCATTGTTCTGCTTTTACTGTCAGCAAAACAGATACATTGCAGCATTAATAAAATGAATTGAATAGATAAAATATGTCTAGTAATATAAGCAGCAAATCCACTTGTATGATTGTAAATGCATCTAAAATTACACCTGCGCTTAAGCAGGTGAAAAGACACAAGAAACAATAGTCTGGTATTGCTGGTTAAAACACTCTCAGGGGGTTATTCTAATTCTGTCAGACGTGGCTGAATTACCGATGGTTGGTGGACTGCCTGTATGCATGGTCTTTTATGCGCACGTGCAAATGGCTTTGGCGACTTGCATAGTCACAGAGCTGTTTGCAGGGATCAGGGCCGGCAGGGACTTGCGATGGCAGGGTTGGGTGTCCCCATGAAAACGCTGAGCGTTTAATGGAAGTGTGCCGGGGCCGGTCATTCAATGGTCAGGAACCATCTAATGCTTTCTCCTGCTGCGGCATGCGTGGGGATGTGTTGTACCACATTGCGAGGGAATATGGGGGCTGTGTGGGGCGGGGGGTGGGTACTTGGCTGGGCGGCCTCTCTGGCACTTGGTAAGCTGCAATCTTCGCTGCTTACCGAGTCAACCAAAATCCGTCCCCCAGTCTGATAGGCAGACTCATGAATAGTTTTATTAAAATAAATGTAATTGCCTATTCAATATTAAAAAAAAAAAGTGGGGCAACTGATTGCTCCAAATGCGTTCAAATAATTTGCAACAATGGAACGCTGATATAACAACAATATTATTAAAACCACAATATAAACAATCAATTAAAATCTGTGAATAAAGTATAAATTGTAACTGCTGGTGAAGAAGCGCCTATATTCGGTTCCTAAGCGAGCAGACTGTTTAATGAATTCATGAATTACCCGCAAAGTACTTGGGCAAAATAAATCCAATTGCACTATAGGGGTTATTCTAGTTCACACGCAAAGGCAAATTCCTTCTCAAATGGACAAAACCTTGTGCACTGCACTGATACTGATGTATCATGTGCAGAAAGTTAGATTTGGGTGTTTTATTGTTTCTGTGCAGGGTAAATACTGACTGCTTTATTTTTACACTGCTATATACATATCAGTTTGAAGTACAAACCCCACGCAAATGTAACTCTCCCTGCACATGTTCCATCAGCCCCACCTGTAGTGTACAGTACACGGTGTTGTCCATTAGAAAGTGAATTTGCCTTTGCGAGTGAACCAGAATAACCCCCTATGAGTAGAAAGCTCCAGTGAGCTCCAATGAGCACTGTGGTGGAGAAGGTGCGGCCAACCACACACACAAACACACACACACACACTGCCTGTGAAGAAAAGTAAAAGCTGCTCTCCCACTCCTACTGTATATGCCTTATCCAGCCGGTTTCGCACCCGTGGGGATCTGGAGTTAAGCACTCCCTAGCACTGGGAGGAGGCGAAGAGGAGGCTGGTGCCACAGGGGAGAAACCACATCCACACCTCAGTGGATGAGCAAGCTGTCTCCTTGCCCCTCCCACACCCTCCATTCTAAATCAGTTTTATCTAGATCCGCTTCTGTTTTTTGACCAGGATGTGATGTTAGGTAAGGGCAGAAGTTGTTCGATGTACTCACAGCGTTTTTTAGTGTATCTGTAATTTACGTAGGGGTAGGTAAATTTCTATTAATTCAGGCACAGTGGCTTGCTTCACTCGCCACAGATTTATATCCCCCCTCCAGGTATACGTAGACCAACTGCATGATGGGAAAAGTAAAAAAAAAAAACAGAAGCGGTTCTAGCCTCAACCGTTCTAAATCTCCTGTCCGCAGACTATAAAAGTTCTTTAACAGTCTCAAATGTATGCTAGCTTTAATTGACACAGCTGTATCTCAGCTAATGAACTAAGACTTGTTTCTAGATGTATGGCTATCCAATAGGGACAAAAAAAGAATTTGCTTAATTTTAGGCAGGATTCAGTGCCCCGTTCTTTGCTACTTTACAGCAGAGAAATGTAAATACTTTCTATTTTAAGAAGACTACTATAGCAATATACTTATATAGAGATGTCACCTTTTGTTCACACATCTCCCCCACAGAATTGGGTAAAGGGTAACAGTTTTTCACAGAAATCTCAGTTTATCTTAATTACGAGCTAATCTGTTACCGTCTCCCAGCTTCAACAGTAGCTTCCAACATAACGCAGGCCATAATAACGCAGCACAACAGGATACATTGTATTAAGGCCTTCGCAAGTCTCGCTACTAAGAAGCTTTAATGAGTTACATATTGTGCTTACTTAATTCTCTGCAAATGAAGGAAAATTTCTTCACTGCATATTTTTATGCAAAATATCCGTTCCTATTATCATGAAGGCTCTCCGGAGTAACCTGCAACAGCTGGTTATGCAACAATTAAGCTGGATTAAAGTACATTTAGAATTTTAGCGAATTCTCTATGTGTTTAAAATTAATTGCATGAATGGGAACGAAAACTTTCTTTGGGCATGGACTTATTCCAAAAGATGGATACAAATCCATCTGTATTACTGTTTGCTTAGTTAATGCAAATAAATGCAAGATACGTTTTAGCATTTTTTTTAATGGAAATAACACAAAAGTTAGATTTGGTCTTTGCGAACTTTGGTCTGATTCACAGGTTGACTTTACATTGATATTTGTATAAATCTCTGATGTTTGGGGAACTGCGTATGCATCGAAGCTGCACTGGGCACCGTTTCTGAAACATCGGTTGAAGTGCATGGAAAGCCGCAGCATGATTGACATCCTGCTGCAATTTGGCGCAGTGATGGGGGGTGTTTAGGGAAACAGGCGTATTGGGAAACGACGTGTGAATGTCCCAGACATCCGGAATATGCTGAAGGTTACTCAGATGCCTGATGTTTACACAAATGATCCAATGCTGGGACTTTGGATGCAGTAGCGGATTGGAGAAGATTACAGGAGGTATCTATTTACACAAGACACCTCCTGTGACATTTGAATATTGCAGCACAGCTGCTGCAAACACTCCACATCGGCGACAATAGCGTCAAGATCTTAAGCCAATGGGGTGATGCCGCCTGCGTGATCAGCGAGGTGCTTAAGCAGAGATCGCTCCGCACACATCGCTGACACAGGCGATGCACCCGCGATGTGAGCTGAGCAATCTGTGCGGAGCAGGGTTTTGTCTATGCTTATAGGCCAAACCCTGTGATGTAAGCAGGCTAGACAGTGCATGCACTGTCTCTCTATGCAGGAGATGGCGTCACGTGGGATCGCGCATGGCCATCGCTGGGGGGCATACACACGGAGCGATCAGTGATCAAGTCATATCACTTAGAAATAGAGCTTATATTGCCCAGTGTGTATGCCCCACTAGGGCATATACTTGCACATACCTTTACATAGCAGTGAATAGATATGTGGGAAAAGTAGACAGAATATTAGGTGACAAAATGGCCATTGTTAACCCCTTGAGTGGTGGGTTTTGCTGGGGCAGGACAAACCTACCAGGGCAGGTTTGTCCTGCCCCAGCAAAACCCACCACAGATCATCGGAACTGGCCAGCCCCCCTCACCTTCGCTCCGGCGTTAGTATGGCGGAGCTTGCCAGAGCTCCCCTACCGCGGCTGCCGTCTGTCAGTGATCACACAGGCGGCAGGCTCGGCGATGTTTTGCGGCGAACATCCCCGGCGAACATCCCCGGCGAACATCCCCGAGCCTGCCGCATGCCAATTACTAGCACTAATGGCGCGGGGGCAGGGGAGCTCTGGTGTACAATTACCGGAGCAGAGACGAGGTGAGGGGGATTGAGGGGAGGGGAAGGGAGGGGACAGCAGAGCTGCCACTGGGGGGGTGCCCGGACAGGTGATGCACAAGTGGTGCACACCTGGACACCACTGATGCACACCTTCATTTTAGTGGTATGCCTGGAAATTTTCCGGGACAGCCCGCTGCGGCAGCGTAGCTGAGCCCGGAAATTTACGGGCATACCACTCAAGTGGTTAAGAGTGGAATACATCCTGTACCCATATCTATAATTATTATGATTTAATTTTTAAGGTGCCACATATGTTTCGAAGCGCTGTACATAGGAACAGTACAGGGAGACAAAACTTAACATTACAGTACATGACTGACAAGATAGTACAGGTAAAATGAATGTCACAGTTCAATGCACATTACAGCTTAAATGTAAGTAGTGAGGATTTGACCAATGCGGTATGGGAGAGCTGTGAGTGAAATGTGAAGAGAGAGGAGGAAAGAGGGCCCTGCTCTGAAGAGCTTACAATCTGTTTTCTTTTACTCTATACCAGTATGCCACCATACACTTTATGTGAAAAAAACAAGACTTAATTTGTGGGTATGCCCAGGAAGTGGTGTCGGCAGACACTATAAATACGTTTAAAATAAGGTTGGATAAACATTTATTGGTTAAAAACATCCATGGGTACGAATAAGTAACATAACATGTCTTTAAAATGTCAGAACATACTATACAACAAGGGATAAACTATTATAAACATAGGTTGAACTAGATGGACGCAAGTCTTTATTCAGCCTCACCTGCTATGTAACTATGGGCCTTATTCTAGTTCACTCTTAGAGACAAATTCCTTCTCAGATGGACAATACTCACTTTGAAGAAAAACCCCGCCCAAATCGAATTCTCTCTGCGCATTTTACATCTGCCCCACCTGCAGTGCACATGGTTTTGTCCATCTAAGAAGGATTTTGTCAAAAAGAGTGAACCAAAATAACCCCCAATGTAACTTTGTAACGCTGGGCATCCCATACGCCAGCAACCTGTCCACCCCCTGCCCTTCCTGATGTGTGCGAATGTCTTGGGTTCTGTGCAGTCCCCAAAACATTGGAAGGGGACTGAATTCGAAACAAATGAAGCTGAATCACCCACTCTGTCCGCTTCAGTAGAAAACTGGTTGGATACAGGAGATGTGGCCACTCTTATGTGGGTGCCGGGTCTACCATAAAAATCAGGAGTCTCCCTCCATTTATGGGAGAGTAAGTAAGTGAGATGTGCATCATTAATTTATTTATTAACAGTTTCTTATATAGCGCACACATATTCTGCAGCGCTGTACAGAGAATATTTGAACATTCACAATAGTCCTTGCCCCAGTGGAGCTTACAATCTATATTCCCTACCACATGGACACGCACACACAGACATTCTAGGGTTAATTTTTGTTGGGAGCCAATTAGCCTACAAGTATATTTTGGGATTGTGGGAGGAAACCGGAGGAGGAGTACCCGGAGGAAACCCACACAAGTACGGGGATAATATACAAACTCCGCACAGTATCCAACCAGACATTTAATGCCGTCCTCCACGTTCTTTTCAGTTCTCGACCTCCGTCTGATTTTCTTTCCATGTCTCCTTCTGTGCATCCAAATGTATCAAGTCCTCTTGTTTTATTGAAGCATTTGCCCCCCCCCCCTATTATTACAATATAGCAAACACATATGGTATGTTGCAAACTCTTCCATATTTATCCAGTTATACCCAATAATGATCGGGCAACATTTGCCAACTTCTAATAAAATCTAAGTTACATTGTTTGCTTTAGAGTCGATAAAAAATGTTTGTTCTCTCAGGATTGTAGCAATTGAGGGAGCAGATGGAACCTTTCCTTGCGCCTATTGTTGTGGATGATGAACTTGGAATGAAATAACATTACTGCCCTGTGTATGTTGAACTTCATTATATTGTTGAAAAAAACAAATCTATACTTTTGTTTTACTGTCACAGCTGATTCAATACCATTGTTGGTTCCTACAGAGTCCTTTAGTGATATTCGTAACCTCTGCAAATGCTAGATAACATTAGTCTCGCCGGTTGCAAAAGTGAGATACACAGTGGTGCCTGTTAATTGGGACAAGGCTTTATATGTGCTCCTTCTGTTAGCTAGATTCGGGTTATCGGCTGAATACAACTGCATTGCCTTACCATACAGCGTCATTGTGTTCTGTTTGTTCTGCCAAAAACATTTTTGTTTTTTTCTGGTAATTGTGAAACAAAACACAGCGAGTACAAGGAGTGGACATCTGTGTCTTTAGGGTTGTGAAGTGCTTCCTGCGTCCTGATCCAAGTTATGTTTCCTGCCCGTTATAATGTGTCACCGCTACGGTGTCAGAACTAACAGCTCAATCTGTATTTCAGCAAGTGAATCATAATATATATCAATTAAAGCAGACATTGGTACATCAGCTAATGACGCGGGTAAAGTCCTGGAGCACAATGTGAGCCGGGACCCTTTGTCATCTCTTTACTACTAATGACCCCTGCAGCCACCCACAATCATCCCGCACACCTGTCATATTCCATATGTGTTATACCTACCTCATCCTTTACTGTTTTTCCTGCTTCGTTAGGGACTCTGTCTTACATTTCTGTTTCCTTTATGCCTTTCATCTTCCCCAATTTCCTTAACTTTCTCTGTCCTTTCATGTGCTTCTTGCCTCCCTCCCTCATGTCTGCACAGGTGCAGAATAAAAGATCTACAGAAGGGGTGGCCAAACCTGTCCTCAAGAGCTACCAACTGTTCTAGTGTCTCAGGCAACCTGTGGATCTATAGTAGGGATGATGCAGCAGGTTTGAAAGTGTGACAGTTAGCAACGACTACAGCTGTGCACCAGCTAGGGGATTTGGGAAATGTGGACCATTGGTAGATCTTGAGGATGGGTTTGGCCACCGCTGTTCGACATTAAATAGATAGAAAGTCACTGTTAGATTGACTCAATATGGTCAACATGCATTAGGTTGAGCAGAAAAGTAGAGAATAGGGCCGAAAAGCTGACATGTAAATAGCCGACATTGAAAAAGTCAACTCATACTGTAATTGTGGTCATGATAAGTGGCCACAATTATAGCAAACATAGACCATTGAGTGGTAGCTTCAATTGCCACATTTTGAGCAGGATACTATTCCCAATCGAAGACCACATGAATGGGAAATCAAGCAAATGTTGAAAAATAGGTGAAAACCCCATAAAACTTTATGTTGACTATATGTATTGACCATTGCCATGTTGACAGTTTAATGATGTCACTATCACACTATCTATGATTTAACTGCCAGCCTTTTGACCCTGTTATATCGACGGAATGGTGTTGACTTTTTGACCACCTTTCTAGACAGTGTAGAGCTACCATCCAGATACCTACAGTACTTGCTACTCTTTGCCAAGGGCCTGATTAAAGGTTCCAAGTGCCCTAGACTAATGCACATGTAGCTCCCTTTGTAATGCTGTTAAACACTTGTGTTTGGATTCTCATGGACTCACCAATCATACTGCCCATGTGCATGTAATGAAGGTTATACAACTGGCATGTAGGATCTAATTCTTATGGTGTGTGAAGGACACTGGCTTTAGGCTGGCCAGCGGATGCTGTAGCGCAATGTACATAAAGTAGTCACTAAGTTACATTGGCACAGCCATCTGGCAGTCACCTTAAGAACTTTACCCTCACCGAACATCAGGACTGGAATAGCTAAAAAGCTTGGAATAAATTAGGACTTAATTTTATTCCTCGGCTGTCACCTGCAAGGTGCCCCCAAGTCCTGGCACCCTAATCAGCCTATTGGGTAATCAGATGCTGTCTTTGTCCAATTACATTTTTCTTCCATGTCTTTTGTCCCTTTTGTTATCCCAACCCTTTATCTACTTTACAGCTTGTCAATAAGTACATGTAATACCCTTGTTGGTTCCACTCCCTTCTTCCTTTTGAGCATGAGCAGTGTTGCAAGTAAGGGGGTACGGCGTGGTACGGAGTACCTGTAAGAAATATGTTGCAGGTACGCAGTACCACTTACCCCTGATCCACTGTCATTTCTATTTTCATTTTAAGTCTAAATATAATGCATCCGCAGCCCGCCCACCCAGCGTTATGATTGGTGCTGTATGCAGCTACCGGCTACTGCTGATTTAGCCTGTCACACTGACTGGCATCAGCAGCGCCGACAGCATGAAGAGCAGGCTCTACTATTGTAAACACAAGCTGCCTGGCTCTCCCCCAAGCAAGAGCCAACCCACCCCCAGTCATTCCCTGTTTCTCATTCCCTGTCTCCTGTGTCCACACCTCTATTGTCATTTAGTCACTCCTCTAGCTTTGTGTGACCACGCCCCCTGATGACACATGACCATGCCCATTTTTGGTGGAGGCTATCAGTACCACCAAGAAAAAGATTCTACTTGCACCACTGAGCGTGAGTACACCAGCTCCACCTGTTAAGTGTATAAAATACATCAGAATGCTTTCGAACTACATTGTACATCTCGCTCCAGAATTCATAAATATAAAAAAGTATAAAAAAGTCTCAATAATAGAATACAAACATTGTGCTTCATACGATGTTAAAGTAGATACATTTAGTGGAACATATTAAGAATACGTTTAGCAAATCAAAAGTTTAGCGATTGATTCACCTTTCCAGCCAGAAAAAATATTAAAAAGTGTCAGGCGACACTCCTTATGTGTTTCATCACAACTGGTGGTGTTTCCTACGTCTGCATCAACTATTTCTATATACACATCTAACACCTCCGAAAAAGTATAAGATTAAAGAGAAAGTGAATCCCTATTTACACCAACTCATATGTGCGGCCAAGACCTAAGGTTCTGGCAACTAATATATCAGTGACATTGCTTAACATCTGTGTGGGACTACACATGTGCAGCAACAGGTCTTTAGCACATGATGATGGTGAACTTGACCGACCTAGCATGGGGTGTAGTAATTAACAGAGGTTTTAGTATACTTTAAGGGTCACTGCATCAAAATAAGCCTGCCGCAACTAGCACAACTCAGGCAAGAAACTGTCCAATACCACTATTTAGGAGGGATCCCATATGCGTGACCAGCAGAGGGGATACCAGTGGTCAGTATACTGACCGGCATCCTGCTGAATGGAATCCAAACAAGGGCTGGGTAAGTACACCTACCCTCTCCCACTACCCCTCCCTACCTACAGCCTAACTCTCTCTTCTGGTGTCTAACCCTAACCCCCTTTCCCTCTGCAGCCTTACCCACACTCTCCATCTTTAAAGCTTAACCATGCCCTCCCCCTTTAGTTTGTAGGGAAACCCTGAAGAGCTTAATAATTGTGTAAATTACATCTTCATTAAGGTTTTCCAATACTGCCAATTTTCTCACTTGATTAAAGCCAATATTACCAGGAAGAAAGACAGTCCTTTCATTGTGTCAGCAAGTCTGGGTTGTAGACTATAACCATGCCTAGCGTGGAGGTATGCCATGTTCAGTATGGGGCACCTGTTCAGTAAGTACTGCTGTAGTTATACACATGCCATTCACAACACAGAATACAATGGGCTATGCTGCCTTAATGTTGGAAGTGTTTTATTTTGTGACTGTGATCATGGAGAATTAAGAAGCTCTGAGCGAATGGGGACCTCAGTTGACCCACGAAATGGGGGGGGGGGAGTGGCAACCTTTATCCTACTTTACATTAAATTAATTGTATTCTAAGATGATTAAAATCTTAGTTCTAGGCCATTAAACCATTAATATTGCGTTAATACAGCAACACTTTTAATCCCGTTAAGGTGGAAGGGACGCTGCGGCGGGGTGAGCAGCATCTCAGAGATGCAGAGTTTCTGACAGCTCCCCTCCAAAAATGTCCGCCATAGAGAAGACACATTAGAAGTACTCCTGCACCTCTGGCAGCAGGCATCTATGGAGCGGAACAGGGTCTCTAATGCTGTCAGAGACTCTGAGCCTCCACGGAGCCACACACCCCCCCTGCAATAAAATGATTTAACTCATCCTGGGCAACGAGCATGTAATCCCCCTTGGCAACAAGCATGTTGCCCCCAGGCAATGAGCATGGGCTCCTAGGGCAACAACATGTACTCCCCTTGGCAACAAGCATGTAATCCCCTGGGCAATGAGCATGGAACCCCTGGCAACGAGCACGGAACCCCCTATGGCAATGAGCATACAATCCCCTTTGGCAACACTCATGCAATCCCCACTGGCAATGAGCATGGTACCCCTGGCAACAAGTTTGTAGGTTTATTTATGTGCCTAACAATGCGGTTAATCACAAACATTTCATGTAATTAATCGCAATTAAAAAATGTAATCGTTGCTCAGCACTATAAAAGACACATGCTCACTCCACATTACTTTACATTATGTATTCATAACGATAAAGTCAAGTTTACATAGTAATTCAGAAAATCTCCGTTTCACATTCCTTTCCACTGATATTATTGTACAGAACGTGTTTTTTTTAATACATTAATATTTAATTTCTAATTCACTTATGGTTACCATTAGTCAGTCATACTATAACATACGGTTTGATAAATGCTTTAATAATTTCCAATGAATTTAAAAATTGATATTCCCATTTTTTCACGTTTAGTGAATGGAACATTCAAATTAACAAAAGTAAAGAAAAATTGACGCCTGAGGGTAAAATCAATAAATTATGTATAGATGATCTATGAATACGTTATTCCCAGCAGTAGTGTGATTAAAGCAATTACGCAATGCAGCAAGGGAACAGAACTTAGTAAAATGAGTGTAAAATGTATAAGCTCCACTGAAATACAGGTGGAGCAGAGTTAAGTGTACTGGCGGTTACCATGGGCCTTATTCTGGTCTGTGCGGACGGAGCCGAATATGCGGCCAGGACCGTGCGTCCTAAACCCCGCCTTCCATACGGATCGCCAACTCCGTCCGTACGCGGTAAGAAGCTGTCCGAACGGACCGCACGTGTATTTTTCATGAATACACCTCCTCCATCTCAGGGAACCTCCCCCATCATTCGATGGTTGCAGAACATCGAATGCAGGGCCGAGTGGTCCGCCAGCTCCCGCAACCTCAGACCACACGGGCATTTCTCCGTGCAAAAGCAGGGATCTGGGCGGGCAGCTGACATCCGGCAATGTCATATGTCCGCCCCCTACACGTGCGTCACGGCCGCATTACCATACGTACGCCCAGCGTTTTCATGGGAACGCCCATGAAACGCGGGGTGTAAACATATGGTAATGAGCCCAAACAGCCCTTCACACCCCTCTCCACCCCCTGTTCGTAGTGTACACATTTCATGCGGAATGTGGCCGTGCGTCCGGCTCGCACATGCGCAGATACGCCTCTGCACATGCGCAGACACAAAACATCGGCGGCACGAACGCACGCGGATATTACCGCACCAACCAGAATAAGGGCCCATAAGACATTTGAATTGGCTGGAAAATGAAAATCATGCTAGGGTTAGTTGCTGCAGTTTAAGCATATATTGTACTGTGAATAACATACCTACCAGTACCTAGGTAATCATTACCCCAATGTGATAAATAAATATTAAACAGTTCAGTTTTATCTTTATCCTCAGTACTGTTATTTCTGTTAATATTTGTTATGGGGTCTGTGTTCTCTTTTATTAATGGTTTGCTTTTTATGTATTTAAAAAACTTTTTGGTGTTTGTTTTGCTTTCAGTGGCTATTAGCTTTTCATTTTCCATTTTAGCTGCTTTAACTTTTCTTTTACAAAACTTTATTGAATTCTTTGTACTTAGTGAACGCCTGTTCATCCTCTTTAGCCTTGTATATTTTAAATGATCTCCTCTTATGCTGGGTACACACTAGCACGCTCCTGCTTGTGAGCGGGTTGTCACAGGAACTTACGACCCGCTCACGAGCTGAAGGAGCCGCCGACCCTCCCCCAACCGGCACAAAAAAACCCTGATGTGATCACCATCACCATCGCGACCCACACCCACTACAATGGTCATTTCTGAGATACTACCTGCCGCAGGTAGGATCTCAGAAAAGACCTAACGACCCACGGGGCCGTGCATCGGATCGGGATCGCATCAAAAGGGCAGCGAAATGGCCCAAAACATGGCCGATTAACATACAATCGGTCGAGATTGTATCTAAATTGGCTCATTTTGGGCCATATCATCCTGGTGCGTACCCCACATTACTGTTTATTGCTTCCCTAACTATTTGTTCAACCATGACAGGTTTGTTCTGTTGATATTACTCTTATTGCTCTTTGAAATAAATGCATTTGTTAGTGTATCCAGCAACTTTTTGAAAGTTTCCAACATTCCCTCTGAGTTTTTTCCCCTTAAATAGAGCGTCCCACTTTATTTCTTTTAAAGAGTCCATTAACAATTCAAAATGACAGTAGCTTTTCTAAAATGAAGTATTTTATATGGTCCTTTACAGTATATTGTTGTTTACAGAAGCTAATTTCCAGTGAGACCATGTTGTGGTCACTGTTTCCCAGATGTCCTATTACTTTGGTGATTGATACTAAGGACCTGATTCTAGTTTACTCTCTAATGGGTAAAACCATGCTGCACTGCAGGGGGTAGATGTAACATGTGCAGAGAGAGTTAGATTTGGGTTTTATTTTGTAAATACTGTCTGTTTTATTTTTACACTGCAATATAGATATGTTTGAAGTACGCCCCCCCCCCCCCCCCACCCTCTAACTCTCAGTGCACATATTACATCTCCCCACCTGCAGTTCACATGGTTTTGTGCATTAGAGTGGGAATGTGAACCATAAATCCACATTATTTGATAATACTAAGTCCAATATGGCCTGGCCCTGGTATGAGTAGGTGTTTCTACTGATTGTGTAATATACTGGTCCTTCGGTAAGTTTAGAAATCCCCCACTTTTATCTCAAGTGATAGTCTCATCAGTCCAGTCAATGGCCCTTATTCTGATCGGTGCGGATATTCCCGCATTCTTACGGAGCGGTCCGCACGCTACGGTGTTTTGCCGCATGCGGCCATCGTCCGTAGAAACGCCCACGTGTCCTCCGCATTCGGACGGACTCACTCTTTAAGAACAGGGCGTGTTTACGGACGACATACAAACCATGCGTGTGCGGGAGAAACACTCCGATTCTGCACGGTATTACAGAGTATTACAGAGTATGCTCGGGAATACCGCATCCGAACGGGAGCCAAGCGGTGCTACCGCACGTAAGCGGAGTATTTACGCCAAACAACCCACTATTATATATCTTCTGTATTGCTAGTATTAATATTCAGTCATGTCCATTGTTAGCAGTTTTTTAGTGTGGGACAAGTACAGCATATGTGGGGGATTACTAAGGTTTCCTTGAAGCAGCAATGGTTTCAATTAAAGCACTGACAAGCGGCCTATTAGTGAGTAATGAGTAAAGGAGTCGATTCTATTGGGTTCAGGTGTTAATGCTTGTAGTCATTAGGCGTACGTTCGCCTACCGCATGAACGAGTGGTGTCCGCAAAGCAATAGTACACTTGTGGACACCGCACATTTCTGCCCTTTTTGATCGCGTGCATTCGGAGTGGTATCCGAATGTACGCCCCCCAACATAAGTGTACTCCCCCGTGTCCGCCCATGTTTCCGCCCCGTTTTGCCCACTTTGAAACTACGCCCATGTGACATTCCGCATGACGCCCATAATACGCCCATATTTCCCGACTGATTGCGGGGAACAGTTTTGTACGGGATTTGGCCGAACTGGTACGGAGTCAAGGCGTGGCACATGCGCGTTGCGTTCTCCACGCATGCGCAGACGCCGAAAAGACGCGATCCGTAAGAATGCGGTAAAGTCCGCGTCAATCAGAATAAGGGCCAATGTCTGGATAGATAAAATCCCCCAAAATGAATAGTACCTGCCCCTGTTCTCCACCAACTGCATGTAGATTTCAGCCTTTTGATTGCCCAGGAAGCCCAGAACTACTGCAATAAAGCTGGTCCAAGCACCTTTATCCTTCCAAGTGAACACCTTTGAGAATTCCTTGCAGCGCAGGATCTTCCGTATTTGTGGTCTCACAAAAACACTGGCTTTTACCTTAGCCTCATACACTTTAGGGAAGAAGTCACAAAGGAACTTGAAGGCTGCTGAATCCCTATTTAAATCTCTAACCCAGGAATGTCCAAACTGTGGTCCTCCAGCTGTTGTGAAACTACAAGTCCCATCATGCCTTGCCACAGTTTTCCTAAAACCATGGCAAGGCATGCTGGGATATGTAGTTTCACAACAGCTGGGGGGCCACAGTTTGGGCATGCCTGCTCTAACCACTTGATCCCATCTCTGACCAATACAGTTATGAATACACTTTGGAAATTGGAGGTAAACAGAACTGGTGGACTGAAAGGCCCATACACACTGGGCAACTTTGAGCTGAAAGTCGCTCAAAACAGCAGGTTTGAGTAGCTTTCAGCTCACAGCCGCCCGGGGAAGAGCTGTGAGCGCTGCTGTGCACTCCCGCATCATCGCCGGGAAAGCTGCTCATCTGCTGGTTATACCAGCAGATGAGCGGTATTGAGGATGGCTTTGCATATGCAAAGCCGTCTTCCCCCCTTCATCGTATACACTGAGCGGCTTTCCCCCCAGCGATGATAGCGATCATCGTTGTCCATACACACTGGGCATAATCGCCTAGTGTGTATGGACCTTAACTTTCTTATGTTTATGATATAGAAGTTTATATTACTAGAAAGTTCTAAAAGTTACATCAATGCCCATTGGCTAGCTGACAATGACACATGACTCTATGGGGCAATCAGACACAGCAGGGATGTGGTTGAATGCTCTTTCCTGGTGGTGGCTCTGACACAGTGGTGGAACTTGTGGGTGGTGAGCCCACATGCAAAAATATAATTTCCCCTCCACCTCAACCCAAATTCACAATATGCAACATGGCAGTGGGTGACAGGGAAACACAGGGGAGACAGTTTGACAGGAAGAAGCAGTGGGTGAAAAGAAGAGCGTAACAAGGCATCAGTGGGCCCCTTAGTCCTCAGAGGACCCTGTGGACTGCCCCTTCTGCATCAAGGGTAGTTCCACCTTGACTATGACATATGCCCAGCCGATCCCCGGTGAGCTTACCATTCCCGCAGACTCCCAGCAATGTGAAGCAGCATTTGCAGACGTTGCAGTGTTGTCCATCTCAGTAGAAAGCCCAGTTACACTGACTGCACCAGTCAGTGTAACTGGGCTTTCTACTGAGATGGACAACTCTGCAACGTCCACGTTGAAACCACACCGAAGTATCAGAAATTTTCTAGGAAATAACGTTATTATGTGTGAGGCATAATAACACTTCAAACACAAAGACAAACAAAAAAAATAATTTGTTACATAGTGTAATAAACCAACTGGTGGTTATACAGTATGTGGATTGCAGCCTGAGCTAAATAGTAACAGTCTTGTAATAAACAGTAACAACTCCTACTGCTAGGTCCATGCCGCCGGTATTAAAATGCTACCGGTCACTGTGCTCAACAGTATATCTTCCATAGATCTAAAGAATTTTAATGTCAGGCAGAACTGCCATGAAGCAGATGGCTATTTTTGAAGACGGGTTAAGGAAATTTTAAAAGCATCGCCCCAAGGGTCAACAATAATAAACCATAATTGGATACAATTCTGCTGTGTAATATAAAATATGATAGTAGTAACATTAAAGTTGTAAATACAACAAAATAAAAAAAGATTAGCTGAAAGGAAAAAACTACAAATGTCACACAGTTGCTTAATAGGCAGAAACATCTGTGTAATGATATCTATGGGTTCTTCCATCAGTTTTAAGTATTTAAAAATGATTGGAATGTACGGTGGTATTGATGTAAAATAACGATCATTGTTATTCTAAAAAAAAATGAATGTAATGTGCAGCTCAGCAAGTTTCCCTGAATGAATTTTAGGATTTAAATAATGAAATGAAAATACGGTTAATAGTCCTTCTCCGTATTTTATGAAAGCTTCAGCGAAGCGACAAATTAATGCAAAGAAAATATTGCACTGTAATAAAATATTTACCTTGTACTTAGTGATATTGGTGGAGCTAGAATGCTGGGGCTCAGTGTAGTTCATGTGGGTTTTTCGTGACTTGTATACATTTACCGGGTTGGGGTCGTTGGTTCTACAGCAATTTGGTCGGCGAGATTTGGGTCAACACCTTTTTTTTGTCAAACTGTAGATGCAGTTTCTCTTCTTCCCATCCATTTTCAATTTCTTCTCAGAATAAAAAGGTAATTTGTTTAAACTAAATACAGTATATATTATTCTACGTTCTGTCTAAGGTTGAATTTTAAGTGCTTTTTCTTTCCATGTTGTTACTTGTTGAATGACCTCCACTACACTAAAATAGAACAATAATTTAAATTAAGCAATCCAATGTCTGCTGGTCACATTTCCCTTTTTATTGGTGGGTCTCTGCAGGTTTAGTTAATTAGCTGTATTTGGTAAAATAATAGGTCCATCATCCTGTGAAAACAATTTTAAATTAATGACCCTTATTAAAAATCATTGAAGATGCCCAGAGGTGTTTTTTTTTCCCCCGGAGATTGAAATTTGTTTTACTAGAAAACTATTATCCAAATTGGCTCTAAAGTTCATAAATAAATAATAATAGATAGAATAAGTTCACAAAACCATTATACTGTAGCTATCTATGAAAGTGAATAGGTTCAGTCATGTTTGAGTTTACATAGTTCGGGCAGCACCCACCCTATGGATTGCCTTCCACGCACACTAAGACTGCCCCCTAGCCTCCAAACTTTCAAGCGTTCCCTGAAAACTCACCTCTTCAGACAAGCCTATCATATTCAGGAATATCCACACAACCTCCAGTAGCATTTATATCTAATTGCATCCAATCAGGATTGTCTTGTAATCTGATCGGACGGTCATGCTATGGAATTCTATCCTTATGTATCCCTCCTATTATCCCTATAGATTGTAAGCTTGCGAGCAGGGCCCTCCTACCGCCATGTCGGTTTGTATCTATCCAGCTTGTTTAATCACTGTTGTTTCCAATTGTAACGCGCAATGGAATATGCTGCGCTATATAAGAAACTGTAAATAGTTAAAGAAAACTGAGATACTGTACTTAAAATTAAACACGAGCAATGTTATTTCTGTTATTTATCATATTTTGTTTGTGAACTGAAAATTGAAACTCCAATTTCAAAGAGGGAATTCAACTCAACACTAATGGAAGTATCAGAATTCTACCACAAAACCTTTAGATCCTCAGACACATTTGAAACTGGTTGTAGTAATTAAAGCATTTTATTTAAAAAAAAATATTCTAGAACTTTTAACTTACTACTGTATGTTAATACTGCAGAAATACTTCTAAATTGTGTTAATTTCAGCCACTGAACAGAAGAAGAAAGGAGAATTTAAATAGGTGTGTGTGTGGGTAGGATTATGTTATACAATAAGCAGGATCAGACTGGTCCACAGATTCTCTCTCTCTCTCTCTCTCATATATATATATATATATATATATATATATATAGTTAGGGAAGAAAAAAGGCGGCACTTGCAGGCTTGTAGTGAAAAACTCAATTTATAAAACGGTGCAAACAGTGTCCGCCCCGTTTTCAAGGTGCAGGAAGACAACAATTTGACAAGTGTTATGACTCTTAGGTGTAAGAGAGCTACAGTGGTAACCCGTCCCCCATGTCTGTGTCCGGCATCTGGCAGGAAGCGGCAGGTGCAGCACTTCCGGCTCTTCCTCCGGGAACACACGTCATGGGTTTCCTAAGCCACCTGTGAATACAGCACTCAAAGTGAACAAATATAAAAAGATATATAAAACCATTGCAATTGTCATGATATTAAAAAACAGATGCAAGAGAGCGGCATGTTGTGATCTGGGGCTGTTTAATTAAATAATGATTGCCCTAGTAGTGTGGCATGTTGCAGACGAGCGGGTGTGCGATGGGGAGCAATGTCTCCCCATCGTACGCCAATGTCTACATGCAGTTGGAAGAACAACATATGTTCTTTACAGATGATCGATGGGCCAACAACATTTACATATGGCAGACACTGACGTAACCCTAGGCTCCTAGATACACCTGCATCGTACATAAATTTGTTTTTCCCCCTAAGTACCAGGGGAGTAATCAAACCCATGCATGTTTACACATACTGTCAACACTACCGGGCATGTCGACCAAAACAATCCCGGCAACATGCCACGCTACTAGGGCAATCATTATTTAATTAAACAGCCCCAGATCACAACATGCCGCTCTCTTGCATCTGTTTTTTAATATCATACCAATTGCAATGGTTTTATATATCTTTTTATATTTGTTCACTTTGAGTGCTGTATTCACAGGTTGCCTAGGAAACACATGACGTGTGTTCCCGGAGGAAGAGTCGGAAGTGCTGCACCTGCCGCTTCCTGCCAGATGCCGGACACAGACATGGGGGACGGGTTACCACTGTAGCTCTCTTACACCTTATAAAGGTAAGAGTCATAACACTTGTCAAATTGTTGTCCTCCTGCACCTTGAAAACGGGGCTATGCCCGAAACGTCGGACACTGTTTCCACCGTTTTATTTGATGTGATATACATTGAGTTTTTCACTACAAGCCTGCAAGTGCAGCCTTTGTTCTTCCCTAACTACCAATTGTATAGGAAGGCACTGCAGCACGCAAACCTGAGGGACAGAGTGCCGGTCCGCCCCACCAAGCTATATATATATATATATATATATATATATATATATATCCAATCAGGAGCCCGGCACACACTGCTTACTTGTAGAAACGTTCCTGGTGCCTTCCGTGCGGCGTGCACAACAGTCACTCCGATACACACACTGGATGCGGCGGCACTCAGTCCAAATAATTCACCAAACAGACGCTAAAGGCGTCTGTTTGGTGAATTATTTGGACTGAGTGCCGCCGCATCCAGTGTGTATATATATATATATATATATATATATATATATATTGCACTCTCTAATGCCTCTGGAGACTGACACCACTCCTACACATGGGCCCCACCCCGGTGGGCCCTTCATGCTCCAGTACGACACTGACAATAACACATTCTTTTTAAAAGTGGTTTGCAAGCTGAGAACCTTATAAAGAGTTGGATGCAATTTGTATCTTTGCAGAAATGTATATCACACCCAGCAAAATAATTAGGTGTGCCATCACAATTATCAGGTCACAATTTGCACTGGGGTTGAGCACCTGCAAATCATGCCTTTCCAAAAGGCCCATTAGCACTTTTTAGCCACTTCTACATCCTGAGCCCTTGTTGATGGGATCAGTAAGTAAAAAATGTGACCAAGTTGCGAAGGCAAAACATGTGTGTTGAAAAAAGATATAATAGGCCCTTATTCTGATCGGTGCGGATATTCCCGCATTCTTACGGAGCGGTCCGCACGCTACGGTGTTTTGCCGCATGCGGCCATCGTCCGTAGAAACGCCCACGTGTCCTCCGCATTCGGACGGACTCACTCTTTAAGAACAGGGCGTGTTTACGGACGACATACAAACCATGCGTGTGCGGGAGAAACACTCCGATTCGGCACGGTATTACAGAGTATTACAGAGTATGCTCGGGAATACCGCATCCGAACGGGAGCCAAGCGGTGCTACCGCACGTAAGCGGAGTATTTACGCCAAACAACCCACTATTAAGTATCTTCTGCAAGACATCACATGACCCACTTATTCAATTACCTATCCTCATAAAAAACTGCTTATTTGGAATTGGAATCAATTAGATGCCAATATATCCTTACAAGCATGCCTAACACATGCATTGCACACATTAACCCTTACAGCAATTTAAGTGCAATGGTTTGTATTAGACCCTGTGTAAAAGATTATAAACAATCTACACATATACTGTTTAATGTGCAAAGAAAACCAACAACTGTGAACTTGCATAAAGAATTTATTAGAAAAAACAATTAACATATAAATAAAAAAATATCAAAACATAAATTAAATAAGCAGATCTTTGAGGTCCTGCAGGTCGGCTAGCAGGAGCCTCAAGTGGTGCTCCGCCCGCAGGAGGGCCCCACGCACCCCCTCATCTGCCGGTGTGGTGTCATCTGTGGGCATGTCAAAGGGGCAAAAATTAGTCATGTTATTCATGCATACATTTCACATACTGCGACATAAATTGCACAAATGCTAGGTGACATGTGTGTGTATATATATATATATATATATATATATATATATATATATATATATCTATCTATGTAGAGAGATAGAGACACACATAGATAAATAGATATGACACATACATAATACATACATGCAAACTTATTTACTACATACTGTCTTTTTTTGCCTCTACCCTTTACTCTGCAGAAGACATAACAGTCATAGTGTTTCTTCTCAGTCACAACCCACCCATGACTAACCAATGACAAGCATGTCATGGCCTCCGTCAATAAGAACTTGTCACAATCTGCTCAGTCTAAGTTCAGTGATGGTTCGTGGCATGGGAGTTATGCAAATGTCAGGAATGCACAGTACACATCCTCAAAATCATAATTCTGTCTAAACCAACCTACAATTCTGTGAGGGCAAAAAAACAATCTGAACTACAGGGGGTGTTTAGGTAGAGGAGGCTCCTGGGACACTGGCAACTTCTGACTCCATTCCAAGGTAGGCCGGGCCATACTCCATTTATAGCATACATCCTAGAGTTTATAAATAACATTCACCAACAATATAGATTCCACTATTTGATGGGTCATAATCTACGATTGCAGCAGGTGAATTTAATCCACAAATGATCCACTCATCCCTTTACTCCAGGATCCTGTTTAACTACAACGGTTATGTGGCATTCAAAATGGAGCTCCAACCCATCCCACAAACCTGTGTAATTGAGAGGTGTCCTGGATGAAAGGGATGCCTTGGACACCCCATCTAACCCGTACCTGTATCTGTAGCTACCCACTTTGGGGTCTATATGAATAGTATTGGAACACAATTTTTAATCACCAGTGCTACATAACAAATACCAGTACAACTACTTCATGAATGATGCATTATGTAAACATACCGATCTGCTGGGACTCCGGGGCTTGGCACGCCTCCTCCCCCTCTGAATCTGACTCCTCTGGGGCAACCGTGGCCTCCTCAGCCCCCTCCTCCGCCAGCTCCTCTGCCACCATCACCACGTCCACCTCCTCCGCCACAAGCACCTCCTCCTCCACCTCCTCCTCCTCCTCCTCCACCTCCTCCTCCTCCACCTCCTCCTCCACCACCACCACCTCCTCCTCCACCTCCTCCTCCGCCACCAACACCTCCTCCTCTTCCACCTCCTCCACCACCACCTCCTCAGGCACCTCCTCCTCCTCCACCACCTCCTCCACCATCTCCTCCACCATCTCCTCCTCCTCCACTTCCTCCTCCTCCACCCTTGCCGCCACCTCCTCCTCTGGGTGTTGGGCCTCCTCCTGGGCCAGGGCTGCCTCGGCCTCTTCACGGGCCTGTCGGCCTCGGGCTCGTGCTGTGTGGTAGAAAAAAAAATCATGGTCAATGTCGGGTCATTGGGGCACATGTATTAATCCATAACAAGACATACATGGAAGGGTGATAATGATGGCAAACGATGCAGGCAAGTAGCTCCTTACTGTTAATGGACTCAAAAATGAGACATTTAAATTATTATGTGATTGTTAGTAATTTGTTCAAACATTACAACCCTGGCATTTATCAATGTGTAACACATATTAGATCTGGCACATTGTATGCATCAGAATCCTCAATGCTATGTCATTACATATAAAAGCCACATGACTGCATGTTAACCAGGAAGAAGCACACATAACAGTCTATGGACTTTTAAACCCATGGACACCCACTTATCATGAGACACATGTTATTGTTTATATATGCTATGTTGTAATTGCGAAATTTCATAGCTAAAATACTCACATTCAGCAATTTCGCCCCTGATTTGCTGCAATAGCTGGGGCTGGCGCCTGCGGAGGTCCGACCACCGCCTCTCGAGCTGCCCGAGGGACCTACGCACCCGAGTGCGGGCGTAAATACGGCGCCCTGCCGCAGCATATGCCCTCCGCTTATGGCGGTTAGTTATAAAGGGCCCCGCACGGCCCAGCCTTGTCTCCATGACGGAGACCAGAACCCTCAGCTCCGCATGTGTAAAGGGGTCTGCCCTTCGTGTCTCCGCCATGTTAACAATGGCATCTATAAACCAATCAGGTGGTGGCATTGGTTGATCACAGTTATTTGTGTTAATAACTTTATTGTTCATCTTTACATGAACAGCGTCTCTGCGCCAACACAAATGGTGACAAATTCGCATGCCTTAAAAACAGTAGTGCTGATGTATGGCAATGAACAAATCTGATATATATAAAACACAGTGTGTATGCACTTAGCAAATCCAATGACGCCTGGCTCCGCCAAGCAACGCGTGCTATAGCTTAGCAACGCATAGCTGTAGTTAGCATTACTTACTCTATGCATCTATGTGTATGCGTACATTTATGTGTCAAAGACACATACACATACTTGCAGGTATCCTGAGACCAGCATTATACACCAGCCCTGCCTGCCTGCCTGCCTGCCTGCCTGCTCCTTGAAATGTTGAAACATGTGAATAAATTCAAATATCATATATATATATATATATATATATATATATATATCTGCAAACAAATCATACATCAACACAGGAAAAAATCCCCAACACATTAGAGAATAAATCAATGTACTCACCAGTCATCAGGGATAGTATCAACTACAATAATGAAGATATAACAAACACATAAGATCCCTTGTACAAGGTATAATAATTAGCACCTATATTGAACTTCCCCCAAAACTAAGCACATATGATAAATATCTCCTATTTCTTTGCCATTAGGAGGGCAGGCTGGCTAATTTTAGTTTTGTAACACTGACAACTAACACACTGTACTTATTTGAAGGGCTGATTTTGACTACAATTGGTGTGTTCTGTCAACTCGATAAAATGTACCTGAAGTATCTTTGCGCCACAGAGTCCCGCAGCTGGTATCCCCTCCGGCATTCAGGGGCGCGGGATGGGCGCATGGGCGGATCTTGCGGCTCAGATGGTACCTCCCACTCATCAAAGGGTATCTCATGCCGCACAGCAATGTTATGAAAACATACACACAGGCCCACGATCCTCGACACCATTTCAGGCGCATACTGTAAGTCACCACCAGTGCGGTGGAGCACTCTAAATCGTCCCTTTAAAAGGCCAATTGAGCGCTCCACCACTTGCCTGGTGGCAACATGCGCCCGATTGAATGCCTCCTGTGGGCCCGCTGCTGGGGAGCTGTACGGCGTAAGTAGCCAGGGCGTACATGGGTAACCGGAGTCACCCAGAACCCACGCATCACGGCCTTCCAGCTCTTGTAGTCTTTGCCAAATCCCGGTTTGTCGGATAACATGAGAGTCATGGGCACTTCCGGGAAACTTCGAGTTGAAGGAGAGAATTTCCATGGATGGGCCACATACCACCATCACGTTCAGTGAGTGGAACAATTTGCGGTTCCTATATATCTTCTCACTTCGAGATGGAGGCACAAATGGTACATGGGTGCCATCCACAGCCCCTATCACATTAGGGAAGCCAGCAATTTGATGGAAGGCCTGCTGGCTTCTGCGCAGGGTCTCGGTGGCAAATGTCATGGCCATGAAGTGCCCCTTGCGCCTAAACATGGCCGACGTCACACGCCTCAGGATTCGGCAGAAGGCCGGCTGAGATATTCCAGCAAGTACTGCCACTACTTGTTGGAATGATCCTGAGGCGCAGAAATGCAACACCGCCAGCAGCTGTGTGTGAGGCGGAATTGCTGTCGTGATCCCGTGAAGAGGTTCCAGATCGCTCTCAATTAACGTGAGCAGATCCAGAATTACATGTGGCGGTAACCGGTACCTAGTAAGTACCTCATCATCGGGCATAGCAAACAGAGTCACCCGTGTGCGATAGATTCTAGCACGTCCTGGCCTCCTTGGGCGACGAGTGGGGAGAGCCGCAAGTGCCCTTAGCCTCCTCTCCATGTAGCGCATCATTGCTTCAGCAACCTATAAAGAAATGAACATAAATACTGATGCACCTATGCACATAATGGCCATATCCGACTACAACTAGATTTGTAGGCTTCAATACGTACAATAGATGGCCGCCCCGTGAAATCCCGCAGATCCATTTGACTCTATAATGATGTAACAATAATATGAACTCAATACACACCGTCCTAAACACACAGATAAAGGTGTCAGCATTTTTTGCCGACATCATGTACTATGAGACATTTCATCTATTGCTGGGACATGTTGTCCTGCAATAGATGAACCCACACAGGTTTAAGACCTGTGAGTGAAATAGTGAACATGTGACATGTTGCAATAATGCTACACGCACTTTGCTGGCCCAACAATCTGTAGTCAGTGAGGCAATTGTGCATACATTCATACACTTACATTGTTAATGGATATCATATCTACAAGGAGCATGAAAGAGCTTACCTTAGACCCTGACAAGTCCAGATCTGGAGACAAATGATTCTAGCAGCAAGTCACTATTTATAGGGCTCTCACATGTGTGGTCTATAACAGTAGAGATGAGTATTGCATGACTTGTGGCCTGGATTATCTAAGGGATTGGGCTACTTTTAGCTTGCAATCAAACGCCACAATACCACAGTAGTCATGAATCAAATGTCATGTCATGCTAGCAAATAGCATGTGTATTATGCAATAGTCACAGGTGTATCAGAAGATTCTATGCAATGTTAGCATTGGTGCCCAGTATTTCATGTGGAACTTTCGCCAGGTTTTACACAATGAAATTTCCGCCACCGTATGCGGCGCGAAAAAACAGCGACGTACGCTCACGCACGGAACGCAGCTGCCGCTGATGTCCGCCAAACAGGCTACACAAACAGTATATAAAGGTGTATTAGAAGGTGACCATGTTGTTGCTAACATGTCTGGATCACAACCAGAGGTGGACCCAGATCTGCAGCAACTATTTGACCAGATGGACTCCAGCACCACCTATGTGCCACTGCACATGCGGCCAGTGGGTAATGAGGAGGCTGCTGGACCTTCTACAGCAGGGCAACCTGCACCTGACCATTCTACAGCAGGGCAACCTACACCTGGCCCTTCTGCAGCAGGCCAACCTGCAGCTGGCTCATATGCACCATCAGCAGAATTGATTGGAACACAACCGGGGACTTCACAAGGTAGTACCATGGCCAGCACTTCAAGTGCAGCGACACGTGACAGGGGGCGTGGCCAAGGACGTGGCAAGGGGAGAGCCAGGGCAACAGAGGAACCACCCAAAAAAAATAAGGCATATGAAGCACAGGAGCTTGCCATCCTGGTTCCCCGAGCACGTGATTGGATTGAGTGTCCATCGGAGAAGCTGACACACACACGCAGATGGAAGATTTGGGAACAGATAACGGCAGAGATTAATGAAGTAGCGCCACAAGTTCGTGAGACGGACCATGTGAAGAAGAGGCAAGTTGTTTTGTCATACATGTGCCCAGTAATAGCCAAGTAATGATTGAATTGATGCTTAGATGGATTTAGCAAATGGCCCGTGAGGTTGTTACGATACACATACATTATTGCCATGTTATTTCGGTGAGAGTTAGAGTAGGGTGATTGTGAATGTGTATTGTAACGGTGGATATCATAGTTGCATATAATATTATCTTTTGGACATTAATCACATGTCGTAATATGTAGCACAGAGCAATGGCTGCAACAGCTAACATCTGGAGTGACATGTATTAATATGTCAACTTACATTGCAGGTGGCAGGACTTCAAAACCAACCTGAAGAGGAAGATGACCAAGCGGTGGGAACACAGCCAGACATCTGGGGCCGGGCCCATGCCATCAGGGCTAGAGCTCACCCCCCTGGAGTTGATGGCCGAGAGCTGTATATCAGTTGAGGAGATCAGGGGGGTGAGCACGATGGATAGCGAGGCCCCAGCTGAAGTGTTTGCGTCTTTGCTGGAAGGTAAATATTGGTCATGCCATAAACTTGTGCAAGTAATTATCTTAGAATGTCTCCTAATTGTGTTTATCTTTTTCCACAGACACCCCACCGCTTGGTGACGACTCTGCTCAGGAGGTGGAGGAGTCCGTGCCACCTGGCCCCAGCGGTAGGCCTGTGCAGCAGCAGCCATCGGCCCAAGCCGATTTGGCCGCCTTGGCCCAGATGCTTGGGGACATCAACCAGCAGGGAGACTTGGCATCAGAACGGATGCATAGGACCGAGGAGATCCTGGCGAGCTTGGTCAGCACCCAGCAGGCCATCGCTGCGAGCATGCAGGCCATGGCTCAGTCACATCAGGCCATGGCTGCAAGTGCTCAGGTGCTGGCCGAGCAAGCCACCCGCCAAAATGATCTCCTCCTCCACCATAATGAGCTTATGGTGGAGCTGGTTACCAGCAACAGGGTCCTAATGTCATCCGTTTCTGGTGCATTACCACCGGCAACACTCCCTGCTGGCAGGAGGGGTAGACCAGCCAACCCCTCAACATCATCTGCTCCACCTGCCCCAGCATCTGGCCGTCCCCGAAGAGCTGCTGCACAGGCCAAGGAGCCTACCAAGGCCAAACGTGGTCGCAAATGAACTTGTGGCTGCATTAATCTCCACCGTTATGTGGTCCCAAATCTTCCATTGTGCTGTGTGTGTCAGCTTCTTGTGTCCAATCACGTGCTGAGGGTAACCAGATGAGCCCTTGCTTCATATGTCCTTTTTGGTTCCCCTGTTGCCCTCTTTTGCCTGCCATTACTGTCAGCTGTACTTTAAGTGATGGCCATGGTACTATCTTGTGAAGTCCCCAGTTGTGTTCCAAATGATTCTGCTGATGGTGCATATGAGCCAGCTGCAGGTTGGCCTGCTGCAGAAGGGCCAGGTGTAGGTTGCCCTGCTGTAGAATGGTCAGGTGCAGGTTGCCCTGCTGTAGAAGGGCCAGCAGCATCCTCATTTCCCACTGGCTGCATGTGCAGTGGCACATAGGAGGTGCTGGAGTCCATCTGTGTGCAATTATATTTGTTTTGTATTATTATTTATTTTGCTACATTCCTGCCATGTTGTTTATTTTTTTGATTTTGTATTTTTTGGTCATTGCATCACAGTGGCATTGACTGTGACATGTATAGAAATAATTTTTTTTACTTTACCCAAAAATGTGTGGTTTCATGAGTACATGTCGAATACACATGTGTATTGCTAGTATTAATATTCTGTCATGTCCATTGTTAGCAGTTTTAAAGTGTCTGACAAGTACAGGATATGTGGGTGTTTAGTAAGGGTTCCTTGAAGCAGCAATGGTTTCAATTAAAGCACTGACAAGCGGCCTATTAGTGAGTAATGAGTAAAGGAGTAGATTCTATTGGGTTCAGGTGTTAATGCTTGTAGTCATTAGGCGTACGTTCGCCTACCGCATGAACGAGTGGTGTCCGCAAAGCAATAGTACACTTGTGGACACCGCACATTTCTTCCCCTTTTGATCGCGTGCATTCGGAGTGCTATCCGAATGTACGCCCCCCAACATAAGTGTACTCCCCCGTGTCCGCCCATGTTTCCGCCCCGTTTTGCCCACTTTGAAACTACGCCCATGTGACATTCCGCATGACGCCCATAATACGCCCATATTTCCCGACTGATTGCGGGGAACAGTTTTGTACGGGATTTGGCCGAACTGGTACGGAGTCAAGGCGTGGCACATGCGCGTTGCGTTCTCCACGCATGCGCAGACGCCGAAAAGACGCGATCCGTAAGAATGCGGTAAAGTCCGCGTCAATCAGAATAAGGGCCATATAGTACTGTATGCACGCAAAACAAAATAAAGAGGAAAAACCGGACTAAAGGTGTGTACACACGGTGCAATATGGCCACTGAGAAATCTTGGCTTAATATCTCTCAGCAATGTATCGCTCAGCAACCATATTGGTCGCCTAGCAGCCAATCAGGAGCCGACTTTCTCGGCTCCTGATTGGCCGCTAGGCGGCCAATAGAATCAGTCTGAGGAGAGGCGCGGAAGATGAACATCTCTGCGTCTCTCCAGTCCGTGAGCGGGTACCAGCCGGGAGCAGCGCGTCTGGAGCTGAAGATGCCGGGGTCGTCGCCGGGGACCAGGTGAGTAGGATTTCCTTCCTCAGGTACCTCTTAGGATTACTACGGATCCAGGACCTCGGAATCTTCAGCCCAGGAGCCCCCCCCCCGGACCAGCCCCGGAACCAGGACCAAGGCCCCAGAACCAGGACCAAGGCCCCGGAACCGGACTCTTCTGCCCTGGAGCCCCGGACCAGCCCCGGAACCAGGACCAAGGCCCCGGAACCAGACTCTTCTGCCCTGGAGCCCCGGACCAGCCCCGGACCCCAGATCCAGGGACCGACCCACGGGCTCAAGGTAGGTAAGTATCAGTATGTGTGGGCTGTGGATGTATTAAACGTTTATTTTTCTGGATGTCAGTGTGTGTTTTATTTAACTATTTCTTGTACTGTGGAACTACAAGTGCCAGCGGGCCCTTTAATGCCCCTCATGCAGGGACTTGTGGTTCTCCAAGTCCCAGCATGCAGGGTAGGCTTGCTGGGACTCATAGTTCTACAGTATAAGACAATAGTTTTTATTCTCTTTTTACACTTTTCATCAGCCCGATGCCCACCGCCCAGCGGCATCGGGGACAGCCCCGGACTTTCAGCATGGACTGGTAAGTCCTGGAGGGGGGGGACCCCTTCTTTGGGGGGGTCCCCACTTCCCCAGGACCTCTGCCCATGCTGACTAGCCAGGGGGATAATGCTTTGGCCGCGGGACCTTATATAATAAGTGTCCCCCGGCTGTGGCATTACCCTGCTGGCTGGTTGGGTCTGGTGCTGGTTCTTGAAATGCGGGGGACCCCTAGTCATTTTGTCCCCCGTATTTTGGGAACCAGCGCTGGACCTTGAGCCTGGTGCTGGTTTCATTAAATCAAGGGGACCCCTATTTGTCGGGGACCGTGATTTTATGTCACCAGCAGCGGCTCAATGAGCCCGGGGCTGGTTATGCTCTGGCGGGGGGACCCCGCGCTGTTTTTTTTTTTTTAACTGTTTAACCCTTTTTTTCCACCAGAACCATGCACAGATCTCAATGATCTGTGCAGGGTTCTGGCTAATTCGCCCATCAGAACCTGGTCTGATTTTTGGGCGAATTTTAGACACATTTATACAAATCGCATATCATTAAATATGCGATTTGTATGCTTTTAAATGTGAAAACATCTGGATGCGATGTGCTGCGAAAAACAGCCATCGCATTTCCAGAATGTCAAATTTGTTGGCCAAAATCGCACTTTTTTCACATTTTCGCAGCTCATTAAATATGCGAAAATGTAAAAACATGCGATTTCGGCCGTTTTTGCGAAAAAAATTGCAAAAAAAAACGCATCCCATAGAATGTCACCCTTTGTCTCATTCTGTCTCTTCCACATTTTGACTAGAAATCACTGGTCACATTGTGCACCAGCGACCAGCAATTTTCAGCCATAATCGCAGGAACATTCTCCTGCGACCAGCGTCCATTATGGCCTAGCTGTGGGAGCGCTCTCCTAGCGATTTATTGCCCACAACACAAATAAACACTGGCAATATGGTCGCTCAGCAACCATTTAGCGAACGATAACGGCTTAAATCGCCCAGTGTGTACAGGGCTTACCCTTTCAGGTACAAAGTCTAGTCAGGCTCAACATCCCAAGCGCTAGTAGCAGACCCAATGGTGAGCCACTTTAAAATAAGAACATTTAATGTAGACCATTTTTTAATAAAAAAAAAATTACAATTAATTAAAACATTTAAACAAGACTGTTTGAATTGCAAAAAAAAATAAAAAATTTGGACGGCAAAAGGTTAAGAAATTAAGCATTTACATTCAACTCTGAATTACTGTAGGTTCTGAATAAATATTATTTATTATTTACTTTCTTTTGTCTCAAACAAATATGTGTTCCTACATTAACTATACCATCTATTACACTATAGTCATGTGATGATTGTACTTTGTTTCAGCAAGCACTGTATTTAACTTTAGAAACTGAAAAATCTAATTAACAAACTGTGGTTTTGTTTGCCATAAATATGATCCCATTTTCACATTCTATATATGATAATTGTTATAGGCACTAAAAAATGTTGAAAAACTTAATAGTACATTGAAATTAATTTCAATTTATGGTGTCTGGGCATGTAATGCTAAGAGTAATTAACTGGTCTTAATTTAAATCACTTTATAATATTATTATTATACTGTGGTGTGCCTTATTCATGTCTATGTGAACAATAAATAATCCTCAAAAAAATATAGACGTCTTTCAAGAAATTAATTTTCAAATTCTGAAAGATTGATACTTTATTATTATTATCATTATTATTATTATTAATAATAAAAAAACAACAATAAAAATAAAATTATAATAAAATATGTAATAGTACTACCGCAAATATGGAAAATAATAAAAAATAATATTACTACTACTAATGAGAATAATAATAATAATAATAATAATAATAATAATAATAATAATAAATGTACAGTATAAAATGATGACAATGACTACAACTACTACTAATACAAATGATTATTAGGAATGGAAAATAATAATAACATTATAATAAAATAGGTAAAGCACTACTGTCAATAATACAAGTAACAATTATAAATGGAAAATAATAATAACATTATAATAAAATAGGTAAAGCACTACTGTCAATAATACAAGTGAAGAAGAAGAAGAAGAAGAAGAAGAAGAAGAAGAAGAAGAAGAAGAAGAAGAAGAAGAAGAAGAAGAAGAAGAAGAAGAAGAAGAAGAAGAAGAAGAAGAAGAAGAAGAAGAAGAAGAAGAAGAAGAAGAAGAAGAAGAAGAAGAAGAAGAAGAAGAAGAAGAAGAAGAAGAAGAAGAAGAAGAAGAAGAAGAAGAAGAAGAAGAAGAAGAAGAAGAAGAAGAAGAAGAAGAAGAAGAAGAAGAAGAAGAAGAAGAAGAAGAAGAAGAAGAAGAAGAAGAAGAAGAAGAAGAAGATATTGTGGACATTTTCCAAGCATTCGGCTATACAGTTAGAAGACTTTCAGGCATGCACCAGATCATTCCCTCCACTAATGGTCATATAAACTATCTACTCAGGTCCCTGGAGATAATATGGTTTGCAGCTTTGACCAGTTGTGCACATGGATAGATGAACTAGCATAGCATGGGACTATCCAGGTTAGCAGTTGTGACAACAATTACCATGACTTATCGATCAGGATAATTAATACCTTCCTTTATTGTAGTAGCAGCTAATGACATGGGATTAGGGCTTCAGTTTCCAAGAACAGTGTAAATAGGGATTAGTTATAAAAATTGTACTGTTGTAGCCACATTAAAAATACAAGTGGTCGCAAAGCACTGTACATGCTATATAGCACATCTATCATGGGAAACATGTTGTTAGTATATACTTGTACAGTAGCAGATGCAGATGTACTTGTACAGTAGCAGATGATTTAAAGTCATTTAAGGTGTGGCAGGGACAGCATACCTGAAGATAATGTGGAGGATCCAGAACAGATTTTAGAGCAGCAGGAGCAGGGAAACCGATGTGATCAGGGTCGGGCTGATTAGCAGCACCTGTGCTCTCCTGATATAAGGGTTTTCAGGGCAGAGAGTCATTGCTCCTGATGGTGGAATAGCTGCCCGAGTGATAGGCCGAGGTGTGGGCTATGGTAGGTACCACTGGACCATTCTGAAGAGTTTGTACTATGCTGTGACACCTGTATGCTGCAATGCTGTAACCATTCTTGCCTATGCTGTGTGCCTGGTATGCTGTTTATCTGCTACAAAATAGAGACCAAGACTTAATCGTATCCAGTGTATGTGATTCCTTGTCACAAAGGCTACACTATATAAGGTACTCTTTACCTAGCACGGCGCCCATCGCGGCCATCGCATGCACTAAAAAAACGGGTGCGACGCGATGCCCGCGATTTCCCATAGGGAACAATGTTAAAAGTGTCAATGGACGCGATTTTAGTGTTCAATGCCTCAATGCCCGCGATTTTTCCATAGGAAACAATGTTAAATGGGCCACAGAGCCCAAATAGTCCCCCTGAAGTCTGAAATGGCCCCCACAATTGTTAACGCCACCCCACGATCAAAGTGAACCCGAAGCGTGGCAAGCACAGTGAGCCCGCGAGGGGCGGCGGTACGCGTCCTCCGACCTTTTCATACCCCCACTATCCACGTCGGCGTGGAGTTGAGAATAGAATAGTGTGGCGAGCCCCGCGAGGGGACGCGGATACCTGTGAAGCCCGCGAAGGGACGCGTTTACCTGTGAAGGTATCCGCGTCCCCGCGCGGGGCTCGCTGCGCTCGCCACGCTTTGGGCTCGGTGGCACGCTGCGCTCGCCACACTATTCTATTCTCAACTCCACGCCGACATGGATAGTGGGGGTATGAAAAGGTCGGAGGACGCGTACCGCCGACCCTCGCGGGCTCGATGCGCTTGCCACGCTTCGGGTTCACGTTGATCGTGGGGTGGCGTTAACAATTGTGGGGGCCATTTCTGGCTTCAGGGGGACTATTAGGGCTCTGTGGCCCATTTAACATTGTTTCCTATGGAAAAATCGCGGGCATTGAGGCATTGAACACAAAAATCGCGTCCATTGACACTTTTAACATTGATCCCTATGGGAAATCGCGGGAAATCGCGGGCATCGCGTCGCACCCGTTTTTTTAGTGCATGCGATGGCCGCGATTTTTTACCCCCGATGACCGCGATGGACATCGTGGGCGCCGTTCTAGGTAAAGAGTACCCTATATAATTGCTATTAATTTACATATTTCTGTGTGCTTCTACTTTATACCCAATGACGCCCTCTGCCTGTTTTCCTTCTCTGATATTAGCAATACATTAGGCAACCAATTTTTTATCTATTTAATATCACACAGGATGAGGAGAATATACAGTATACAAGTGCACTGGGTGTAAATTGCATTTGAACTAAGTTATATGACAAATAAACAACTGCGAAACAGAAGCAAAAAAAAACTTTATTACTTGATCGTTTCTCATGCAGCTTTATGTGGTGGTGCATAATACCAGATTTTAAGGCATATTAATATATTCTCATCTTCCTCCTGTAGCCATTTTCTTATTGCTGGAGATTTCAAACAATATACAGTACGCTTCTGAAAAATCTTTTAATCCTGCAACATTAAAGACAGATAATCAATGACCTATGTGCTGTTGTTCAAAATCAGTCATTAATCTTAATTAGAAAATGGAACATTGCTGCAAACCAATCTGCCAGTGAATATAGCGATATATTTACAGAAGAAATGTGTCTCAGCTCGAACCCTAGGATGTAGAGGGAAAAGGACTCAGACAGTAAATCTGCCGGGGACTGTTCTGTACTAATTAAACCTTTCCAAGTAGTTTGGAAAATTGATGCCATGAGCAAAGTGAGGAATACACAAATAGATGGCCTTATTGCTAACAGGCGTATAGTTATAATATACTGTAACTCTATAAGGAGTGTTTAAAACACACATATTCGAGATTGAGTTGTGTGCACTAAAGGCAGCGTTGCCTACCCTCCCGGAATGGCCGGTAGGGTCTCGGAAATCGGGTCGCCCTTCCGACCCACCGGAAAGGGGGGCAAGCCTCCCAAATTGCATGCAGTTTGCCGCGACCCCCCCTTCAGCGGAGGGGAAGTCTATGGGACCAAAGACGTCCTTGTAGCCTCACCCCCTGCTGTCCAATGCATGAAATACCAGCATTGGATGTGGGGGCGTGGTCGCAAGAATGCGATCGTGCTGGTCAGGCCCCTAAACATGACATGGCCATTTCCAGTCATGCCCCTTTCCCGTCCATCAGCAGCCCCTCCCCCACCACTGCCACACTGAATCAATCAATGGTTGCTCACCATCAAATGATTTCTCCTGCCTTCGGTAAGACTTGACTTTTCTAGCACCTGCTGTCCTCCGGGTTTGGGGCGGTCGCTGACATCATGTGGTGTCAGCTGTCTGCCCCAAGCAGGCCTCGCCATGTCTGCATCTGCAAGGGAACGCCCAGCATTTTTATGGAGATGTGCTCCAGCCCCCTGCCTGCTCCCTTCCCTTCAACTATGGAGAGAACAAAAGCAAAAAATCTCGACCATCGGGAATGGGGTCAAATTCGACCCGTAATGAACTGGTCTAAATCGGACCATGACAGTGCACTATTTCTTTGTGTGAGGTTGTGGATTATAGGTTTTCCTTCTGGCTATCGGTTTAAAAAGTTGTAATCTGGTCCTATTAAAAAATAATTGCTAAAGACTGGATCTAGGAGTTGGCTATCATGTACACGTTGAGGAATGTTTCATATTACGGCGCTTCATACATATAGAGATTTTCAGCCCACCACCAAAAACCGCAGATTTATTAGTATTGACCGCATTGTATTCTTAGCATGAAGAAGCCGGAAGAGTGAGCAAATCTCCTGAGCATATACCCATTCCTCCATCGCTCCCCCCCCCCCCCCCCCCCCCGCTTTCCCCAGTTTCCAAGACCTCTTCTCCCCTGCTGTTGTCCACAAGTAGGCTGGCAGTCTAGGGAAACGGGAGTCGGTCTAATGATGTGATTGTGGCCCAGGACCCTCCCTCACAATGCCAGAATCTAAGCAATGTGTAATGGTGGCAATGGCCATGACATGTTCTGCCCCTATTCAGATAAACGTTAGCCAACCAAAGCCCCCAATACCACACCAAGCTTCCCACTGTGTTGACCTGTAATGCCTACTCCTGGAGGGGGCAGCCAGAACATTGGCTAGTACTGTTTGTGTTAAGCTCTTCAGAACTGTTGTACTGCTGTCATAGCCATTTACTTTGGAGACTTTTTTTGACAAAGATCTAAGGCACGTGGTCTCCTTATGTGTGCATGTTCGGTTTCTTTTTCCGAGACACCCCCCCCCCCCCACCCCTACACGCACACACATGTCCATTGCATGCTTCCCACATAGAAAATGATGAGATCTGCAAGCAGCCAATTAAATGGTTATGGCTGTTTGTTCTTCATAGTGTTTAAGTTACTCTGGTTTTTAAGCTGCTTTTTTTCTCAGCCTTAACAAATTGTCTTTACAATAATTGAGACGTTCATTACCGCAAATCACATTTTAAAAGGTCTCAAACTACAGAATGCACTGATTTTAGACATTATGTGGTCACTTGGATGTCCCTTAGGGACAGAGTTCCAAATTGCTCCCTCACTTTTTGTATCAGAATTTTATTAGCAGATAAAAACATGGAGGCTGCTCATGGACATAGGCCAGATTCCCAGATGTAGACTTTACTTCGTCTTAATGTAAATGATGTTCTGTCTGTGATTCAAACCGTGATAACGATATTGAAGTAATGCTTTGTTGTACAGAACACCAACTGGAATTTATTAACTAAACCCAAGTTTATCTTCTGTCAGACCATATCAATCATTTCCCAGGCGCTAGACCAGAAGGCAGTTTATGAGGGATTTGTGAAATGGTCAGATGTAGTCAGAGGGAAGTCTGAGAGAGGTCTGAGAAGAGGATAGATATGGTCAGAGGGAAGTCAGAGAGGTCTGAGAAGTGGACAGTTGTAGTCAGAGGGCAGTCTGAGGGAGGTCTGAGAGGGCAGATGGGGTAGGAATGCAGTCTGAGGGAGGTCTGAGAGGGCAGATGGGATAGGAATGCAGTCTAAGAGAGTTCTGAGAAGCGGATAGATATGGTCAGAGGGCAGTCAGAGAGGTCTGAGAAGTGGACAGTTGTGGTCAGAGGGCAGTCTGAGGGAGGTCTGAGAGGGCAGATGGGGTAGGAATGCAGTCTGAGGGAGGTCTGAGAGGGCAGATGGGGTAGGAATGCAGTCTGAGGTAGGTCTGAGAAGTGGATAGTTGTGTTCAGAGGGCAGTCTGAGGGAGGTCTGAGAGGGCAGATGGGGTAGGAATGCAGTCTGAGGGAGGTCTGAGAAGTGGATAGATATGCTCAGAGGTAGAATTTTCTATGGTCACCAAGTTCTCCTGTCCTGGCTCCTATTTTGTATTGTGGTTGTAAGACTGTGTTTGACACATTCTGCTCTTTAGCTATAATGGCAATTCTTTTTGTATTAACTTCTTTTCCGGAGAGCTTTCCTCAAGTCTGATTCATAATTTCACAAGATTGTAGCATCCGAGTTACCAGCTGAGACAATATTCTGACATTGTACATTTCTAGAAATTGCACATTTACCGAACCTTGCAAGATTGTTTCAAGGTCAGTGGCTTATTTTCTTTTAAGATATTGCTCACTTGAAAGAATAAACTGTTGCATTGTATAATTCTAGACAGACGGTATACATAAAACGGATTCCATAGAGTTATTTAGACAAAATAATAAGTACTGTAGGTTTTAAATGGATAAATCAGTACTGACAGAGCTTATGTTAGCCAATATAATTCTCAAATATCAGTTAATTTAGGTTTAGCTGTCTTCATTCCCCCCAAAAATACAAAAAGGTGTTAAAGTGAAATGGTTTTATTATAAAACTATACAATATATATGATCTGATCATTTAAATAAGGGAAATTAATTATAATAAAGTAAGGTTGTTTAACCACTTGAGTGGTATGCCCGGAAATTTCTTGGGCTCAGCTGTGCTGCCGCAGCGGGCTGTCCTGGAAAATTTCCGGGCATACCACTAAAATGAAGGTGTGCACCACTGGCGCATCACCTGTCTGGGCAACCCCCAGTGGCCGCTCTGCTGTCCCCTCCCCTCAATCCCCCTCACCTTGTCCCCCTCACAATTGTACGCCGGAGCTCCCCTGCCCCCCCCCCCGCCAATAGTAGTAGTAATTGACAGGCGGCAGGTTTCGGGGATGTTCTGGGGGAACTCGGGGGGACTCGGGAGACTTCAGGCACCCGAGTCCTCCTGAGCCGCCGCAAAACATCCCTGAGCCTGCTGCCTGTGTGATCAATGACAGGCGGCAGGGGGCAGCGGCGGTAGGGGAGCTCCGGCATATGCCGGAGTGAAGGTGAGGGGGCTGGCCAATTCTGATGATCTGTGGTGGGTTTTGATGGGGCAGGACAAACCTGCCCTGGTAGGTTTGTCCTGCCCCAGAAAAACCCACCACTCAAGGGGTTAAACTCATTTGTGTTAACACTTGCTCATCTAGGGATACCTGCAAAGCCTGAACTGCCAGTTATAGAAGAGAAGATATACAGTGGTCGACCTCATATGGTTGGCATGCATTAGGGGGTTATTCTATTTGGTTTGGTCCCCCGTGTATGTGCGGATGCAGGGTGCATGCGGACACGGCGAACTACATGTTTAACGTTCTGCTCCCACCTAGAAGTCTGGGCAGGGGGACATGGGTCGGTGGCGGGGGGCACAGCCCATGGGAATGACCAGCATTTCATAGGCGTTCCCATGGTAATCATCCGGTGACGTGGGTTCAGGGGGTGGGCAACTGACATCAGCGGATGTCAGCTGCCCACCTGCTTCCCACACAGGGCGCTCGCAGATCAGAGACACCATAGATGTGTCTCTGATCTGCGAGCACTGGAGAAACTATTCAATGGTCACTGTCCATCCAATGATTTCTCCCCGGCTGCGAATAGATAATTATGCAAATCATCCATTGGCAGCTGTGCAGGGATTCGCGGGGGATTGTGGCATGCATGGAGGACGGCACTGCGGGTGGCATCTGGTGGACTCACAAGACCGCGAGAGTCAACCAGAATAAGGTCCCAGGTCCACAGGGTCATAAGGTCGACACATTTGGCCAAATGTAATAGCCTCCAAGTTTGGGGGCCGTGCGGGATGCCGGACAAACCTCACGGACACCGAACTCACGGGCTAAAACCGTAAATCAAGCAAAAGTTGGGAACTGTTGAAATGATGACATTTTGAACCTGTTGATATTTTGTACCAATCGGCCTTAATGCATGTCAACCAAATATTGTCAACTTATCGTAAAACTATCATCGCATTGCCAGTGGGAGGGTGTTGGCATGAGCAGAGCTGTGACCCAGGAAAAAGTTGTGTGACCTGCTCTATTTCCTGAATGCTTATTATTTATTATTAGTATTATTACATTGTATTTATATGGTTCCACAAGTGGTTGGCAGCGCCATACATAGGGCACACATTAGAACAACACAGAGTACACAGAACTAAACATAACAGTAACTGAAGAACTAAAACAGAGCACAGGTAACAGCAGCACAATTCTTAGTACACAATACAGCTGGGATGTAGGGAAGCAGAGGAGCAGTCTGCATGTTACCAGGGGCAGGTTATCAGTGGTAGACATGAGCACAGGTAACAGCAGCACAATTCTTAGTACACAATACAGCTGGGATGTAGAGAAGCAGAGGAGCAGTCTGCATGTTACCAGGGGCAGGTTATCAGTGGTAGACATGAGCACAGGTAACAGCAGCACAATTCTTAGTACACAATACAGCTGGGATGTAGGGAAGCAGAGGAGCAGTCTGCATGTTACCAGGGGCAGGTGTCAGTGGTAGAGATGAGCACAGGTAACAGCAGCACAATGCTTAGTACACAATACAGCTGGGATGTAGGGAAGCAGAGGAGCAGTCTGCATGTTACCAGGGGCAGGTGTCAGTGGTAGAGATGAGCACAGGTAACAGCAGCACAATGCTCAGTACACAATACAGCTGGGATGTAGAGAAGCAGAGGAGCAGTCTGCATGTTACCAGGGGCAGGTTATCAGTGGTAGACATGAGCACAGGTAACAGCAGCACAATGCTCAGTACACAATACAGCTGGGATGTAGGGAAGCAGAGGAGCAGTCTGCATGTTACCAGGGGCAGTGTCAGGAACCAGTCTGTTTTGTTTTCTGTCAGTTTCTGTTTGGCATTTTGACTTCTGTTTGGTGACCTCCAGTGGCAGGTCTGTTGCCATTACAGCTTTGTGTTCTGGGAGCTTAGTTTATTCACTAGGCTGTGAGATATTAAGCTAATCAAGCACTAGCCTGGGAGCTCCCTGAATCTTCAGGTGTAATTAATCACCTGAGCCCTTTATAGGGCAGGCTCACCTGCAGTATTCTGCCAGTGATAGCTTTCTGTTTAAGTTCCTGCTGCATTTGCAGGGAACTTCTGTTTGCTCCTAGCCACGCTTCCTGGTCCCTTGTTCCAGTCTCCTGTTTGGATCCCATGATATATCCTCTGCAGCTCAGCTCCTTGCTAGTAATAGCATTAGCCTGATTACCCGGTCCCCGGAGCATTGTTGCTCCAGTCTTTGAAGTGTCCTGGTGTATACTCCTGCTCTCTTGTCTCCCAGCCTGCTTGGATCATCATCCTGTCCTGGGCCAGAGCCTGCACCTGTCCCCGTTACCTATCTGCCTGTGGGTCACGTAAGTGCTCCGTTGGAGCCTGCTGGTTATTCCTTATACCATCTTTGGCCCGCCTTGGCTGTACCCCTCCGTGGGTCCGCTGTTACTTTGCGGTATCATTTCTGTTGTCCTTCCTCTTTGGTTATTGTCTGTCACCTTAGCGTTGGGTAGGCAGGGGTATTTCCCTTCTAGCTACTCCTTGTTTTGGGGAATCGCAGTCTCGGGGTGTCCCTGTTCCGAGATTCCCTATTTCCTTGTTTGTGTCTGCGACTGGGTCGCCGTTCCCCGTTCTTGGCCAGGTGCCGGTAGTTAGGGGTCTCTTCCCAGCTAGGCCCTGTAGCTAGACGGTCCTTTTGAGATACCCCCTGGCGATCGCTCACCCCTTGTCTTTACCTAACACCTGGCTGCATCGGGGTCAGAGCCGGCCTAACTGGCTCTGTCGAACGCGGCGGCTACAGGCGAAGCCTAGCACTTGCAGGGGTATTCCATCTGCCCGGGGGACTCAACAGAGTCAGTGTAGGTTTTGCTGTGGCCGTTCTAAACAGCGGTCCCAGCTGCGGGCTCACGCCTGACCTTTTTCCTCCTGCCAGATGTCGTATCACCCAGAGCCCAGGCGAAAACCATAACAGGCAGGTTATCAGTGGTAGACATGAGCACAGGTAACAGCAGCACAATGCTCAGAGGAGCAGTCTGCATGTTACCAGGGGCAGGTTATCAGTGGTAGACATGAGCACAGGTAACAGCAGCACAATGCTTACTACACAGTACAGCTGGGATGTAGGCAAGCAGAGGAGCAGTCTGCATGTTACCAGGGGCAGGTTATCAGTGGTAGACATGAGCACAGGTAACAGCGGCACAATGCTTAGTACACAGTACAGCTGAGATGTAGGGAAGCAGAGGAGAAATCTGCATGTTACCAGGGGCAGGTTATCAGTGGTAGAGATGAGCACAGGTAACAGCAGCACAGTGCTTAGTACACAGTACAGCTGGGATGTAGGGAAGCAGAGGAGCAGTCTGCATGTTACCAGGGGCAGGTTATCAGTGGTAGACATGAGCACAGGTAACAGCAGCACAATTCTTAGTACACAATACAGCTGGGATGTAGGCAAGCAGAGGAGCAGTCTGCATGTTACCAGGGGCAGGTTATCAGTGGTAGACATGAGCACAGGGAACAGCAGCACAATTCTTAGTACACAATACAGCTGGGATGTAGGGAAGCAGAGGAGCAGTCTGCATGTTACCAGGGGCAGGTTATCAGTGGTAGACATGAGCACAGGTAACAGCAGCACAATTCTTAGTACACAATACAGCTGGGATGTAGGCAAGCAGAGGAGCAGTCTGCATGTTACCAGGGGCAGGTTATCAGTGGTAGACATGAGCACAGGGAACAGCAGCACAATTCTTAGTACACAATACAGCTGGGATGTAGGGAAGCAGAGGAGCAGTCTGCATGTTACCAGGGGCAGGTTATCAGTGGTAGACATGAGCACAGGTAACAGCAGCACAATGCTTAGTACACAGTACAGCTGAGATGTAGGGAAGCACAGGAGAAATCTGCATGTTATCAGGGATAAGTAGTCAGTAGTAGAGATGAATGAACACAGGTGAGAAAAGATGCGGGTATAGATGGTAGGTGAGTAAGAGAGCTGTAATTAAAATGCAAGAAGAAGGCTGTGAGAACAGGAGGGAAGAGGGCCCTGCTCCAAGAAGCTTACAGTCTAGAATGAGGGTAGACAGACAAGTGACAAGAGGTCATACATACAACAGATAGATATAAGGAGCCTTGCGCTGAGAAAGTTTCTAATAAAAGATTTCTCAAAAGGACCCTTCTTTTATGGTCCTCTGAACATAGTTGTTCCGCTGGATTCAAACGGAAGAAACTTAACTTACAATATAAATCTGGCAGGTGTACATGTAATGGTTTCTTTTAACTCAGCTTAGGATCTTTGACAGCATGAACTCAACTTACTTGCTGTTTCACTCACGCGTTCATATAAGGGTATCTTTGCCCACACCTCAGGAGTCAGCGGTCAGGTAAAAAAAAGGGGATTTATTCCAACACACAACGGCACATGAAGACAGGTTAAAAGTCAGACTTGAATAACATTAGCGGGTGAGCGGGTTCCAGCAGCCTTAGAACTCTGTGCTGCAGACACGTGAACTCAGGCGGGGAGTGTGGATGCTTGTCTCCATCAGATGGCAATGTAGACGGGATGCCGGACCCTCCGTCACTCACTTCTTGCGGCGGTTCTATTTCAGGTTCATCAACGCGTTTCGGATATCCTCTGTATCCTTTTTCAAGATGACCCGCCTATTCGCTTGCAGGATATTTCTGTCTGCAGCACGGAGTTCTAAGGCTGCTGGAACCCGCTCACCCGCTAATGTTATTCAAGTCTGACTTTTAACCTGTCTTCATGTGCCGTTGTGTTTTGGAATAAATCCCCTTTTTTTACCTGACCGCTGACTCCTGAGGTGTGGGCAAAGATACCCTTATATGAACGCATGAGTGAAACAGCAAGTAAGTTGAGTTCATGCTGTCATAGATCCTAAGCTGAGTTAAAAGAAACCATTACGTGTACACCTGCCAGAATTATACTGTAAGTTAAGTTTCTTCGTTTGAATCCAGCGGAACAACTATGTTCAGAGGACCATAAAAGAAGGGTCCTTTTGAGAAATCTTTTATTAGAAACTTTCTCAGCGCAAGGCTCCTTATATCTATCTGTTGTATGTATGCTTTCTTGGGTTGGGCGTTAACCCTAATTAAGGAGACCTGCTGCACTTAGTCAGCGCAAGGTTCAGAAATTTTCTGTTTTAAGTGACAAGAGGTGCATGTAAGGAGGCCTGAAGGTAAAAAGTGAGCATGGCAGGCATAGTCAGGACATGAGGCAGCAGGGAGGGAGAGCGGCCTCAGTACTAGGTTATGCAGGAGGGTACGCTTTGATGAACTGGTGGGTTTTCAGAGCCCTTTTAATAATAATAATAATATTTATATAGCACTTTTCTCCCAATAGGTGCTTTACAGTTGTCTTTAAAGCTCAAAATACAAAACAAGCTTAACAGTGGATGTCAGTGAAATGCTAAATAGATAAGTCTTTAGTCTATTTTTAAAGGATTTTACAGTGGGGGCTTCTCGCACTGTGCGAGGAAGAGAGTTCCATAGAGTTGGAGCAACAAAGTTGAAAGCTCGACCCCCAGATGAATTCAGGGAAATTCTGGGTACTGTTAGTAGTCCTTCTTCAACGGCTACGGAGCATCTAATAAAGGGGCAGATGTATCATAGCAGCGCTTATCGCGCCGCTATGATACTTCCTGCTTCGCCTCAATAGCGAGGCGAAGCAGGAAGGGACATCGACAAGATGTATTAATATCTTGCCTGCCGAAGCGGGGGAGCGTTAACTCCCCCCTTCGGCGATGTCCCGTTCTGAAGATAGCGCATCAGTTAATGCTGATGCTCTATCTCCTGTCCCCCGGCCGGCCGCACTGGGCATGCGCGGGATCTCGCTGTTCACGCGAGATCCCCAGCGCAGCCCAGACCTAACAGCAGGGACAGCGCTGTCCCTGCTGTTTAGATAGGGCTTCACCAGCCTGATGCTGGCGAAGCCAAACCCGGCTTCGTGCGGAACGGTCAGCGATGCTGACCGTTCATACATTCGGCCTGCTATCATTTTGATAGCAGCGCCGATATGGACAGGGGCGCATAGCGCCATACTTGCCAACTTTTCTTGTGCCCTTTCCGGGAGAGCCTGCAGCAAGTTACAAAAAGTAGGGGGCGTGGACATCGAGCGTGATGTAAATGGGGCGGGGCCAGGGGCGGAGCTAACCAAATTACATTTCGAGTCGCATTTTAAATCCTTCCTCCTCGCTCGACGCTTACTCCCTGCAGCTTTATAAAAATAATAGTTTCCTTTCCTCCTGCACCCTCATCATTATTCCTCTCCCCCCTCCCTATTGCTTCATAAATATTATATAAAGCAGTGGGGAGGGGGGAGAGGAACAATTTTGATGAAGCTGCGCAGCAGCGTGGTGGAGGTCTGAAGGGGGAGGGAGACAGACCCTAAGGAACGTTAGTAAATAAAACAGCAGGGACGCCAGGGAGCTGAGTGGGAGAAGCAGAAGGCAGCACCGTAGCAGCCAACCTCTAGCTTACTCACCATCTCTTCTGTGGTGCTGCCTTCTACTGCTCGTCTGCTCCTGCTCCCAAGGCTGCCCCGTACTGTGCTGCTGCTGCGGCCAGCGATACCACAGCACAGAATCCCCGCCGGCATTATTAGGACAGCCGCGCAACGTCAGTCATCCTCTACTACACTTTGTGACTTGCGCATGCGCAGTCATTGGTTTTCGCCAAGTAGCTAAAAAAACGGGAGGATCCTATATATTCCCGGGAGACCGGGAGAAAGGACCAAAAAGCGGGACCCTCCCGCTGAATGCGGGAGGGTTGGCAAGTATGCATAGCGCCCCTGTCCATTACCGCATCCCGGCCGCTTCATACATGGGGGAGAAGCGGTATCAGTGCACATAACGTGCGCTGATACCCCTTCTCCCCCATAACGACCCTTCATACATCTGCCCCATAGAGACATAGCTCATTCTAGTGAAAGGGGATGTAGAGTTAGGGAGGGCCTTATATACAGTATGAAGATGAGGAGTTTGAAGTGGATTCTGTAGAGGAATGGGAGCCAGTGCAGATTTTGGTACTTGTGGATTATCACGGCTCCCATCGCATGCCATATATTGTGGCATGCGATGGCAAGCGATGCGATGCGATTTTTGCCAATTTTTGCTGTTTTTGTCAAAATCGCATGCAATCGCATCGCATGCGATCGCATCGCATGCGATTTTTCACTGAAAAGCATCCAAATGCATTGGAATTAGTATGAAACATGTTCAATGGCCCCAAAATGGCATTTTTGAGGCTGTACCACCCCCACTATCAACGCAAACCTGAAGCGTGGCGAGCGCAGCGAGCCCGCGAGGGGCGGCGGTACGTGTCCTACGACCTTTTCATACCCCCACTATCCACGTCGGCGTGGAGTTGAGAATAGAAAGTGTGGCGAGCGCAGCGAGGGACGCGGACACCTGTGAAGCCCGTGAGGGGACGCGTATACCTGTGAAGGTATCCGCCTCCCCTCGCGGGGCTCGCTGCGCTCGCCACGCTTCGGGCTCGGTGGCTCACTGCGCTCGCCACACTTTCTATTCTCAACTCCAAGCCGACGTGGATAGTGGGGGTATGAAAAGGTCGTAGGACGCGTATCGCCGCCGCTCGCCACGCTTCGGGTTTGCGTTGATAGTGGGGGTGGTACAGCCTCAAAAATGCCATTTGGGGGCCATTGAACATGTTTCATACTAATTCCAATTCATTTGGATGCTTTTCAGTGAAAAATCGCATGCGATCGCATGCAATGCGATGCGATTTTTTCATATACGATGGCCATCGTGGGAGCCGTGATAATCCCCAAGCACCTAGATTTTATTGAAGGGGCTTGGCAGAAGTGGAGAAGCGGGAGAGGAAGATAGGTCTAGCTACAGAGTTGAGGACAGACTGGAGGGTATCGCAGGAGGCCAGTAAGGAAATTGTTGCAGTAGTTGGACCATGAGATGACCATTGAGTGAATAATAAGTTCAGGAGCACTCGGGGAGAGAAAAAGTCTGTTGCGAGCAATGTTGCATAGCTGCTACCGTCAGGATTGAGCCAGGGATTGGACTAGCAGGGCAAAGGGGAGATGTGTGGCAGAGAGGCAGCTGGATACCCAAGAGAGGACAGGGGAGAGGCCGGGAGAAGTACAGTTGCTTGTCATCAGTATAGAGGTAGTATTGAAGGACAAATAAGCTTATGAGCTCATTATTATATTCTTTATATATTAACATCTGATATTAAGTGTATGCAGGGCCGGAGCTTCCATTAGACAGGTTTATACAGCTGCCTATGGGCGCCGGACCTAAGGGGGTAGTCTGCTGTCGTTGGCTGTTGTCCAGCACTGGCTGGCCCATTAGGCAGGTCACACAGATGTGTTTGGTGCCGTCACGGGTAAGGCTGCCAGCATAATCCGCCACAACACCTGTCACCGCTTCTATACACCGCTGACTGTCCGCTAGCCTCCTTCTGTCGCTAGCCTCCTCCTCCTGCTGTCACCCACCTGCTAGAATTCTCATTCTGCTACCGACCGCTAGCCTCTTGATATCACGCACTCACTAGCATTCCCCTTCTGCTTCCTCCCGCTAGCCTCCACCATAGATCCATAGTAGCAGGGGCCAGCGGCACCTATGACAGTGGAAGGAGGAGGGGGATTATTATTATTATCACCTCAACAGACCAGCAGTATGTACACCTCAACAGACCAGCAGTATGTACATATGTGGGGCCGGACAGGTGTGTGTGTGTGGGGGGGGGGGGGTTGGGGCAGCAATATGCAGGCAGTTTGCCTAGGGTGCTAACAAAAATTGCACCGGCCCTGTGTGTATGTGATAATACATTAAGTATAATCAGATATAGCTGCCTAATAGTATTGGTGGAACATAATAATCTGAAGTGCTTGAATTGTAGACTTTGAAGCATGCGTATAATCGGAATCGGTACATCTGTCAGAATGAACTTAGGTCTACAGTCATTAGGTCGACCACACTAGGTCGACTGGCAGGAAGGTCGACCTGACTTAAGGTCAACATGGGCCAAGGTCGACATGACTTAAGGTCGCATTTGCATAAAGGTCGACATGAGGAATGTCGACTGGTCATAAGGTCGACATGGGTTTTTCACTGTTTTTTGATCCGAATGTCGACACAGTCGACATGGACACAGTTGGCAATGAGAATCGGACCCTCGCATCGCTCGCTTCGCTCGCAATGCTTCGGGCACGGTGCCTCGCTGCGCTCGGCACACTATTTTATTCTCCCACCACGCCCTAGTGGATGGTAGTGCATGAAATACCGCCTGTCGGCACATGTCGGCTCAAAAAACAGTGAAAAACCCATGTCGACCTTATGACCAGTCGACCTTCCTCATGTCGACCTTTATGCAAATTCGACCTTAAGTCATGTCGACCTTGGCCCATGTCGACCTTAAGTCAGGTCGACCTTCCTGCCAGTCGACCTAGTGGGGTCGACCTAATGACTGTAGACCTAAGTTAATTCTAATAGATGACCGCTTCCCGTATAATCATACTGCAGGAGTGTGAAGCAATCATTCATTATTAATCTGCTTTTCCCCCCCTAAAAATACAGTTTTACCAAAATGTCATCACATCTGTGCAGTAATTGGAAATATGTCTAATTGTACATATGGCTGATCATTCATTGCAAAACACGAAAAATTGTCAGCCAGAAAAAAGTAATAAAGATAATATACAGTAAATTACAATTGTCAATGCACAACACCCCAAATGCTACTTACGGCTTATTTGTTTCATTCCCATCTTCTATCTTCAGATTTTACTGCTCCACCGAGTGCACATGAGAAGAACCACTGGGACTGCACCCTGAAAAAACTAGGGGGTTTAACATTTACTGCATTCAGTGGGCGGGATGTACTAAAGCAGGGGTGGCCAAACCGGTCCTAGAGATCTACCAACGGTCCACGTTTTCCAGGTTACCTAGCTGGTGCACAGCTGTGGTCAGGGGCGGATTGGGGACTAAAAGTGGCCCTGGAAAATTTCTGGAAGTGGCCTCATGTGGGCGGCAACAAATCAATAATGGCCGCACTCATGCATACATACACCTGGTTCCTGTAGTGTTGAGAGATTCCCGGATCAGTAGCACGCCCCTAGGCCCGCCCCAACCCCTCCCCTTGACCTGTCCAAGCCCCTCCCCTTGACCCGCCCCATCATTTTTTTAAACCTTTGCTTCAATTCCATTCTTGATTTTGCACACTGTAATGCCAGTTACATGTTACATCACACACTGTAATGCCCATTACACGTTACACCATACACCACAGTGACCATTACTCGTTATGATGCCAGGACTTTTTTCTAAAGGAGGGTCAACAAGGACAGTGCGCGCCGTAGGCGCGCGTCAAAAAAATTCAATGTAATGCCGATTACACATCACAACCCATTACATAGTATACCATATGCCGGGAGCAGTAATTAAATAATGACCAGGATATAGCGGGTGACTGAGAAAGACGCAGATAGTGGGTCACTGGGGAAGCTGGGGGTGACAGAAATAGCAGGTGACTGGGGAAGCTGGCGTGACTGAGATAGCGGGTAACTGGGGAAGCTGGGGTGTAGCAGATAGCGGGTGACTGGGGAAGCTGGGGTGACTCAGATAGCAGATGACTGCCTGGGGAAGCTGGGGTGACTGGAGAGGCTATGGTGACAGGGAGATAGCGGGGAACAGGGGAAGCTGGGGTGACAGGGTCAGGAGATAGCAGGTATATTTGTATATATATGTATATCACCCCCCTGCACCATCATCACCCCCCCTGCACATCATCATCACCTCCCCCTGCAGCATCACCCCGAGCAGGGCCGGTGCTAGGGTGTTTTTGCGCCTCCCTGCAAACTATAAATTTGGGACACTTCTGGGCCTGCTGCTGGGAATGTGTTTTATACTATATATATACCAGGGGCAGAGAGGCAGAGAAAGAGACCAGGGGCAGAGAGAGAGACCAGGGGCAGAGAGGCAGAGAAAGAGAGACCAGGGGCAGAGAGGCAGAGAAAGAGAGAGACCAGGGGCAGAGAGGCAGAGAAAGAGAGAGACCAGGGGAAGAGAGGCAGAGAAAGAGAGAGACCAGGGGCAGAGAGGCAGAGAAAGAGAGAGACCAGGGGAAGAGAGGCAGAGAAAGAGAGAGACCAGGGGCAGAGAGGCAGAGAAAGAGAGAGACCAGGGGCAGAGAGGCAGAGAAAGAGACCAGGGGCAGAGAGGCAGAGAAAGAGACCAGGGGCAGAGAGAGAGACCAGGGGCAGAGAGGCAGAGAAAGAGAAAGAGAGACCAGGGGCAGAGAGGCAGAGAAAGAGACCAGGGGCAGAGAGAGAGACCAGGGGCAGAGAGGCAGAGAAAGAGAGACCAGGGGCAGAGAGGCAGAGAAAGAGAGAGACCAGGGGCAGAGAGGCAGAGAAAGAGAGAGACCAGGGGCAGAGAGGCAGAGAAAGAGAGAGACCAGGGGAAGAGAGGCAGAGAAAGAGAGAGACCAGGGGCAGAGAGGCAGAGAAAGAGAGAGACCAGGGGAAGAGAGGCAGAGAAAGAGAGAGACCAGGGGAAGAGAGGCAGAGAAAGAGAGACCAGGGGCAGAGGGGCAGAGAAAGAGACCAGGGGCAGAGAGGCAGAGAAAGAGACCAGGGGCAGAGAGACAGAGAAAGAGAGAGAGACCAGGGGCAGATAGGCAGAGAAAGAGAGAGAGAGACCAGGGGCAGAGAGGCAGAGAAAGAGACCATGGGCAGAGAGAGAGAGACCAGGGGCAGAGAAAGAGAGATACCAGGGGCAGAGAGGCAGAGAAAGAGAGAGAGACCAGGGGCAGAGAGGCAGAGAAAGAGACCAGGCGCAGAGAGGCAGAGAATGAGAGAGAGAGAGACCAGGGACAGAGAGGCAGAGAAGGAGAGAGAGAGAGAGACCAGGGGCAGAGAGAGAAAGAGACCAGGGGCAGAGAGGCAGAGAAAGAGAGAGAGACCAGGGGAAGAGAGGTAGAGAAAGAGAGAGAGACCAGGAGCAGAGAGAGAGAGAGAGACCAGGGGCAGAGAGGCAGAGAAAGAGACCAGGGGCAGAGAGGCAGAGAAGGAGAGAGAGAGAGACCAGGGGCAGAGAGGCAGAGAAAGAGACCAGGGGCAGAGAGGCAGAGAAGGAGAGAGAGAGAGACCAGGGGCAGAGAGAGAAAGAGACCAGGGGCAGAGAGGCAGAGAGAGAGAGAGAGACCAGGTGCAGAGAGTCAGAGAAAGAGAGAGAGACCAGGGGCAGAGAGGCAGAGAAAGAGAGAGAGACCAGGGACAGAGAGAAATAGAGAGAGAGTCGAGACCAGGGGCAGAGAGCAAGGCAGACATGGGGAGAGAAAGGGGGGCATGTTCCCAGGTCACTAGTGGGTGTCAGGGCAGACAGAGGTGACTGGGCGATATTGGTGGAAAGAGGAATCAGAGGGTGACAAAGGAGGCAGTGGGTAACTGCTATGAGGTGGGTGCATCCAGAAACATTCATACATTTTCTTACCAGGGTCAGTGAGTGAGGGAGACATATGGGAGAGAGAGGGGGACATATTCCCCAGTCACTATGTTCTGCTCACCTGCTCCTGTGATGACCAGTGTCCCCGAGTGTTGTACAGCTGGTCAGCAAATGGTGGTAATGTTACAGGTGCCTCACTGCTTCTTCTCCACGCCCATAACATCAAGCGTCAGTCTGGACACACACTTGTCAGCATACAGGCAGCGGGAGTCACTGGAGAAAGAAACTGGTGAGGTGATACAATAGAGGAGACCTAAGGACAGGTAAAAGTGTGACAGAAGGCAGAGGGAGACAGGGAGCAGGATGTACCAACCACTTGCGGTACATCCCACCATCGATTGTGCCAATACTTTTCGCATAGACACTAACATATCCGATTTGTAATGCAAAGGACAGCTCTCCCAAAAAGAGATGCCCGTGGAGATGCACTCTGGTGCCTGGACTTCCGGGTCTGTGATCCGGGAGTCCCTCTACCAATGCTCCCAGTGTTGCGGAAAGAAGCCGATGTGCCTCTACAGGGTAATGCCATGTATAGCTGGCATTACCACTGCATTAGGCTACTGGTGGTAGGGCTTTATTAAATTTAAAAATAGGGTAAAATCCCTGAAAATGGGTATTTTACCGCATTTCTGCCGTAGGGAGCATAAAGGGTGATGGAGAGGGTGAAAAACAGATAGTGGTCAATGGGTCATAATGGGTGAAAAGTAAATCAGGGGACAGGGCTGTCCGGGTGATGGGAGGAGAGTCTGCGGCTAAGAGGCGGCACCGGGGGTTAGCGCGGGCCGTGGGAGAGACAGGTACGGTCTGGGCTGGCTCGGGTCACCCCAGGGTCAGGCAGCCCAGGCAGATAGTGGGTCCCTACAGGGTACGGGAAGTCACCGGCAGGGTCCCTCTACTGCATGGGAAGTAACCGGCCGGAATTACCGGACTGTCCGGAGTAATCCCGGATGGGTGGTAACCCTAGGTCCCTGCCGCTCTCATACATACACACATACACCCTGCCACTCTCATACATACACCCTGCCACTCTCATACATACATATACCCTGCCACTCTCATACATACATACATACACCCTGCCACTCTCATACATACATATACCCTGCCACTCTCATACATACATACATACACCCTGCCACTCTCATACATACATACATACACCCTGCCACTCTCATACATACATACACCCTGCCGCTCTCATAAATACATACATACATACACCCTGCTCATACATACATACATACATACATACATACATACACCCTGCCACTCTCATACATACACCCTGCCACTCTCATACATACATATACCCTGCCACTCTCATACATACATACATTATACATACATACACCCTGCCACTCTCATACATACATACACCCTGCCGTTCTCATACATACATACATACATACACCCTGCTCATACATACATACCTACATACACCCTGCCACTCTCATACATACCTACATACACCCTGCCACTCTCATACATACACCCTGCTACTCTCATACATACATACACCCTGCTGCTCTCATACATACATACATACATACATACATACATACACCCTGCCGCTCTCATACATACATACACCCTGCCACTCTCATACATACATACATACATACACCCTGCCGCTCTCATACATACATACACCCTGCCACTCTCATACATACATACACCCTGCCGCTCTCATACATACATACATACATACACCCTGCCGCTCTCATACATACATACACCCTGCCGCTCTCATACATACATACACCCTGCCGCTCTCATACATACATACACCCTGCCGCTCTCATACATACATACACCCTGCCGCTCTCATACATACATACACCCTGCCACTCTCATACATACATACATACATACACCCTGCCGCTCTCATACATAAATACACCCTGCCGCTCTCATACATACATACACCCTGCCGCTCTCATACATACATACATACACCCTGCCGCTCTCATACATACATGCACCCTGCCGCTCTCATACATACATGCACCCTGCCGCTCTCATACATACATACATACATACATACATACACCCTGCCGCTCTCATACATACATTCACCCTGCCGCTCTCATACATACATACAACCTGCCGCTCTCATACATACATACACCCTGACGCTCTTATACATACATACACCCTGCTGCTCTCATACATACATACACCCTGACGCTCTCATACATACATACACCCTGCCGCTCTCATACATAGATACACCCTGACGCTCTCATACATACATACACCCTGACGCTCTCATACATACATGCACCCTGCCACTCTCATACATACATACATACATACACCCTGCCACTCTCATACATACATACACCCTGCCGTTCTCATACATACATACATACATACACCCTGCTCATACATACATACCTACATACACCCTGCCACTCTCATACATACCTACATACACCCTGCCACTCTCATACATACACCCTGCTACTCTCATACATACATACACCCTGCAACTCTCATACATACATACATACATACATACACCCTGCCGCTCTCATACATACATACACCCTGCCACTCTCATACATACATACATACACCCTGCCGCTCTCATACATACATACACCCTGCCACTCTCATACATACATACACCCTGCCGCTCTCATACATACATACATACATACACCCTGCCGCTCTCATACATACATACACCCTGCCGCTCTCATACATACATACACCCTGCCGCTCTCATACATACATACACCCTGCCACTCTCATACATACATACATACATACACCCTGCCGCTCTCATACATAAATACACCCTGCCGCTCTCATACATACATACACCCTGCCGCTCTCATACATACATACATACACCCTGCCGCTCTCATACATACATGCACCCTGCCGCTCTCATACATACATACATACATACATACATACACCCTGCCGCTCTCATACATACATTCACCCTGCCGCTCTCATACATACATACAACCTGCCGCTCTCATACATACATACACCCTGACGCTCTCATACATACATACACCCTGCTGCTCTCATACATACATACACCCTGACGCTCTCATACATACATACACCCTGCCGCTCTCATACATAGATACACCCTGACGCTCTCATACATACATACACCCTGACGCTCTCATACATACATGCACCCTGCCACTCTCATACATACATACATACATACACCCTGCCACTCTCATACATACATACACCCTGCCGTTCTCATACATACATACATACATACACCCTGCTCATACATACATACCTACATACACCCTGCCACTCTCATACATACCTACATACACCCTGCCACTCTCATACATACACCCTGCTACTCTCATACATACATACACCCTGCCGCTCTCATACATACATACATACATACATACACCCTGCCGCTCTCATACATACATACACCCTGCCACTCTCATACATACATACATACACCCTGCCGCTCTCATACATACATACACCCTGCCGCTCTCATACATACACCCTGCTACTCTCATACATACATACACCCTGCCGCTCTCATACATACATACATACATACATACATACACCCTGCCACTCTCATACATACATACACCCTGCCGCTCTCATACATACATACATACATACACCCTGCCGCTCTCATACATACATACACCCTGCCACTCTCATACATACATACACCCTGCCGCTCTCATACATACATACACCCTGCCGCTCTCATACATACATACATACATACATACACCCTGCCGCTCTCATACATACATACACCCTGCCACTCTCATACATACATACATACATACATACACCCTGCCGCTCTCATACATACATACACCCTGCCGCTCTCATACATACATGCACCCTGCCGCTCTCATACATACATGCACCCTGCCGCTCTCATACATACATGCACCCTGCCGCTCTCATACATACATACATACATACATACATACATACACCCTGCCGCTCTCATACATACATTCACCCTGCCGCTCTCATACATACATACACCCTGCCGCTCTCATACATACATACACCCTGCCACTCTCATACATAGATACACCCTGACGCTCTCATACATACATACACCCTGACGCTCTCATACATACATACACCCTGCCGCTCTCATACATACATACCTACATACACCCTGCCACTCTCATACATACATACACCCTGCCACTCTCATACATGCATACACCCTGCCGCTCTCATACATACATACATACACCCTGCCGCTCTCATACATACATACACCCTGACGCTCTCATACATACATACACCCTGCCGCTCTCATACACACATACACCCTGCCGCTCTCATACATAGATACACCCTGACACTCTCATACATACATCTTCACTCTAAGCGGCGTACATTACACTAGTGGCGGCCTCCTGTACACAGCCCCTGTACACAGCCCCCTTAACCAAATTACACACAGGACATTATACACAGCCCCCCTCAACCAAATTACACACAGGACATTATATACAGCCCCCCTCAACCAAATTACACACAGGACATTATACACAGCCCCCCTCAACCAAATTACACACAGGACATTATACACAGCCCCCCTCAACCAAATTACACACAGGACATTATACACAGCCCCCCCTCCCTAAGTTACACAAAGAACATTATACACAGCACCCCTCAACCAAATTACACACAGGACATTATACACAGCCCCCCTCCCTAAGTTACACACAGGACATTATACACAGCCCCCCTCAACCAAATTGCACACAGAACATTATTCACAGCCCCCCCCCCCTCAACCAAATTACACACAGGATATTATACACAGGCCCCCCTCCCCTAAGTTACAAACAGGACATTATACACAGCCTCCCCCCCTCAACCAAATTACACCCAGTACATTACACACAACCCCTGCATCAATATTACACCCAATATGCACTCACCCAACGATCTGTTTTGTAGTGTCTGTGACTGCTTCTGTTAGGGGAGGCAGCATAGAGCACGTAGAGGAGCTGCTGCAGGACCAGGAAGAGCAGGGCTGGATACACGCAGCACACAGTGTGGTGGGCGGGGCCAGCCTCAGGGAACTGCTCAGTGCTGCCCCTGCTGCCTGCAACTTTAAATTCGGCCTCAGGAGCATCGGCCTCCCGGGAAAGTTCCCGGTAATTATAATGGCCAATCCGCCCCTGGCTGTGGTCATTACTAACTGTCACATTTTCAAACCAGCTGCATTCATTCCTACTATAGATCCACAGGTTGCCTGGAAAACATGCACCGTTGGTAGATCTTGAGGACAGGTTTGGCCACCCCTGTACTAAAGGGAAAATGCGGTAAAACGGGGGTTTTACCGCATTTTCCTATGTACCATCAGCCGTTTGCCCCGTCTCCGCCGGGCAGGGTATCGCCACCTCTGGGTGGCAATACCCTATAGAAGCTTCTATCGCCGCCCACTGCCCGCCGTCCGCGCGACCCCCCCTCCCGTCCTCCATCGATCTCCTCCTCCCCCATCAGGAGTCACAACCGGGAGGACATCCGGCTGCAGGGGGGGGGAGGAGACGCCGTGGACACTGACAGCCGCCGGGATGTGACGGAGACCCCCGCACACCACATTACAGGTATCGCGGGGGTCTCCGTCACTGCACCCCGATGTAAGCCGCAAATGTTAGTACATATGCGGTAGCATCGAGGCGGCTGGGCGGCGATGTATAATAATACATCCCGCCCTGTATGTGGTGCAGTATTATACTGAATAGGAGAAAATGGAAATGAAGTATAAATTACTGTATATTTCATTACATAAACCTGCAAATGTGTTCTTGTCATAATTATTTACATTTTCAGCACATTGCTCCCAATTATGCACACTTTAATTTACCATAAACCTAACATCATTAAATATATATAAAATGAATGTTTAGAAATACAGCAATTATATATTTCCAAACAAACCCTGCAGAGTTCCTGCAGTCAACTGAAGGTGCAGCTGTGGTCTTTTGTGGCACTTTACTACAGTAGGTGAGGGCGGGGTTTATGGGCTGTCTGTAGAGCAGCAGTCTTTTTTAAAGTGTGTTTACTTTCTCTAAGGAGAGAACCGCCAGTTCAGTGAGACGGTGGGGGGGGGGGGGGGTGGCCACGCACAAATAGGGACGGTTAGGAGGTATGTATATAAGTGCCTAACTTTCTCTCCCCGCAGCTTAACCGTTACTACTGCCTCCCGCAGCTTAATATTAAGTCCCCATTCTAGGTGTCTAAACCCAACCCCTATCACTGCAGTCTAACCCTAACTTTACCCTCCCCACAGCCTAACCCTGAGATCCCCCCACTAGTGCCTTTACTTGCAAAGATGGATCAGGCCAACTGTACGAATGAGTCTATCTCTGTATATGCAGTGTTATGATGCAGCAAAACAGAGGCAGATTTAGACCTCATGGGGTCCTAGGCAAGGTTCCGATTTGGGTGCCGCATCCCCCCAGTATAATTTTTGCTGCTGATTGCAGCAGCGTTGATAGAGTACCTTTTCACATGTGCAGTTTACTGATAAATGCTCAGCTGCGGGAACATCTGAATCAGGCACTAAGGTTTAAAGTTGGGATCTTGCTGTGGGCAGCCAATCCTATTCTATCTACAGTATTTTCTTTAGAAATTGCTAAATAAATAAGAAGTAGCTTCTCATTGGTTGCCCACTCTAATTGATTACTTGGAGCAACTTTTTAGGACTAAGAAATTAGCTCAGTTTAGGAACTACAAATACAATGGAAACTTACAAATTGCAATGATGCTAATGCGGAATTTAGGCCCATTGTGTAGGTAAATCTTGTTCCTTTTGACAGACATTCATGATTTAGACCTGAGTGATTCACTTGATACAGAACCCAACGCGTTTCATCACATCTCCACTGGTGACTGTGTAAATGCACATTTTTTTCAGTTGTAAAAGCTGGTGCAAGCGGCTCTTAATAAAGATTACAATATAATATAATACAATAATAAAGATGCATAGAACTTTATAGTACAGATGTTTTCATGCAAATAAAGTTTGCATTCAACTCTACCCATACTTGCCTAACCATCTGGAATGGCCAGGAGGCTGCTGAAAATCTGGTCCTCCTCCCAGCACCCTTGGAAGGTAGGCAAGACTTCCACCTACCCATGGTACAAAGTCTGTGAGGCAGGTATAAAATGAGGCAAATCGCGTACTTTTGCGTTATGTTAGCTGACCCCAATCCACCGACCCATGAATTGCCGCGTTTTAGTGGCAGGGGGCGGGGTTTGCTGACATCAGCCAAGTGCCACCCCTCCTGGCAGCAGTATCTGGTCTCCTCTCCGGGTTTCTCCTGGAGAAGAGAGAAGAAAAGTCGGTAAGTATGACTCTACCAGGCCGCATGTGTGCAGATCCGATAAAGTTACAAACATGATCATATCTTTTGATTGTTTCATCTGCGATACAATTCCAAAGTTATACAAACATCACCTAAAATATATTTTTAAAACTCTGAATGACGGTTTGCATCTTGTAAATAGATATAGCAATTCAGTTGAAGGAAAACTTCAAAGGGCGTGTTAGCATGCAAATGCAATGTAGATGGCTGTCACCTAAGAAGATACATTTCTATTGAATGTCAGACGGAAATCATTTTTCAAAATTCCATACAATTATATGGAATTGTAGCTGGGTTTTTTTTTGGTGTTACCATGGAAATGTAGCATTTTATTCTTCACTGAGCTAATGGGGGAGTCAGGATATACGGCATATTAAGAAAGTGTTCTATTGCTTTTATCTTTTTGTGTGTACTTGGATCTAGAACATGACAAAATTTTGAAATGATTCACACATCGGGGGGGGGGGGGGGAATTTACTAAGATGGGAGTTCTATTTAACATACTGTAGGATGTTGCTACGGGCAAACAATCGGATAGTATCTGTTATCTTCTAGAATGTTAAAAATAAAAAAGAAGTAGATTCTGATTGGTTGCCCACAGCAACATTTCTTGTGAAATTGAACTCCCATCTTAGTAAATTTCCCCCACTTTGTCCACTATTGGCTTAAACCTATGATGACTAAACTTGACACTCCAGCTGTTGTTGAACTACACATCCCAGCATGCCCTGCATCAGTTTTGCAATTTGGCCATGCCAAAACCGATGCAGGGCATGCTGGGACGTGTAGTTCAACAACAGCTGGGGTGTCAAGGTTAGCCATCACCGGCTTATACCATAGTTTTAGAAATCAGAAGACAAACAAATATGTTCTCATCGAATGACTATTGTTAGCAAGACAAAAACTTTCCTTAATCAGACGAATGATTTAAAAAAGGGCAAGGTAATTATTTAACTGAAGGCCCAATTATGATAATTAGACTTATCGCTTTTGCTTCATTTACATTAGAGAAAAGGTTTATTATTAAGCACTGAGTTTTAGAAAATAGCCTTGATTCATTACAGAACGCTTGTGTAATGACAAACATAGGTGTACTTCATTTTTGAGAACATGCAGTACACCATAAACGACTGTTTCCATTAATTGACTTTTATTAAAAAACGTATACAGTATAACTTTCTAAGGTAAGCATTAAAATAGTTCAGTGGTTCCCAAACTTTCTTAAATCTTGGCACTGTAGAGTATCAGGATTTTTTTTCAAAAAGTTTACAAAAGTTCTTTATTGACAGCTGACCTGGGGCACCGCTGCAGGTGCCTCGTGGCATGCCAGGGTGCCTACTCACACCGTTTGGTAACCACTGACCCACTGGTATAGTTTATATTATAGTACAATATTGCAAAGCAAACTTACCTACCCTCCCAGAATTGGGTCATTCTCCTGGCCACCTGGAAGGGTAGGCAAGCCTCCCGCATTCTTGGTCAGCCAGATTAGCCCCCCTTCCTCTGCCAGTAAAATACCAGCATTTACGGCTCTTCAGGGAGGGGGCAGGACTAAATGATGCAAATCTCTCCATTTAGTCCCTCCCACGAAGAGTCATGATCACTGCATTTATAGTGATGGGATTGGGAATCAAGCTCTGCCCTCCCACCCCCAGAAGTGCCGCAGAGAGTCTCCTCTCTGGGCTTCTCCTGAATAGGAGACTCAAAAAGTAGGCAAGTATATAGTATAGTTATAGTTATTTGTATGAAATTGTACTTATCTAGATTCAGAGGCATCAAAAAGGTCAAATGGAAAGTGCCGGCAGGACATGGTGTCACCCTTTCTAGGGGGTGACACCAAAATGCTACCTCCTGCTCAGTGGTAGGATCAATGTAATGCATACTTGCCTACTTTTGAAAACTAGTTTCAGGGAGATTATAGTTGGTAGTAGAATTTTGCACAGCGCCCCATTGAGGGGGCACTATCCAAGTGGGCATGGAGTTGGATATAAACCTGTGGCGAGCGTAGCGAGCCACCGAGCCCGAAGCGTGCCGAGCGTAGCGAGCCCCGCAAGGGGACACAGAATACTTTTTAAGAAATATGCGTCCCCTCGCGGGGCTCACTTCGCTCGCCTCACTGCGCTCGCCACACTATATAAAATCAACTCTATGCCCACTTGGATAGTGGGGAAATGAACAGGACCTTCTTAACATTGAATCCTATGCAAAATCGCATCGCATCGCATCGCATCTGATTGTATGCCTTAAGGTAAGGCATACAATCACAAAATCGGCAGCCCAGATACTACATAAGTACCCAAAGTAGATTCCAAAGTGTTTGTGACTAGACTCAGATCCTTTTTTTTCATACGTCAGTACAGTGTTTCTTGAATACCTAAACCGTATAACCCTATAGGTTAACCCTTTGAGTGCCAAGCCAATTTTTAAAATAGGTGTGAAAATTGGCAAGGAAACATTTTTATTCATCATAATGACCTGTAATGTTACCTTATATAGGAAATATAATCTTTTTTTCACAACATTTTTTATTTTAATTTGTATAACAAATGTGAGCAACTCTGGCGTTTTAGCGGATATTTTGCCCATCTCTCACAGAGTTATATTATGTATTATTCAGATGCTTATTATTTAGTAGGCTGTTTGTGATGATGTTAGGAAGAATAAGGATGCATGTGACAGGGGCAGTGAATAGAGGCAGCAAAAAGTTACTGAGAGTTACACAATGAAAGGAGCAAGATCCTCTCAGCAGTGCAGAGTATATCACGAGATGAGTGATGTATTACTGAGAACAGGACTGTACATGACGGGGAAGTGATATACAGTAGTTGGATGAAATAAAGGGATCCCTAGAGAATACTGATGCCGGAATCCTAAATATGTTTGGTAGGAAGGGTTAGGTTGCAGGTCTGAGGTTAGGCTGTGGGAAGGGAGGGTTAGCGTTAGGCTGTGGGAAGGGAGTGTTAGGCTGTGGGAAGGGAGGGTTAGCGTTAGGCTGTGGGAAGGGAGTGTTAGGTTGTGGGAAGGGAGGGTTAGGGTTAGGCTGTGGGAAGGGAGTGTTAGGGTTAGGCTGTGGGAAGGGAGGGTTAGGGTTAGGCTGTGGGAAGGGAGTGTTAGGGTTAGTCTGTAGGAAATAAGGATTAGGGTTAGGCTGCGGGAAGGGAGGATTAGGGTTAGGTTGTGGGAAGAGAGTGTTAAGTTGTGGGAAGGGAGTGTTAGGGTTAGGCTGGGGGAAGGGAGGCTTCGGGTTAGGCTGTGTGAAGGGAGTGTTAGGCTGTGGGAAGGGAGGGTTAAGCTGCGGGAAGGGAGGGTTAGGGTTAGGCTGCGGGAATGGAGGGTTAGGGTTAGGCTGTGGGAAGGGAGGGTTAGGGTTAGGCTGTGGGAAGGGAGGGTTTGGGTTAGGCTGTGGGAAGAGAGGGTTAGTGCAGAGTCGGCCCTAGCCTAAATGACGCCCTAGGTAAGATTTTGGCTGGTGCCCCCTAGCACCGCCACTAGTTCAGCCTCTGACCCCGCTACCTCTGACCCCGTTACAGCCTCACTCACACACAGAATATATGCATGCTGCATATCATTTTAATCAACAGAAGCTGCTGATGCCCCTAGGTATTCCAGATGCCCTAGGCATTTGCCTAGTTTGCCTATGCCTAGGACCGGCTCTGGGTTAGTGTTAGGCTGTGGGAAGAGAGTGTTAGGGTTAGGCTGTGGGAAGAGAGTTTTATGGTTAGTCCGTGGGAAGGGAATGTTAGGAGTACAGTTAGGGTTAGTTTAATTGCTGGTTTCTGCTGGGATTATGGCAGTCGCGATGCCTTTGTCTCGTACTCAACCCAAAATAAAAAAGGAGGGAAACTATGAAGTAGTCACAATAATAGTAGGATCCCTGGAAAAATGACATCAAAATCATTGATGTTATTTTTGTATAGGTGTCACTAAGGGTCATTTACTTCAGGAGTAGGGACTGCCCTCCATCCATCAAACAAATCCAGCTGGAAGGTGCGATATACATATTCTACTGTATGTACAAAGTGTGTACGCTTAATAGCTTTAAAGAGCCAGACCTGAATTTATAGAGGGCACAGCGGTCAGACAGGGATGGCTACAGACATGATATGACCAGTTCAACAGAAACAGAATAGCAAAGACAGTTTACAGACCTATAATCAACCAGCAAGATTATTATGACACGATGGCTCAAGGTTTTTGAATAAAACTTTTCTGAATAAACTCTACTGTATGTGAAGGTTACAGTATAAAATTATCATATATTATATTGTAAAATGTGCAGTTTTCTAGCAATATAGAGACGATAATCATATAGCCATTAATTACAACTATTAGTGGTAAATTAACTAAGATGGGAGTTCTACTGAAGATGGGATGTTGCCCAAAGCAACCAATCCGATTCTATTTTTTATTTAAAACCTTCTAGAAGGTAATAGATATAATTGGATTGGTTGCTAAAGACAACTTCCCATCTTCAATAGAACACCCATAGTTCTATTGTAATAGTTTCACTGGAGCAGGACTTGTCTTCCTCAATACTGTATCATAATTAATCACTATGGGGGAATGTTCCGACAGTTGGAATCCTGGCCCCGATCAACAGTTTCTGGACAGGCGGCATTTAATGTTCCTCCTGTCGAGTGGTGAAAAGGGGACGTGCTGGTGAAAACGGCCGTGGATTGTCGAAATGAGGCCGTTTCCGACAAAACAGATCTGACTGGTTTGAAAGTCGGATCGGTTTTGTCGAGTTCAGCCTTCAATGCGGTTGGAAATGGCAGCATATAATAGGCGACGGGCGCGATCTCCGCTGTCGTAAATAGCGCCTGGGATTGAATATCCTCCTACTGTATATATTTTTTAATCATAATGGGCAAAATTTACATTTAGACAAAGAGCCTTTCTGTCTTTCCGTATTGCTTAATTCAATTGCGTCTTATTTAATTCAGAAATGTAACATGTTCAACTGCAAAATGCAATTCACCTGTCCCCAAGGGCCTTTGTCATTCACATTTCTATGCCTATGACTCTACTTTCATATGTGTCCTAACAATGATTGCTGACGTTTAATGATAACAAGCAAGTGACTTCATGATGCTGCTCCTCACCTTTGTGGGGAATTCAAGTTTTGTGTGTGCCGCCACTGCCGATGACATTTCTGTTATGTTGTTCCATCATTTTGATGGGCCGGTAACTAGTAGTACAGTATTTTAAGTAGTTTACTAATTAATTGGTGGGGGTTTGGGACAGAAGCAGATTTTCCACCATGCAACCTAGGAGCCTGCCTAGGGCCCAGCAGGTCCCAAGGGGCCCCATAAAGATATACTGGCTGCCCAAAGGAGTAATGTGCAACTACCATGTGATGTCCTGACATCACATAGACCTGCCGGCACTCCCAATGTCCCTTTAATGTTTTTTAATAGGTTAAAAGGATTTGTAGGCAATGCTGATGGTCATGCAGTTGAGCATTTATCAGTAGACTGCACACGTGCCGAGGTACTCTATCGATGCCACCTGCAATGGGCAGCAGAAATATAGTGCTATGGATTGTTGGTGGAGGAGAGCCCCATACCGGTATCTAGCCTAGGGCCCCATGAGGTCTAAAGCTGCCTCTGGTTTGGCATATTGAGGCAATTGCAGCAACTGCCTCATGATTTTTAGAGGGAGGTGGTTCCAAATTCAGTCCACAATATTCCTCTTTGTGGAATATTTTGAGCAATTTTGAGTCTAGGGGATTGTAGAAGAAGTTACAGTAGTAAATAACAACCCTGGACATTAATGTACATATTGGAATATTTATGCACTGGATACTGGAATATAGTATTAACCCCTTGAGTAGTAGGTTTTGCTGCAGCAGGACAAACCTACCAGGGCAGGTTGGTAGCAACCATCCTGCCCCAGCAAAACCCACCACAGAATGTAGGGTCACCCTCCCCCCCCTCATCTCTGCTCCGATTGTACGCCGGAGCTCCCCTGCCACTGCCCCAGCCAACATTCAAAGCAAACAGTGAGCAGGTGTCACGCTCGGGGATGTTCGGGGTGGCTCGGGAGGACACTGGTGCCCGAACTCCCGAGTGCTCCCGAGTCCCCCCTAGCCGCGCAGAACATACCAGAGCCTACCGCTTGCTTACTGCAACTAATGGCAGCCAGGCCAGTGGCAGGGGAGCTCCGGCGTATGATCGCCAGAGCGGAGGGGCAATGGGGAGCTAAAAGAAGGGAGGGGAGGGGGATCTACCACTGTGGGGGGTGCCTGGAGAGGTGATGCGCCAGTGGTGCACAGCTGCAGGCACCACTGGCGCACACCTTCATATTGGTGGTATGGCATACCATTGAAGTGGTTAATATATAACACTATATATGGTTTATAGTATAGGCTGTATTAAAAGAAAAGAGTTAAACATACCAGAACGAATCAGGAGGCCGTATGGGATACTGGACGAACTCAGAGAGTTTTTTTTAAAGTAGAAGACATTTACAAGGCCAAACCATACCTTGTAAATGACTGCCCCTTCACAAAAAAAAAAATGGGTTTGGCCGGTGTCCTGCCCAGTTGCCAGACTAGCACTGCATTACATCTGGCTCCAGATCTCCTCCTAAATCTGTTCCACTCCCCTTGCAGTACAGCATGGTTTGCAATAGTGCAAACTCGCCCGTTCCTTTTGCCTTGTTCCCATGTCTGAATCAGCTCAATAATACTGTATCTTCGTGGTAGAGGTATGCATTATGTTACTGCAATGAGAACTACAGTACAATTGTGCTGTTGATTTAATATAGGCAGCTACAATGATAGGTTTGAAAATGGGCAGCTGTAGGTAATGAAAGCTCCGACATTTACATAACAATACACGTTTTGCCATTTTCAGATTATTTTGACATTTTCCACAATCTGGAAGTTACAAACAAGTAAAATCCAAAGCTACTGTAAGGTATAATAATGCTGCAAATAGGACCATTTGCTTGATATAACCAATTCAGTGCCAGTCTTGTTGCTGGAATAAATCCCACATGTTTCCCCTGTTTGCAATGATTCAATTTTAAACCTGCAGAACTTTAGTTTTTCATCTGTATTCAACGTTATTTTTTTTGCTATTATTTGTCAGCACGTTCGTTATTAAGGAGGTTATTCTGATCGGAGCGGCCAAACGTGCGTACGTTCGCTATTAACGTACGCTATCCGTATGCGGCCGTTGGGGTTAAGTCCACCCACAAATCAGCCGCATACGTACGGCCAGAAACAACGTCGAAGGGGAGTGGCGTACAATTGAGCGTATGCCAACGTACACGGACGGACCAGCCCTTACACTCCGACAACTTGCGTACAATTGAGCGTACACCACCGTTTACGGACGTCTCTCGTCCGTCTTCCCACCGACTTCTTGCGGCTATCTGAGCGTACGCCAGCTTGCACGGACGGGTCCCTATTGTTTTCAATAGAAAACTCAGCTTATGTCACCGCTCGTGAGAGTGAGCGTACGTCCGTGTACGCTGGCATACCCTTCACATATATGGACCTGCAAATCTTGCCTTTCAACTATAATTATGAAAATTAATTAAGTGATTGAATTAATTAATGTGCAAAATAGTGGGCATGGGCTTAAAACATTGCTGAAACATCCTTTGTAGGTGTTAGATGTGGTTTATGTTATTGTATCATAAATACAAAACCTATGTTTGTATTAGAGTGAACACGTTGACACATGTCGACTTGTGTAGATTGAGTGTGCTACTGTGTAAAGTCTATGAAAGCACGTAGTGAATGTGTATAACTTTAACAAATACCTACCTTAGCATATATAAGCAGGTCTTAAAAAAATTCTTACCTTAAATTAAACAAACCTTTAAATGTAGAGAAGTATAGAAAGATAAGCTTCCAATGTGTTTGAGTGCTGTGTGTGGCTTGCAGGTAGTGAAATCATGGTTTGGACTTAATAGACTGCAGCATTGCTTATTACATTCAGGTGTATGTGTTTGAATAGTAATCAGCGTAAATTAGCAAACCCAGGCGCACGCTGGCATGCGGTATCTGTAGGGGTGGTCTGAGCTGGCGGTTGGCGGCCGCCTGTTTTGTGTCCGAAATGAATGGTGCTTTAGGCGATCGTGCGGTAGTAGCACCGCTCATTTTTGGTGCACACCCCCGTGTACGCCCATATTTACACCCATTTTCCCTCATTATTTCGGCCGCTCCCCTCAACACGCCCCTATGCCGCCCCCAATGCCCGTACACTCGCGTACAGGTTTTTTCGCACGGAGAGACCCGTCCGTAAGCGTTGTGGAGTGTTCGCGCCTGCGCATTAGCGAATGTACGCATGCGCAGATCATGAAAAACCCCGGAACGTACGCGTACGGCCCGGCCGCACCAACCAGAATAAGGCCCCAAGTGACTTAACTAGATTTTCCTCCATACTGTGATCTTTGCATCTGAGCATGTATGGATGTGCCCCTGCTCATTGCTGCCATGATGCAGCACGTGCGCCTGCATCGCGGTAGCGACTAAACGTGCAAATAGTCACACCTGTGATCACATAATGCATTTTCTATAGATCATGGGTAGGATGGCCAATCCCGGGATTTGGCCCTAAAAATGCCGGGTTTTGAATCCCGGGATTGGAGCTTCTAATCCCGGGATTCAGGGATTGGCCTGCGCATGTGCATATCTAATGTCGGGCAGCGCTGAGACCAGCTCAGACGCTGCCCGTCTGCTCCCAAACCCTGGCGCGCTGCTCTGCGGCTGCGTGCAGCATGACCTGATGTCAGAGATTGCGCTGCGCAGCCTGTCTGCAGCTCCATGCCCACCCACCGCCCGGCTACTCCGCCGTCCACCTCCAGACCACCACTGCCCCAGGTCCCGCACATCTGCCGGCCTCCAGACCACCCCCACATGGCCCCCAATCAAAGCAGCCGGCCTCTAAACACCACTGCCCATCTCCCGCACCAATGGCAGGGTGAGTGAGACTGGGTGTGGGGACCGGAGGGGGACTAAAGTTCGTCATTATATTGACAAACTCAATCCCGGGTATCCCGGGAATCCCGGGATTAGGCATTTTTCAATCCCAAATCCCGGGATTGAAAAAAAGACCCGGTATTGGCATCCCTAATCATGGGTACATCTATTCGCATGTGCCTGATTACATGCACGCTACTCTTGGCAATTCAGTCGCACACGAGACTAGTCCTGGATACAATGAAGATTAGTATATCTGTATTTTTTGTAAAGCATCCCCTTAAACAAATAATGCAGATGTAGAGGGTGACACTAAAATACTGGCTCCTGCTCAGTGATAGGAGCCAAGTGCTGCAATGTAACATTGTCACCAGGGACAGCCCGCATCTCCCAGGTCCCCTGGAGTGGTGAAAAACGAGTAGTGGATATGAGGTCATGCCCTGTCTCAGTGAGGAACTGGAAAGAGAAAGAGTTGCACTATGGATGCACACCAAAAAAAAAGGAGAGAGTTGGAGAAGGGTAATTTACCCTAAAAAATTTAAAATATAACTTTTATTAGTATTTGTCTTTAAAAAGAAGAGAGACAAACATCCTGTGTCGATTTTTTAATATATAGAATCTCACAGGGTGGTCTCCTTTCTGAGACTTGGGAAATTTTAAGGGGTTTAAAAAAGACTTGAGACGTACATACATATAACATACATTAGTGACGTGCGTTCGCATGAAACGTAGAAAGGGTGATGTTTATAGGGATAAAAGGTTTCCCTTGAGCCGGCTACAAATTATGCTGTGACATTGTTTTGAAGTATTTCTCATGGGTTTAATTCCCAGTTAGAGAAGTGTTTTAACTCCCAGTATCCTTTTTTGGGGTTTTAATTCCCACTTTGAAGGGATTAGTTGTGTATATATAGGTATCTGGGTTTAATTCCCAGTCAGAGAGGTGTTTTATCTCTATCAAATCGTATCCGAATCGTGTGCAAATCGCATGCGATATTTGTATGCAATTTGCCTACGATTTGCATATGATTTGCATACGATGCGATCCGCAGGGAAGTGCTACCGTGAAACTAAGTACTCAAATTTGTTTTTAAAATGGACAAAACCATGTTCACTGCAGGTGGGGCTGATGTAACATGTGCAGAGAGAGTTACATTTGGGCAAGTTAGTTTGTTTCTGTGCAAGGTAAATTCTGGCTGCTTTATTTTACACTGAAATTTAGATTTCAGATTCAACAAACCCCATCCAAATCAGTGGCGTAACTATGTACCCACAGCCCCCGCAGCGGCTTAGGGGAACCAACGCCGATGGGGAATGCGGGGAGCGCTGGGAACTTCTGCACTAACAGGCACCAGGGAAATGCGAAGAGCCGGCGGGAGCAGAAGTGCGCACTGTGGAGTGGGAGGAAGCTGCCGCCTGATTAACAGGAACAGGGGCATAGCATGCGTACACTGCGCGTCCTTCCCTCCCAATTTCTACAGGTCACACCAGACAGGCCACGGGCCCCTCTCTCTGAAAGCCTATCCCATGCTAGGAGCCCGCGGAAATGCTCCCCCATTGGCAGCCGTCAAAGCAGCCTGAGCCGGGAGTGGCTGGGGTGCAGCGCAGGCTGCAATGGATGAGACTGGGAGTCTGGGACCCAGCCACGGCTGCTAGAGCGGCACTTTACTTCCTCTGCCCGCCCATTTACTGTCTGTTGCATGCGGCCCACCCCATCCTCCGCCTGCTGTCTACCTTAACTTAGGTAAATAGAATTTTTTTCTTAGTCATTTTTATGTTATCTACGTACAGTATATTTTATTTGAGTAACATAAAGAAGTTCAGGGAGGACAGAGGGACAGAAAGGTGCAGGGGAATAGAGGTAGATGGAGAGGTAAAAGGGCGACAGAGAGGTGCAGAGGGTACAGGAGGATGGAGAGGTGCAAGGGGGATGGAAAGGTGCAGGGGAGGACAGAGGGACCAAGAGGTTCAGGGGTTGTAAAGGTGCAGGGGACAGAGGGACATAGAGGTGCAGTGGGATGGAGAGGTGCAGGTAGGACAGGGGATGGAGAGGTGCACGGGGAACTGAGAGGTGCAGGGGGGATCAGGGGCAGAGAGGTGCAGGTAGGACAGGGGATGAAGAGGTACAGAGAAGGAGGAAATGGGGACAGGGAGCAGTAGGGGTGACTGAGATTGAGACAGTGAGGTGCATGGAAGGAGGGAATGAGAGTGACTCTGATAGTGAGATGCAGGGAAAGAGGGATGAGAGGTGACTGGGACGGAGAAATGCAGGGAATGAGGGAATGAGAGGTGACTGGGATGGAGAGATTAAGGGAAGGAGGAAGTGAGAGGTGCAAGTGTGGTGAAGAGGTGCAGAGAAGCGGAAAGTGAGAGGTGCATGGGTGATGGGGATTAAGAGGTGAAGGGAAGGAGGGATTCCCTCAAATATTTATGTATATGTGTGTGTGTGTGTATAATATATATTTCTATTTGTATTATGATTTTCATTTTAGACGTTAGGGCCCCCCTCCAGAGCCTAATCCTGCTATGGCTGCTGGGTCACGCTTAATCCACCCCCCGGACCCCTGTGTCTGTGATTTATCTCAATCACTCAAGAAACATGCCGACCGGGACACAGTGTACCGGAAAATTTCTTGAGGATTAACAGAACCAGAGTGCTGTGACTGGGTATGACAATTTACAGTTCAAAATGTATTTTATGGAACCCCACCACACTGCTTTTTATTAGAGTGGCAGAACAAACTTGGACAGGAATATATATATATATATATATACATATACATATATACATATATATATATATATATATATATATATATACGGGTACCCCGTATATATATATATATATATATATATATATGTCGGAGGACCTGTACTAGCAATAATGTTGCTTTTTTTCACTTGCTAAAACCGGGAGTGCCACCTTCTTGCCTACATTGTATATTCAAGGACAAGCTCCTGACAGGGAGGCACCGGGTAAAGTACCATTGGATTGACGCAGAGGGAGTGCCGGTCATTGTGGACTGTATATATATATATATATATATATATATATATATATATCTGTGTGTTTGTACAGATAGATTGTATCACCTTATCCCCCTCCCACGCAGCCTGACCCTTACCCTCCCCAATAGTGCCTAAACCTAACCCTTCCATTGCACAGCGTTACCCTACCCTGTGCAGAATGTGTAAGAGGAATTAAGATGTAAAATATATTGTCTAATGGGCATTACGGCATGTGGCATAATGTGTAATGGACATTATAGTATTTAGCATAATGTGTTGTGGACATTATGGTTTCGGGCATAATGTTTAATTGGCATTATGGTGTGGGGCATAATGTGTAATGGGCATTATGGTGGGGGGCATAATGTGTAATGGGCATTATGGTGTGTGATATATTGTCTAATGGTCAGTACAGTGTGTGGAATAATGTTTATCGGACATTACAGTGTGTGGCATAATGTGCAATGGACATTATGGTGTGTGGATTATTGTCTAATGGGCATTACTGTGTGTGGCATAACAACCTGGTTCATTTTAGAAAATTGCCATGGGGGGCGCCAGAAAAGTTTTTGGCTTGGGGGAGCAAAATAATTAGTTACGCCACTGATCCAAATTTAACACTCTATGCACATGTTACATCTGCCGCACCTGCAGTGCAACATGGTATTGTCCATCTGCAAAGATTTCTGCCTTGATAACAAGACTGCATTTGGCCCATAATACGGACCACCTCTGCGACTATGAATAGCCCCTGTTTTTTAAGCCTAGCGTTGCAAATTTGGTGATATTTTAAAATATGTATTTAAGACGAATATTAAAAAAGATGATAATTATAAGTTATACATATCTTCTTTGTATTAGTCTAATCATTTGTATAGACAAAAGTGTGGAGTACAGTAGAGTATGACAGATGAGGTTCTTCCTCCTCTGCCTACTCTGACTGCACATCACTATGGGAACCCATGTTCCATAGATAAAATCCTTAAAGATCTCTGAAAGAAGACAATCATTATACTGGAATTTTTTGACTGTTATATGCAGATTATTAATAATTATTAATGCCAAGGGGCTAAAGTCACTGTACTAAAACTTCTAAAACGGTCAAATGGTGGTGTTTCCCACAATTAGTTACTGTACTTACTGTGATCATTGATGTCTACAAAAAGCTCATTTTTGTTAATTGTACATCTCTATCTTTCCGTTTTGTCTTAAAAAAAATACAAAATTAACCATTTGAGTGCCAACAACTCTGACAGATGCGCAAAATATCAGCTAAAAATGCCAGCGTTGCTCACATTTGTTATATAAATTCAAATAAAAAATGTGTAAAAAAAAAAGTAATAATAATAATAATAATAATAATAATCATAATAATGTTATTTATATAGCACTTTCCTCCCAACAGGACTCAAAAAGGTTTATTTACTAAGATGAGAGTTCTAATGAAGATGGGATGTTGCCCATAGCAACCAATCAGATTCTACTTCTTATTTATTTAGCTCCTTTTAAAAGATAATAGAACCTGATTGGTTGCTATGGGCAACACCCCATCTTCAATGGAACTCCCATCTTAGTATATGTACCATTCAGAATCTACTTCCTATTTCTTTACCGCCTTCTGAAAGATAATACAATCTGAGGGGTTGTCCATAGCAACATTAGTTGTCCAATCTTTCTGGTTTTCAGTGTTAGGGAGCAAATGGCCAATAGTCGTTTGCTCCTATACTGTACAGTACATTACTAGATTTTCGTTCCAACCAGAAAGATTCGAAAAACAGCCTTAAGCTGGACATACATCTAGAGATTTATTGTCAGATCTGGCTGGTTGGAACAAAAACCTGGTAATGGATGAGAGCAAATGACAGTTGAACATTTGCTTCGAAATGTTGGAAAACTGACAAACTGTCATTCAGATACTACCAGGTTTTTGTTTCAACCAGCCAGATCTGACAATCAATCTGTAGATGTATGGCCACCTTTACAGTGTGTATCCTACTTTAGTCAACTGGTTCAACTTGAAAATGAACTTCTGTACCAAATAGTTTCTATGTGAATGATATGATTTATTAAGAAAAAAAATAAGTGGTCACCAACAATATCCATTGCCGCTAAGTCTAAAATAGTATTCGACAGTAGACAATCCTAACAAACCACCGTTACTTTTGAATATCCACTTTCTTGTATTACTGAATGATTATCTTCCTCAAGGCATGGAGGAAAGGACCATAGAGAGGACTTCATACCGCCCAGAACACTAAACTGCCAGATCCTTATTCCAGACAAAGATCATATATAAACTACAATATCTATTATTTCAAACTTGTCCACTCCTGACTTTATCGTAGACACCAGAGAATCATGTTCATGCCAGAAAGTTCACTTCCTTCGAGCAGAGTACATCTAGGATCCTTTTACTCTTATTCCTGTGCATTTGGTGTTTGCTGGAAGTTCGGTACTTGTTTCCTAGCACGGCCACAATCGCGGGCATCGTGTACCTTACAGTTAAGGTACACTATGCCCGCGATGGACCCGATTTCCTTTGAAATCCGGTCCATTTTGCCGGCAAAGGAAAAATCGCGGGCATCGCGTCGGTCGCGGCCATTAACATTGCCCCCGACGCGACCGACGCGATGGCCGCGATTTTGCCATAGGCTTCAATGTTAAAATAATTTTTAACATTGAAATCGGGAGCATCGCGTCGGTCTTGTGCCATTATAATGGCACAAGATGAGATGGACTTGATTAAGTCCATCTCATATAGGAAACAATGTGAAATGGGCCAATATGACCCATTTCACATTGTATATGGCCCCGTCGTTACCCCACGATTGACGCAAACCCGAAGCGTATACCTGTGAAGTAATACGCGTCCGCTCGCCACGCTTCGGGCTCGGTGGCTCGCTGCGCTCGCCACACTTTATATTCTCAACTCCACGCCAACGTGGATAGTAGGGGAATGAAAAGGTCGGAAGACGCGTCAATCGTGGGGTGGCGTTCAGGGTGTCAAATTGGGGGTGTAGGGAATATTTTACATTGAATATAATGTAAAATCGGGTCTCAGGGACCCTGTTCACATTTGATTCAATTAAAAAATCGGGTTGTCGCGTCGGTCGCATCACATGTGATTTGGTCGCATGCGATGCGACCAACGCGATTTTTCCGACACGACCACCCCGATGGAAATCGGGGTGGCCGTGCTAGGAAACAAGTACCGGAAGTTCACCTGCATTCCACCGACCGGAACTCCAGATGACACACTTCCAGTAGAAAGGGAAATGTTTTTCACATGGTACTGTATGTGGTGTTTTACACCTTTCCAACTGATCCATGCCATGGTCACCATCCTGGAGTGGACATCTTAAAAGAATACAAAAGCATATTAAAACCTATAACCTATAAAAAAACATTCAAATTCACAGACAATATTTGTAACAAGGATGTCAACAACCACTGAAGCATGTTACTGTATATAAACCACTTAATCTCAAAACCATTCCCAAGTCCATTGGGACAAGGGTTTTGATTTTATAAATACACTTCATTTCATTACATGCTCATTTTTGGTTAAATCATTGGTTCTTGCACTAGCTGTTATTCTTATACACCCATAAAAAGTCTTCATACAGATGGAGCCGCTGCCATCCTTGGCCGGCGTTCGCCGGATCCCTTTCACCGGCGAGCGCCGGCGATAGAGACTGGGATGCGCGTGCGTCTCGCGCGCACGCACGTCCCAGTATCACGGCGGCTGTTCAGCACCTCCCTGCCCGTCCCCGCTTCAGGGAGACGGTGCCCAGTTCGGGGGGGTCAGGGTGGCGAGGGGGACCGGCGTCGATGGCGGGGGGAAGCAGCGGGGACCCCCGCCAAGCTCCATTGCCACAGGGTGCGCAAGCATCTTGTGCGCGTGCGGCCCTGGCGGTAGTCGGCCGCTAGTGGGGATGACGGTAGAATCCCCTGCAAGGATGAGCCCGGCTACATCTGTACTCTATGTTTTAGGATATGCAGTCAGTGGATAGACAATGTCTAGGTCAACAGTTATTACATGTCACCTAATATAAAAATGGTCGATATACCTTAGGTCAACACTGCCAAAAGGTCAACATAAGCTTATGGTCGACATAGGCAAGGTCGACAGTCAAAATGTCGACATGAGTTTTTTTTTTTTTTTCGTTTTTTTAAAGGTGGGTTTTCATACTTTTATCCAAGTGGCCATAGAGTAGGAATATAATAGTGTGCCTGGGGCAGGGAGGGCCCGTGTACGAAGCTTGGCGAGCGAAGCAAGCCATGTGAGGGGACGCGGTACATAGATACGATGTCAATGTACGATTACATAGACACCAAAAATCTGGAAAAACTCATGTCGAACTTTTGACTGTCGACCTTGCCTATGTCGACCATAAGCTTGTTTCGACCATTTGGCACTGTCGACCTAAGAAAATGTCGTCCCATTTTGGGTGTCGATTTAGTCACCGTCGACCATTAGTGGTTGACCTAGTAACTGTCCACCTAGACATTGTCTATCATCTACTGTATACCGTAACCGTTTTTAAGTCACACACGATGAACCTTATTAATGTGCGTAAGTCATTATTATATCCTTAACATATATTCCTCACTAAGCATCATTTTAAGGGGCCTGCTTGTTCTACCTACAGTATCTAAAAGAAAATACATTCAATGCAATCAATTACATTAAAAGTGTATGTTATAAATCATAGATACAAGTACATATCAGGGCATCTGGTCATTTATCACCTATTATTGGATCTCTCATAAGAGGATTCCAGTGTTCCTTCAACTTCAACTTCACCAGTAGTAACAATAGCTGCGCAGAGCCCGTGGTGGCTTGGAGTGGCTTGGAATGCTGCTCCTGTTGCATTTCCATTAAAAATGCCCCGCAAAACATGGCTGCCCCCTCACAGCAGACAATTATTCAGGATGCCGGAGGAGGGAGAAGCATCCTAAGCAACTGTCTGCAGTGAGGCAGCAGCCATTTTGCAAGGGATTTTTTCATTACAGCAGTAGCAGGAGGAGCATCAGGACAAAAGACTAGAAGATTTTCAGGTCCAGTCTACAGTACAGACCCAGCGGCGGCAGGCGGTACAGAAAGGTGGGGGGGCTTCATTTTTTGTTATGACACTGCTTCATCTGACATACTTGCAATTATTATACCACAAATATGGTGTTTTAGATTGTATTCATTCTATTTTTAGTACTTTATGTCACTTTTCTAACTGGTAATATAGAGTACAGTATGTTGTTAATGTGTCCTGAATGGTAGAATAAAGTTCCCAGGAAAGTGGTGTATGTAGGGTTTTCTGTACAGAACAGAACATACCTCCCAACTTTCAATGAGGCAGAAGAGGGACCTTTGTGTGCCATTTTGGGGCGTGGCCTTGCGGTGAGGGGGCATGGCCTCAGGGCCGGCACCACCACTAGGCAGCTTAAGGCATTTGCCTAGGGTGCCTGCCACTGGAGGGCGGTACCGAGCTGCAGGAAAGCAGCTGCCTGACACGCGAGGAGCAGAATGAACACACCCGCCAGAAGAACGAAGAAAGCAGCCGCCAATCATTTATCCCATCGTTCAGGGAAAGAGCAGGTGAGTCCGCAAGCCACGCCCCCATCCCCCAGCACACCTTCTCTGTCAACAGCGGTAGGAGGAAGTGCCCGCACCCCTCCACCTCCTGAAGCTGGTCAGCATCATCGGAGGGTGGCAGTGCCCGCATAATATCCCAGGCCCGTGGATCTGGTCCCTGGTCAGCGGCAATCAGCGGAGTGTGCAAACCCACCCCCAGCTGCAGGAGGGGGACCCGCGACGCTGTAACAGAACTAGCGCATCAATCAGAGAGAAGCAGCCCACCCAGCCTTCCCTCACCGCACCGACCGCCCCTCAGTCAGCGTGCATTGCAACATTTGGAGCCCACAGAACCCACAGGGAGCAGCGCATCCCTGCCAGCCCCCCACACCAATGATAAGCCTTGTGGAGGTAAACACTTGTAGTAGTGGCTGCCTGTGTAGGGGGTTATAATGTGTGTATGATAGAGAAGCCTGTATGGCTGTGTATACACGTGCTAAATCCATTAACAGCACTTGCAGCACACCAGCAGTTTCTATCTCAGCAGTACATAATAATTATATGTCCAGTGGAGAGAGTGGTGCCCGCAGAACCCACAGCGAGCAGTACCTCCCTGCCTGCCCCCCACACAGTGGCGTAACTTGGGGTCCGCAGCCCCAGCTGTGGCGGGGGGGGGAGCAGGCGCCACCGGGGCACAGGTTCACAGTGTTCTTCCCCGTCGGCCGACTGGTACACAGCATTGTACATTCGCCGCCTGGGAGCCCGGAATACAAAGCAGCGCTGCGTGCAAGCTGGAAGGGCAGCGGGCATCGTGGAAAGGGGTGCGCTCTCTGGCTGTCTGTGTGAGGACGCAGTGACAAGTTCACTAAGCATCCTCACACAGACAGCGCTCCCCCTTCATCCATGCCCGCTGCCCTTCCAGCTTGTACGCAGCGCTGCTGTGTATTCCGACCGGGCTCCCAGGCGGCGAATGTACAATGCTGTGTACCAGTCAGCTGTAAGGACCTGGCTGGATGCGGTAAGCAGGAGGGGGAGAGAGAGCGTCAGCCTGAGAAGCGATCACCTCCGCTGGCTATTCTGCCCTGCCGGGGGATGTGTCACACGTGTCATTGACTGTCCAGCTTCCCCTGATCCCCAGGCGGCGTTGCCCACTCTGCTTGATCCCCGGGGGCTGCTGGCATTAAAAAAATTTTTAGAATTTAGAATTTATTTTGGCATGGGGGAGCAAATTTGCTAGTTACGCCACTGCCCCCACACCAACGATAAGCTTTGTGGAGGTACGGCAAAGGGGGGGGGGGGGGGGGCGAGTTGGCAGAGGTTTTGCCTAGGGTGCCAAGAAGCCTTGCACCGGCCCTGCATGGCCTTCAAATCACATCACCCACATGAGGCCACACTCCCGTTTTTACACTGCTGCAGCTCTGCCTGTGGGAAACAGACCTCCAACACATAAGTCGGGAGCCTCCATAGTGAAATATTGACATCAGCATGGACAAGCTCGCTGACGCTCATTACAACAAGTTAGTTTGTCCAATTCCTGCTTTCGCCAGAGTCATTCACAGAAAAGGAGGGAGGGTGCGCGCTCACTGTAAGAGAGCGAGACACTGCAGCTGTGATTGGATGCCATTGTTAAATCTTTAACAGTAACATTCATTTCATGCGAGGGGGGGGGGAGCTGGGAGCACTGTAGTGTAGCACAAGGACCAGGCAAAATGGGGATTTAGGTAGGTCTTGTTTTCGGGGTAGGGCTTATTTTGGACCATTCCGCAGAATTAAGGGTAGGTTTTTATTATCAGGGAAGGTCTTATTATCGGGGAAACACGGTAGTAGGAATGAATTCAGCACGTTTGAAAATGTGACAGTTAGTAATGACTACACCTGTGCACCAGCTAGGTGATCTGGGGAATGTGACAGTTAGTAATGACTACACCTGTGCACCAGCTAGGCGGTCTGGGGAATGTGACAGTTAGTAATGACTACACCTGTGCACCAGCTAGGCGGTCTGGGGAATGTGACAGTTAGTAATGACTACACCTGTGCACCAGCTAGGTGATCTGGGGAATGTGACAGTTAGTAATGACTACACCTGTGCACCAGCTAGGTGATCTGGGGAATGTGACAGTTAGTAATGACTACACCTGTGCACCAGCTAGGCGGTCTGGGGAATGTGACAGTTAGTAATGACTACACCTGTGCACCAGCTAGGCGATCTGGGGAATGTGGCAGTTAGTAATGACTACACCTGTGCACCAGCTAGGTGATCTTGGGAATGTGACAGTTAGTAATGACTACACCTGTGCACCAGCTAGGTGATCTAGGGAATGTGACAGTTAGTAATGACTACACCTGTGCACCAGCTAGGTGATCTGGAAAACGTAGACCATTAGTAGATCTCGAGGACCGGTTTGGCCACCCCTGTTTTGCATTATTGCTTCCTCGGCGACCCCCCACATAATTCCAATCCAAGTGCACAACTCAAAGAACTAGTGACATAACCAGCAATTTGCATGTAAATAAATGTTCTCGTTTTCAATATTTTCCATTCTTTTTTGTCTCTCTCCAGACTACTGACCTTTATCTGTTTCCTTACCCTCTTGTTTGAGAATACATTAACATGGTAAAATGTTAACTGAATACTGCAAAAATGCAGGAAAGCAACGGTTCTACCCCGCCGTGCCACTAGCACGCCGCCAACCCCCCCCCCCCCCACATTCAGTTTGCCATGTACACCGTACGTCATAAAAATACCCATCTGTCTCCAGCAGTGAGGGAGAAATGTGCTTCTCTCTGTTTTGTTACTAAAGGAAAAACGACTTCCCTTTCCCACGTGAATTTTTGTGAAATATGAATATGTGAAATAATACTTAATGTTGTTAATTAACTGCAGCATTTTATTTTGTCAGCTGAAAGGCAGAAAGCAAATGATTCCCAGGCAAGTAATTTTCGGAAACATATTATATACTTAGGAGAAAACTTTTTTACTATTGATGATTCATCATCCCTTAATGAGGACATTTACAAAGGCATAAATTATTTTTTAAACCCTGTATTTATAGTGCAGACCTTCTTATCTACCTGCAAATCTGGGACAGTATTGTTCATACAGAGTAAATGTCTATGAAGGATTAGGTTTACTAAAGTGCAAACTGGGAGGATAAAGAACCTTACTGAGATAATTTCATTAATTAAGATTTATAAGGAACACACGGTGATATTGCAGCCAGCCCAGTCTGATATACAGAAAGGGTTGCTATGGAACATTCGGGGGTCAGAAGACAGGATGAGTGGTACTATATGACAAGTCAACATCATTCTTGACCTTGCTCCCTGGTTAAAAATGTGCAGCCACCCCCTGAGCTAATACTGTTATAAGTCTATGCTCTTCAGAGTGGGTGGGAGGGCAGGTTCACCATATCTAGAACATTGCCTGCACCGCTCCAAGCAGTGTGGCTTCTTAGTGGCTGTACAGCTTACAGGGTACATGGTCGGAAGCCTACAGGGTACATGGTCGGAAGCCTACAGGGTACATGGTCGGAAGGTCTAAAGGACACGTAGGCTGTCAATGCAGTAGATAAAAGCTGATACCCCTTTCACACCAGACAATGCAGGGACAGGTTTGGCCCCTTTCACACCGGGCTAGTCCCTGCATTTTCTGGTGTGTGAGAGCAGCGGGTGGTGGGGTCCGGGGTCCAGACTGTGGGGATCCGGCAGCGGCAGCTGAGCACTTATAGCGCTATTTGACAGGCAGCGGGGCAGGAAAATTTGAGGTATGAGCAGAGGCAGGCTGGGCCGGGGGGCAGAGTGCCACATGCCCCCCAGGCCGGTATGACTAGCTGCTGGCTGGGCCGCTGTGTGCATCTTGCACATGCTGCTGCAGCCCAGCCATCTCCGCTGCAGCCGCTGGCCACCTCTGTGTGTCCAGCACACTCCCGGCTTCCTGGCCGCACGACTATAGGGTGACGGCCTCTCCCAAAATGGCCACCGCCTTATAGGAGACAGACACCAGAGGTACTGCTATACCTCTAGTGTCTGTCAGAAAAGAACAGCGCGGCCAGCGCTACCCGGAAGTGCTGATTCGGGTAGCGCTGGCGTGCTAATTATATGGAACCCCTTGGTGACGAGCATGTACCCTGGCTCCCCCCTGGCAAAAAATCCCCCTGGCAATAATGAAACACCTGTCAAGAAGCATGTAACCCCATGGCCGTAACCAGCACCAGGTCTAAGAGCCGGGGCTGGTGTTAAAAATTCAGGAAACCACTGCCATAGGGCTCTGCAGACTTTTTAAAACCAGCTCCAGGGCCAGGTCTGGTTCCCAAAATACGGGGGACAAAATTAATAGGGGTCAACATATGTTCCCTCCTACCCTTAATAGCCTAAACAACCAAAGACAAAGCGCAGCACTAATCTACAATTTCTCTATGTTCTAAATATCAGGATCCCAGTCAGATCCAAGAGTGTTTGTAGCTAGTCAAAATCCTCACTCAGTGCGCAGGTACACAAACAAAATTCTAATATTCAAGTTTCTAGCATAGAAAAAAAAATGTGTATGCAGTTCTCCATATATATATATATATATATATATATATATATATATATATATATATATATATATATATATATATATAGACAGAGAATAGATCCGGCACAGCAGGACTTAGGGTAGCCAGAGGGTGTTGAACGTGCCCAGGTGCCAACGATAGGGACCTTCCAGCCCCTTGTAGATAAGCAAAGAAAGAATAGGCACTCAGGGTCTTGTTAGTGGTTAAAGCAGAGACTGTTTATTCAGTCAGAACGTCCGTCTACGTTTCGGGGTCTCCCCCTTCGTCAGGACAGGTAAGTGGTATAACAACAATAAAGTGCAATACATGTGAATTATATAAGCTCAGTGACTTACCCCCTTCTGCAGCTTGCGCTCACTCTCCGGGACCGCTGGGCTGACTTCCGGGTGCGATCGCGCCGTGATGACGTCACTGTGATTGACAGTGTCATCCCTCCGGCGCATCAAAGCGGGGCTGGCCTGCGGTCACGTGGGGCGGGCTGTGGGAGGCATACAGAGCGTCATAGAGTACACAGAAATATACATAGTACATGCAAAAATGTATTGTCACTTTTTGCATGTACTATGTATATTTCTGTGTACTCTATGACGCTCTGTATGCCTCCCACACCCCGCCCCACGTGACCGCAGGCCAGCCCCGCTTTGATGCGCCGGAGGGATGACACTGTCAATCACAGTGACGTCATCACGGCGCGATCGCACCCGGAAGTCAGCCCAGCGGTCCCGGAGAGTGAGCGCAAGCTGCAGGAGGGGGTAAGTCACTGAGCTTATATAATTCACATGTATTGCACTTTATTGTTGTTATACCACTTACCTGTCCTGACGAAGGGGGAGACCCCGAAACATAGACGGACGTTCTGACGGATCCGATACGATTTGCCGGCGGTTGGGATCCCGGCGGTCGGAATCCCGACACTGGAATCCCGACCGCCGAAATCCCGACAAGGGGGGGACATGGATCGCCCCCCCTTGCGGGCTCGCTGTGCTCGCCACGCAGCGGGCCCGGTGCCTCGCTACGCTCGGCACGCTATTTTATTCTCCCTCTATGGGTGTCGTGGACACCCACAGAGGGAGAAAGTTTCGGGATTTCGGCGGTCGGGATTCCAGTGTCGGGATTCCGACCGCCGGGATCCCGACCGCCGGCAAATTAACTGCATCCCGTTCTGACTGAATAAACAGTCTCTGCTTTAACCACTAACAAGACCCTGAGTGCCCGTTCTTTCTTTGCTTATATATATATATATATATATATATATATCTCTTATATATTTGGCCAGATCTGTCAGTCAACGCAGTGTGGCAAACGGTGGGCGGGGTTTCAGGGGTGATTGACAGGCCCATCCACCGTCAGCCACACTGCAGAAGCAAGGCACTTCCGTACTTCCGTCGTACATTCTCTCCACAAGCACACACCCCTCCTCACCCAACACTCCCCATGCCTGCCCACTAACTCCATCCACGGCTGCTCACCACCCACAACCCCTCCCCCAACACACTCATCCCCGGACCGCCCATAGGGCATCTACACACCGCGCGCACAGCCTCCCCCCTCATAGACCCCCCACCGGACATTTAGCCCACACCCCCTTCTGACTCACACCTGACAACGGCCACCAATAATAACACAACGGCCGCCCCCTTCTGCCTCTAACCCATTCACAACAACACCCCCCCACTTCAGCCACAGCGGTTCCAGGCTACGCTAACCCCGCCCCCCGACACGCAGCGCTGTGTTGGGCGAAGGACAGACCCCGGCTGCACCAACCCTTCTGACACAGCGGTCCCCTGCTACTCCGCTCCCCGACACGCAGAACGGTGTCGGGCGACGTACGTACACCGCCTGCACGCCCCCCCTTCTGCCACAGCGCTCCCCGGCTACCCCGCCCCCCGACACGCAGAACTGTGTCGGGCGACGGCCGGACACCGGCTGCGGCAGTCATTACAACAGGCTCCAGCATCAGGCCCCCTTCTGCCACAGGCTATGGCAGCAAAAATAACCCCGCCCCCCGACACGCAGATCTGTGTCGCCCGACAAACGGTCCCCGCCTCCGCCAGCAATAATAACACACACGCGCAAAATGCCTGCCCCCATACAGCATTATGGGGGCAACCATTTTCCCAGTGTCTGTTATTATATTAGCCCTGCAGCCGGAGCCGGGGACCGCCCCTCAACAAACATGGATCTGCGTGTCGGCATACAGTTAGAAGGGGGGCGGGTTCAAGTTACTGCAGGAGCAGGGGACCGCTGTCGGGTGTGGCTGTAGCGAGGGGGGAGGACAGGAAGATAGTCTGGCAGCCCCCCCCCCAGGCAAACACAACAGCCTAGCGCCTCCCCGCCACCAAGGGGGATGCGCCCAGTGCCCCACCCGCATCCCCCAACGTCACCTCCCCTTCCCACCATTATTCCACTCAGGTCACACACCTGCACGGATCTACAGCCACGCTGCCTGCCTAACAGAAGCTGCCTGTCGCCCAGCTGAGAAGCACACTCATCCTTCTAGCCAGACACCCCTACCTGCCACCCAGGGGACCCACTGCCTAATGATGAGAGTTGGCTCCCAGCCAGACTTCACTACCTGACACTCCATGGGACCCGCTGCCTGACTCTCCCACCTGCCTACCACCCAGACACCACTACCTGCCGCCCAAGGGACCCGCTGCCTAACGCTCCCAGAAGGATCCCACCCGGACACCGTTACCTGCCGCCCAGGGGACCCGCTGCCTGACGCTCACACCGAACTCTGTCCGCTCCCAGGTAAGACACAAACGCTGCCTCCCAACCCCCCTCCCCACTAGCCGGCCAACCTAGCCAGCCCCATGTCTACACAACGCACACACACCCCTGTCACTCAAATTCACTACAAGAACATTATTCACCAAATTACACTACATCTCACACTCACATATATTTCCACTTCAAATGGGGCGAAGCCCCTCACGACGGTGTGAAGAGTGCCCGGAGGGCGCGATGAATCACCTAATATATATATATATATATATATATATATATATATATAAGGCCGAATGTAATGACACCTGAGATGGCTGGAGGTGCGGGTTCCTGGCCGAAATCGGAACTTTTTTAAAGGGGTCAATCATTGACAAGACAAAGCCATGTCTTGTAAATGATTGAAATTTATAAAATACCCACTGGGAACCCACAACTTTGGCCCACTCAGGCGTCATAACATCCAGCCTATAGTTTTCTTGGCTACAAAACCTAAGCAAACAATAATAGAATAGTAGGAGCAGTGACTGGAGGTGGCTTTATGTCAGTCTGGAGTAACCTCTAGTGACCACATTTAGAATTACTTTTCAAGATGACCCAGTAATCCAAAGCCACAAGTATATGTACCATTGTGTATATGATGATGTTATGAAGTCATACAATGTTATCTCAGAAATCCACTACAGTCACACCTTCTCAATCAGCGGTCGCCAGCATTCCCATACTGGAAATTACAGTTCCATGGTACAGTAGTAGCGAAACGTTGTCAATAGCTGCCTTAAATCGGCTGATATCTTGTGCCCTATGGAAAGGAGCAATGCTATCAGTGGTTGCTTTATGCCCTGCACCCGTATCATTACATGCCACAGAATTCTCTGGCATTATGCTGTCAGGATGGGGAGATGCCACCATACAGTCATTGATTTTTTTCTTTTGATTACTAGAAAGTAGCATACTTGCCTAGTCTCCCAGGATGTCTTGGAAGCTGCAAAATCTTACTCTGCCCTCACATCACATGCCGCTGTCCTGCCCCCTTCTGTTGCGCCACGGACCCCTCCTTGTCACCTTTTTACTGTGAAGATTTTAACAAAATTGAAAGGGCTAATCCTAAATTGGTGTGTGTTATTATCACTGGTCTGCATGTGTGAGTGTCAGCACTACAGACCTTCTCATTAAGGGCTTTGCGCTGTTGGTCCAAGCTGTGTATGCGCTTTGAATTTGGTAGGTTGGAATTTTTAAAAGTGAATGTGGTTGCATGCATGGGTAGACCATTGTCATGTCTAACTTTTGTCACTGTGAAACTAATGCATGCCTAACTTTTGTCAATATCTAACTAAGGGAAAGTCTAACTTTCGTCAGTGTCTAACTAAGGGAAAGTCTAACTTTTGTCAGTGTCTAACTAAGGGAAAGTCTAACTTATGTCAATGTCTAACTAATGCATGTCTAACTTTTGCCAATGTCTAATGCAGCCCACACACGCACCGATTCCGGCGTGCGTTGTGGGCTTAACTAGCACACACAGCATCGCATCGTATGCCTTGTGCATATGATGTGCATGCGATGCGATGCTGTGCTAGAAAAAGCTAGTACAAAAAGTATGTGCAGCACATACTTTTTGTACTGTACGATGAGGTGCCGCGGGAGCGCGCACCCCATCGTACAGCATCGCACCGCCCGCATCGGTGCGTGTGTGGCCTCCTTAACACTGCTGAGAAACATTCCGTCTGCTTTCTATGAAAACTGTGCTAATTCCTATAATTCTAGGCCGGCTTCCAAAATGGAGTGAGGTAGTGCGATAGTACGTTATGGTCACCTACTGCCACTATCTCTCCCTGTCACTTCTCTGTCCTATCATCCTGTCACCCACTGATCCCATCACCCTCTACCTCTCCATCTCCCACTGCCTCAGCTTTTCCCTTGTAACACTATCTCCCCATCACCCTCTCCCCTGTCCTGTTACTCTAAGCTTCTCCAAGACATCACCGTCATAAGTATTTGTTATTCCGTTTAAGGCCACACCCTTGTTGTGAAGTCATACCCATTTCCCAGGTGTGTACATGCAAGTAACCCCTCCCCCTTCTCATGGTGCCCCCTGTCATTTTTTTCCGGATCCGCCCCTATAACAGGCTGTTTTTTGGGAGAGTCAGGCTAAACGCAGGCGTGCCCAACATTTGAGCAGAAGTCCTGTGACATAAGGGCTCTGCAAATTAGCAGAGACATGATCAGGTCTGAATAACCCCGAAACAGTGGCGTAACTACTGTAAGGCAGCCCCAGCAGCCGCTTGGGGGAACAAGCGGGAGCAGGTTCTGTGTGGGCGCCGGCACCCGCTCGACGCACTCAGGGCAGCCGAGAGGAATGCCGGGCCCCGGTAACATTTGGGGGCGTGGCCTAAGTGTGGGAGGTATGGCCATCTCCTACGTTTAGGCCACACCCCAAAATGTTTAGAGGGGGTGAAAGAAAACTCTAAACTCAGCAGCAGCAACACACACCTACAGCATGTGCTGTGCTGACAGCAGGCTTAGCATGAGTCCTCACGCTGTCAGTGCTGTATGTGTGCTGCTGCTGCTGCTGCCAGGAGGGATGGAGGGGGATGGGAGGGGTCAGATCAGGGCCCCTGCGGGGCCCCTCCAGCAAGCCTGGGCCTGGGTTATTAGTACCCCCCCCCCCCTCTCGGCTGCCCTGAACGCACTGACATGCTGCTGCCTGCCGCTGCCCACTGACTGAGCACCGGAGGCGAGTCAGCCACAGCGCGGGTGCGGCCATGGCAAAGATGACAAATCCTCCCTTCTGATTCAATTGACTGTACACAGAGCCGCCTATTGGCTACTCTGTACAGGATGGGCGGGCCGATGGGCGTGCTAGGGGGGCCTGGGATGCGTCGGAGCCAATGGAAGCAGCAGTGTCTGCTGGTCTCTCTTCCTCTATCCTGCTTCAGCTTCTCCGCTATGCGTGTGACGTCATCACCTCACACGCTGGTGAAACATGCTGGAGAGGAGCCTGGAGGGGGGGGGGTGCCACAAACTTTTTGGCAGGGGGGAGCAAAATTCATAGTTACGCCACTGCCCCGAAAATCCTCACTGCTCTTCACTGTATTTGTAAGTGTTGCAGTTTGTGCGAGACGGCTTGTAGCACACCGTGCTGATGTCTGTTCACACTAAATTTATGAGATCCTATTTGGCGGTTTCAGGGACACCCGAGGTATGCTTAGCTCATGTTTGTTATTTCTGTAACGTCTAAAATGAAAAATGCTACAATAAACCAGGGCGTTTGTTTCTGAGAAGGTGAAAAAACATCAGCGCTGGCCTTTGTCCTTGTAAACAGTTACATCAAGTAAGTCATTTCGTCCTATGCCCCAATTAATGTGATAGATCCTGGGACAACTTTGCTATTACATTTTGTAATGCTAAGATATACACACACACACACACATAATATATTAATAATTTTTATCCACCGGTCCATCATTGACATTGTGACATTATGGGCTCCCATATTCTATTACAACATCAGCAGTGTAGTTCAGGGACTAGTGAACTCAAAAGTGTAATCTTCATACATGAAACATAAAAAAACATTGTTTAGTGTTGGTCTGACTTACCATTGCAGCGCTGTAAGAAAGTGAAATGTAATAGAGCAGGGGTCTTCAACCTTTAAGACAGTGTGGGCCACATTAAAAAATTCAACGAAGCCCGAGGGCCACTAATCTCTACTGTGGTATTTAGCACAGCTCTTAATAGATAGTTGGCACAGCTGCCCATACAGATAAACCCTGCCCCCAATATATAGTCTGCACCAGGGCTATTTCTAAACAATTAGGGTCCCAGTGTGAACAGAATAAAAATGCAGCCCCCCATACATAATTTGGTATTTAAGAAATTGCGCGCGCCACAGGCGCGTGCTCCCAAAAAGAGGTGTGGTCTAATTATAAGGGGCGTGGTCTAATTATAAGAGTGTGAACTAGCAGGAAAAAAATTACCTGACATCTCACTTTTGCAACCTGCATGACCAGACATTGGTTACCGCAGAAATGGTTGTTGTCCTTCCACGCTTAAGTTGGCTGTCTAAAGGCCGCACAGTGACATATAAACATGAAGGCCCATTACACCATGATGCCCATTACACATTATGCCACACACCATGATGCCCATTACACATTATGCCACACACCGTGATGCCCATTGCACAATATGCCACACACCATGATGCCCATTACACATTATGCCACACACCGTGACACCCATTGCACATTATGCCTCACACCATGATGCCCATTGCACCTTGCACTATAAGGCCCCCAATACTCCTGCTTATGCATATGATGCCCCCAGCAGTGCCTCTCACAAAATGCCACCTGTAGTGTCCCTCATAAAATGCCACCAGTAGTGTCCCTCACAAAATGCCCTAGTATATTCCTCCATAGTCAGCACTGCATTGCGCAGCATGCCAGCCCTCCCTTAGTCAGCACCACATTGCACTGCCAGCCCCCCTCCCCCATAGTCAGCACCCTCCCCATACACAGGGCCACATTGCACTGCCAGCCCCCTCCCCCATAGTCAGCACCCTCCCCATACACAGGGCCACATTGCACTGCCAGCCCCCCTCCCCCCATGTCAGCACCGCGGTAGCTAGCCGGCATCACCCTCTCCTGAGACACTTGCCTTAGTGTCCCTTGCAGAGGTCTCCTTCAGAGGGCTGCTGCTGGCGGCGTCGGCTGTCTTAACAGCCAAGGAGCAGGCAGGGACAGGTTCACGGCTGCCGGCGGTTGTCATACTCACTCCAGTCTCCCGGCTGTCTGAAAGGGCACGGGCGGGACGGGTGCGCGGCATCAGGAAGTACACAATGCGCATGTTCGCGCACAGTCCCGCCCGCCCCAGCCAGCACATCCACCTCCGCCGCGTCCCACTGCTAAGGGGACAGCGCGCGGAAGGATTTTAAGGGGACAGCGCGCGGAAGTATTTTTTTTTTTTAATCAGCACGGCATTTAATTAAATAAATGCAATTCACTGGCGGGCCACCAAAAACAACTCCGCGGGCTTGACAGGTTGAAGACCCCTGTAATAGAGTATTGCCATTCCACTCTTAAAACTTTTATATCCCGCATTGATTATTGCAATAGTCTCCTAACTGGTCTTCCCAAGAACAGACTCTCACCACTACAATCCATTGTAAATGCTGCTGCTAGGCTGATCTTCCTAGCAAGATGCCCATCATCTGCTAATCCGCTCTGCCAGTCCCTGCATTGGTTGCCTGTATCTTACCATATTCAATATAAAACACTTCTACTCGCATATAAAGCTATTAGCCATACTGCACCAGTATATATCTCCTTACTTATCACATATCTCCCATCTCGATCACTACGCTCTGCACAAGATCTGCGTCTCTCTTCTGCACGGATCACTAGCTCCCATTCACTATTACAGGACTTTCATCGGGCTGCTCCCATCCTATGGAATGCCCTTCCACGCACAATAAGACTCTCCACTAGCCTCCAAACTTTCAAGCGTTCCTTGAAAACTCACCTCTTCAGGCAAGCCTATCATATTTAAGTTCTACACGCATTACCCTCTGAGGCACTTATGTATTATATAGCTTCCCTTCTGGACTTGTAACTTGGTGGGACTGCTATGCTACTGTATTACTGATGCCTGTCCTTGTGTTTCCCTCCTATGTCCCTATAGATTGTAAGCTTGCAGCAGGGCTCTCCTACCTCCAAGTCTGTCTGTTGTTACCCAGTTTGTTTTATCACTGTCTACTATTGTAAAGCGCAACGGAATCTGCTGCGCTATATAAGAAACTGTAAATAAATAAATAAATAAAAACTTCAATTTATGTTTAGAAAAGGTTTTAAGGTGCGTACACACGGTACAATTTTTCATCCAATATCGTTCATTTTGACCCATCTGAACGATAATGGTCAAAATATTGTTTATTATGTATACTACACACGATGAACGGCAATGCATGGTACCGCGGGCCGTTCAATTTGGATATCTTGAAAAAAAATGTTATGTCATTCATGCCCATTTACGATTGTTCCGGACCAGCACCAAAGCCACTGTGGTTGCAAACTCTGCTGTCTACGTTATCCAGCCCTGTGAGAACCACTTGCCAATTATACAGATTGTTCCAGATGGATCTGATCAACCAAACAGGATAATTATCCCACCCCAACTGGGCATTATACCGGAACTTTGTCTACATTTGCACTCATGCACCTTGCTCCTCCAACATCTAAGGAGCCCTATCTGCACAATTGATCGAACTCAGACCAAACCCCCAAGTCCAACAAAAGGGTGTGTTATACTTTCTAACCTATGCCAACATCCCAGGAACTCAAATTTACTGATACATGCTGTATCCATGTTTTAATTTTTGATTGCAATTGTTTTATTTTGCCAATTGTTGCTTGTATTGTTACCTTTTAATTTGTCTTCATTAAATAAGATGTATAAAGATATACTGTACGTGTATATTTTTTAATTCACGCAGTGAAACCCAGCGCTGTTCACCCATTCTTTACTCGTTCTATTTGTTGAGAAGTTCTCACACACTCCTAAAATGCAGCAGCTAAGATAGCATCCCCTGGATACAGTTTTTGCTTTTCTATGCTACAGTAAATCTATTTTATACTGTATACGATAAGTGTGTAGCATCTAATGCAGAGTGGGGAACCTTTGGCCCTCCAGCTGTTGTTGAACTACACACAGGGGAGGAATTCCCAGAGAAAAAGGAGTCTGCTGCCGCCGGGCTCCAGGCTTACAGGGGGCACTCCTTCATTGTCTCCCATTGTCCCGTTTACCTGCTCCTGAGGAGCATGCAGGATGGAGCGACTACCATCAGCTCCTCCCTGTGACCGGGGCGCCGCATCTCCCGTGACCCTGTGTGGCTGCGCCGCTACTCCTCGAACACAGTGCTGCTCCTCCTGTGACCCGGCACAGCTACTCCCTGTATGCGACACCACTACTGCCTGTATATGGCGCTACTCCTCTCTGTACAAGGCACCGCTTGTACTGTGACCCAGCACCACTTCTCCCCATACACAACACCACTGCTACTCCTATTAAACGGTGCCGCTCCTCCCGTGAAATGAGGCTCATTTTCCTGTGTTCCCCTGTGACCTGGCGCCGCTCCTTCCATAACCCGGCGCCGCTCCTACCATGATCTGACTGGCTGCACTGAGTGACTGAGGAGATGGAACACAGTCCCTCTATGCACTACATTGAATACCAACAGTCGAATCAGTGTCAGAAGCCGGCGAAAACAGCCAGGATTCCGACTGTCGGGAAGTTCCCTCAGACGCAGTGGCAAACGCAGGATTTTTAGAGGGGAGGTTTCCAAATGTAAGAACCACGAATGCTGATTAAGCACTGAGTGAGCATAAACCCCTGATGGTTCCCCAGGTTACGCTGGAAGGTCAGCTGATATGTTAATAGGATGGGCATAAGGCCTATCAGAGCTGTGGGAGGAGTATAGACAGGGAAGAAAAGGAACATACTCACAGGAAGTTCTTCCTCTGTCTGAAAAAGCTGTAGCTGGATCAGGCAAGCGCTGCTTTGCAGCAATCAAAATTCTGTTTTTTCTGTGCAAGCTTTCTTATCTTTACATTCTGCTCTTTCCTCTTCTGTCTCCTCTTCATAGATCTGTCCCTCTATTATCAACTGTCCCTCTCTGACTGTTGGAGCCATGGCCTACCGGCCGCGTAGGACGACCCGCCCGCCCGCCCGCCTTGCGGAGGCGGATTGGGAGGCTGCGGGGCCTAGCGGCGCGGTCCCTGGTGGTTCCAGTGGGGACCGGAGGGGATCGCGGCGGGGTCCTGCGGCTCCTGCGCCGCCCGCGCGTCATAGCGCGATGGTCGCGGCGCCGGCCGATGACGCGGCCCGGCGCCGGACCTCGCGTAGTGGAGACGCAGGCCGCGGCACGCGCGGCAGGGGTCGCGGCGGCCAGGGGGGGTCGGGCAGGGGTAGAGCCCGTGCCGCACAAGTACGCGGAAGAGGGCTAGGCCCCCGCATAAACGCTGGCGCGGCCGCTAGGCCTGGATCGCGGCCTTCCGCCTGGTCCAGCGCCAGAGGCGGATTCGCGCCAGTGAGACAGCCCACCTCCACTCAGCCCCATGATCCTAGGGCCTTGCCCAGCTTCTGCCCCTCATCCAGTCCCATCCTGGCTTCCAGGCTGACCCAAGGGGGTCTCCCCTCCGGAGCCCCCTCTCCCACCTTAATAGACCGGGTAGAGGCCGTGGGCGAGCCAGGGGAGGAGGTCAGGGGCCGAATAGGGCCCAGATGGTGCCAGCAGCCCCCGCTGGCACCCCTAGGGGCCTGAGCATACTGCTGTGCAAAATCTCTGCTGGGATCTGGGTAGGTGTTCCGCAGCAGCCATGTTATTCAGCTCTCATGCAGTGCATAGGAGGCAGTGCATGATTGCTGCCACAAGGGGCACGGCTGAGCTCAGACATGGTCTAGACTCTGCGGATCTACTGGTGACTCGTGAGTCATGTAAATAGTTCAGTAGTTCAGTTAGTTCCCTTCCTACAGATCCCTGGACTAATCTCGGACTCATACAGCCATAATGTGGCTGTACAGTGCCTCTGGGCGGCCATGTGTGGTACTGCCTTGCTCAGGCACATGTATGGAGCTGAGCCATAGTTTGCACTGCCATGCTGCCTTCATATTAGGTCACGAGTTACACTCCCAATCATGTATTGGATGTTATATACTGTAGCTCTGTTTACTCTACAGGACAAAGAGGGATAGGTATGAACCTTCATAATACATAAAGTGGAGCAGTTTCCCCTAGCAACCGATCGGCTTCGGTCACATTTAGGCTGTGGAAGATAAATGACAGAAACTGACTGGATATTTTGCAAACTCTTTACTTTATCTCTCTCTAAAGTCAGTTACATTGGGGAAAAGGGACATGTTAAATACTGTATTTTAAAGCAAACTAGTGACAGTATATTACTCTGAATTTGGGTATTTTATTGCATATTATGGAAGTTGAAATAATAACCAAAAGGGGATAAGTTTGGCAGAGCTAAACAAAGAATAGGTCCCTATAGTGCGCTTTCGCACTGCCTAAACGCTCCGCAAGCTGTATTTAAGGCGGTTTTCGAGACAGGTCTGAGCCTTGACATTGCAGTAGATGGCCGCTTTGAATGCCATTTGAATACCATTCACATCAATCAACCCGTTTGATCCCCTCAACATGTTTCAGGGCAGTAGGTAGGGGACGGGTCTGTAGTCTGATGTTTGTTTTCTGCTAAATACCGTTTCGAGCCACTCTCACTGCATAACAATGGCCCTAAAACGTGTAGGACCGTTTTGGAATATCGGTCATCTTTCACTGGTAAATCAACTCTGCACTTTCTGTTTGCCTTAAACGTGTTTAAATTGTGAAACAACGGCAATATTCCGTTCAGCGCAGTGTGAAGGGGGTATAAGGGTGCTGTATAATTCACTGCTTCTAAAATAGGTTTAAAAAATCAGATTATTCCCATCTGATCATCCTAACGAGAATATTACTCCTCCAATGAGCTAGTATAAAAACCCCTGCTCTGCGGGTAATAAGTTAGTCTGGTGCATCTAGTTCTAATCACTCCTCTCAGTCTCTGATGGTATAGTGAGCCGGATGGACTGCCGTAGGTAGGCTCGAGTGGAGGTCGTCCCGAATATAAGACTAAGCACCTAAGTCTACATCACATACTGGGAAAGCTTATTGACTCGAGTGGGACCCTCATTTGAGTATAAGCCGAGACGGGCTTTTTCGGCATTAAAAATGTTATCGAAAAGTGAGCTTATACTCGAGTATATATATATGGTAGTCTTCTGAGCTAATCTTTTGGGTGAACTAGATCGTAATGAATTAGTCAAAAAAATTAACTAGATTTCCCATCACTAAGGGGTAGGCCGCGGCAATGGCGCCAGGACCTCCTGGCAGCCCGGGGGGTTTGGGCAGAGCTAGTGCCCATGGCGCAACTACCCCGGGGGCGGCAGGGCCGCTGGGATGATGCCACTGCCCAGTCCCCGACATTGGGGAGGTACAGCATCTTGGCGCGATGGTTAACGCCATGGGCAGGCTTCGACTCCCATAAGGGGCACCACCATATTATATAGTGAGGCCGTTAGAGGCAGGGGGCGGGGTGCTACTGCCACGATCACTGCACGCCCCTCTGGCATTCCCGGCAGTACAGATGGTGGAATGGTTAGCATCACTGCCTCACAGCACCGATGGCATTGGTTTGGTTCCCACCATGGCTCCAACGGTGAGATGCTTGTATATTCTCCCTTTAGACTGGCCTGCGGGGTGACGTGTGACAGGGATGTAGGGCTGGTAGTGCAGGCTACCGGGGACGGCCACCCCCCTTCCCCTATTGTGGGACCCCAGTCTTCTGTCCATCCCCGGGGACATGCCTTCTGCAGGACCGGCCAGGCGACGATGGCTGCGGAGGACCGGGCTGGTCCCTCAAGGCAGCGCTGAAAGGGGGTCTCGGGTAGTTCCCGAAAATACTTCCCCTTTGTTGGGCTGGCGCGGTGTAGGGCCCCTGCCACCTACTGCCTGTAAGAGAGTACAGCAGTTTATGGCCCCCCCCCCCCCCCCTTGTGAATTCCTTCATGGACCGCAGGTCTGGGCTTTCCCCTACTGGGGCTCTGCCAGCTCCCAACCTTGTTATTTTGCCTGCCCTGATGAGCTGCCTGGGGTTACAGCCTCTTCAGTGTGGCGCCCGTAATTGTGTCCCCAGTGGCACAGGAGCTCAGGCCGTTTGCCACTTAGGCCTCACAGGGCGGGCCAGATCCTCCTCCGGTGGTTGTTCCTGGAACTCGGCTGTTGGGACCCCTGGCATGTCCACAGAGGTGAGCCTCATGCCGGAGGCAGGCACTTCAGATGATTAGCATGGAGTGGAGGGGCTAGCCATGAGGGCTATCATGCCCGGGACATTGTGGTGCCATCAGGAAGGATGGCACGAGGGGGAACAGTTTAGGCTGTCTGCCCCTCATGCAGGTAAGACACCTGGTGCGGCTATGGTGGCCGTTGTCTGGAGTTGGTACTCCTTGGGGCGTTGTTGCCTCATTACGCAGGATGCTGGCAGGATGCTGGCAGGGGTGCCTTTCTTTTGTATCGGCATGGTAGGGCGGACCCGTCCCGGTCCTTTCTGGTGCCCAGTGCGTTGCGTGGACGGCTGCGCGCCTCGCCGGCACTCCCAGACTGCAGGCGACCAATTGATTTGACATTGCTCCCAGCCTTGCTGGGTGCCCTGAGGGACATTTTGCTGGCCTGACTATGAGGTCCTGCTGTTCCGAATGGCGTATGCAACGGCGTATCATGGTGCCTTCAGGTTTGGGGAGCTGGTGGCCAATGTTCCCTCTAATTTTACGAAGGCTGTGTGCGGCAAAAGATTTTGGCTGTGCAACTTTGGACGGAAATTAAAAATTTTGTGTGTCACTTATATATAACTGGAAAATGACATTCTGCATTTGTGTTAACTTTACTTCAAAATGATATTAAACATTTAAACATTCAAAACACAGCACACAATGTAGTTAATGGGTGAAACACACATTAATTGAGTCCAGAACTGCAAAAAGGGACCACTGCTGCTTTGTGCGCTCTGTTGTAATGTCTGTGCGCACGCTCGTCGAGTTGTGTGCGCGCGCACGTGCGCACAGCTTAGAGGGAACACTGCTGGTGGCGCCGTCAAAGCGAATGCCCTCACCACTGACCGTGGATGACCTGGTGGTCCATGTGGATTCGGTGCTATGTCACCTGCGACGATCTAAGACGGACCAGGCTGGGAGGGGGCGGTGGCTGTCCTTGCTCCCGTGCACGGTGGAAAGGGCGTGCCCTGTGACGTTGGTCTCGGCCTTCGCCCAGGTGCGCCCGGACCTTCCAGGCGCATGGCTGATGCACGAGGATGGGTCACCGCTCACCAAATACCAATTCTGTCACGTCTTGGGACGGGCGCTGGAGGCCACGGGTCTCGATCCTAAGGAATTCGGGTCTCATTCCTTTAGGATTGGGGCTGCTACCTCGGCGGCTGCGGAGGGCCGCTCCGACGCAGAGATTCAATCTCTGGGTCGATGGCGCTCGGCAGCATTCCGGAGGTACATTCGGCCAGCTTTATCTGTCACTTTTCACCATGGTCGACTGGACGCATAAGCGCTCGTCAACTTACAGTGGGGGCCTTGAGGTGTGTTTTCACATCCGTCTGGGGGCACAATTCGGCTATAATTACAATCTGGCATGGCGTACCTGTTAGTTTACTCCAGACGGTGTGTTTTGTGCCTCAAGAGCTGGTCGGCCACGGTTTTTTCTCATTCCTCTCTCTAACAAGCGTGGGAATGCATGGTATGCAAGCTTGTCGACAGCCTTCTAACCTCTTTATAAATATTTCAGGTCGACAGGACGTTAAGTCCATTTGGATGATTGGACATTCCTTTGTCTATTGGGCTTCCAGGGCAAACATAGTATCTGATGTACGCGTGTTTGGTCAAGCTGGGGAGGTTAGGTGGCTGAGTGAGAGAGAGGTATGCTATGAAAAGGGCTGCAGGCTGGGCTGATTCGAGCCCTGAGAAATGTTGGGGTCCCGAGAGTCATCATATTCCACCTGGGTGGCAATGACTTAGGGCGGGTGACCGCTCTCGAGCTACGCTCAGTGATTGTGCGGGACCTCTATTTTATTTCTTTGTATTTGCCTGCATGAAAGTTGGTGTGGTCCTCCATTATATCGAGGATAGTGTGAAGGAATGCGATGTCCTGCCCCCGCCTGGAGCGTTCCCGGAAGACGGTGAACGCTGCAGTTGAGAAGTATCTGCTGACCAATGGCGGGGGTGTTATTCGCCATGACGCCATCAGCTTTCAGCGGAGTGCGCTGTATTGGAGCGATGGTGTTCATCTGAGCCCGGAGGGCGTGGCTCTGTTTTTGGGCGATGTCTTTAGTTGGTTAGATACACAGTGCTGAGCGTTTTTCCTACTTGGTGGCGGTGCTGCGGCTTAGGGCCTAGCTTTGGCGGTAAAGAACGGTCATCCTTGTAAGATCTTGATGTGTGTGTGTGTAGATAGTGGGGTGTCGCTCTCTCCTGACATCGATGGTCATCGGCCATGCTCCCGCCCGGGGTGGTGGTCACCACTAGCACGAGTGGATGACCGGGGAGAGCGATCACCAGCGATGGTGTGTATGGTAACATCTTTAACCCCACTTTCCTATAATGACCGTTCTTTGGTGCCGCCACCATTATATATATAGTTAGTTTAATTGTCAAAATAAATTGACATTCATTTTGAAACGCCAGCACTTGTGTCTGTGTCTTTTTTATTAGATAAGTTAGTGCTAAGGTTTAGGTTAATTTTATGGTGAGATGGAAGGTGTGGACCTGGGGATACCTGATGGGGAGTTTAAGAACCACGAATGCTGATTAAGCACTGAGTGAGCATAAACCCCTGATGGTTCCCCAGGTTACGCTGGAAGGTCAGCTGATATGTTAATAGGATGGGCATAAGGCCTATCAGAGCTGTGGGAGGAGTATAGACAGGGAAGAAAAGGAACATACTCACAGGAAGTTCTTCCTCTGTCTGAAAAAGCCCCGCCCACCCTTCCCTATTTCTTTTCTCTTCGGCGGCGGTAAAGAACGGTCATCCTTGTAAGATCTTGATGTGTGTGTGTGTAGATAGTGGGGTGTCGCTCTCTCCTGACATCGATGGTCATCGGCCATGCTCCCGCCCGGGGTGGTGGTCACCACTAGCACGAGTGGATGACCGGGGAGAGCGATCACCAGCGATGGTGTGTATGGTAACATCTTTAACCCCACTTTCCTATAATGACCGTTCTTTGGTGCCGCCACCATTATATATATAGTTAGTTTAATTGTCAAAATAAATTGACATTCATTTTGAAACGCCAGCACTTGTGTCTGTGTCTTTTTTATTAGATAAGTTAGTGCTAAGGTTTAGGTTAATTTTATGGTGAGATGGAAGGTGTGGACCTGGGGATACCTGATGGGGAGTTTAATCCAAAATCTACCACTCTGTAGCGCATTGGAGTAAGTACAGGAGTCTGGAAGAGCCATAAGAGCCCTGAATATTGGTATTTTTATACACTGGATGCTGTATGGAATACAGTATTAATATTTACCAGTACGGATGGTCTATAGCAGTGGTAGCCAACCCTAGCCCTCCAGAGCTACCAACAGTTCACATTTTCCAGACAACCTAGCTGCTGCACAGCTGCACTCATTAATCACTGACACATTTTAAAAGATCCACAGATGGAGCTAATTAGCTCACTTGTGATTCTGTGAGGAGACCTGCAAAACATGCACTGTTGGTAGCTCTCGAGGACTAGGGTTGGCTACCCCAGGTCTATAGTATAGGCTGTTTCAAACATTTAAATAAGGCTCCTGTCTCTTCCTCCTGGCAGCTGCTCTCTGGTCCATTGCTATGTTTGAGTGCTCATATCCACACATACAGTAAATGTGGTAGAAGAAGCTGGTACACTGGGCATGTGCCGCAGCTCTGCTCAGTCCCTTACACTGCATGATGTGGTGGCGGCTCTACTGATCATATTATATATTATTATAATCAAGTGATTTACACGCTAACCTCAGTGTGCGATATCACATCTATCTAATTGACGCTACAGATAGTATTACTTTCACCTACTTATAGAGCTACCTTGTTATGAACATTCTGGCTGTCACATAGATTCTAATCTAGTGGCTCCCTGAAAGTGACAGTGAGTAGCGAGAAGACTGTCACAAGAGCGCCGATAATATGCATCAAGCTCATTTTCCCGTTCTGCGCCTCATAGCAGCCTAAACATTTCTACCTGCATTTATCCTTAGGAATGACATATGACTCACAGCAAGTGCCTGACGCCATGCCCCTCTGGGTATTCTGAAGTGCAGTGCGCAACCCCTACACATACAGAACTCTGCAGTGTGTGTGCAGACACACAGAAAGCAAGTGACTTGTCTAAGATAACAAATAGCAGACATGGATATTGAACCAGCCTCCGACTCGGTCTGTCTGTGCTGCTTTCTTTTCTTTCAGTCAATAGAAGTGACACATATATAGTACTGCAGTAACTTAATCACTTCAAAGTCAGAGAGTTCAGATGGTTACAGCACAACTTTTCAAACAATAAAGTGACAAAGAATGAAAACGCTTCTTAAACCTCAGCCTTGATAACAATACACACAATTGTTAAAGGATTACATGACGTGGCAAGATACTGCGTTACAATGTTATGAGAAAGCGAGGGCTGCCTAGGCATGAGGGAATATAAGAGTCTGTGCAGTTTGGGATGGTATGACAAAAGCTAGAAATCAGAGTGTCACTTACCCATATAGGTGCAGTGTAGATGGGGTAGCCAATCAGGTGTAGAAGGGGTGGTAGCTTAGGTGGAGGTATATAAGAGGTAGTCAGGTGATCCATCTTCCTCTTGAGTCTGGATTGCAGTCGGTGCAGAGTCAAGGTCGGAGCGCAGCTGCAAGAGATAGTAAAACAAAAGTTAAGTAATTCACAATAACTTCTTATTGCCCCAGCAGCCATGCGCCGCTCCCTCAGATCGCCCCCCCCCCCTCCCTCCCCTCCCCGCTGGCTGTCCGAGTCTGCCCGGCCACTGTCTGCATCAGCAGCACGAGGTGGCGGCAGACGGGCACCACAGCCTGTCACAGTGGTTACCGCCATCCTGAGCGGTCATCTCCCCGGACGGGCTCCCCCTCTTCTCCCCCTACATCGTCAGCGGCGTGCGCGTTGTACGCATCACCCCCTGCTCGCCGCTGGATTGATCCGGGTACTTCCGGGCGGTGCATGCCTCCTCCCGGGTCACCCGGATCGCCCGGCTACTCTGGGGGGGCCTCCCCACATTACTGCACCTACTGCCCCCCTCCCCAGCCCCCTCGCGGCGGGAAAAAAAACGCGTCCGAGCGGCGGCTGGGGGGTCACATGAGCCGCCCAGGAGCTCAGCTCCGGCGGCAGGGCCACAACCCCCCACACCAGGGGTGGGGGGCCTGATATCCCAAAAACACAGTGGGGGGGCCAGGTCGCCCAGGTATGAGGGCGGCCTGGATCCCCTCCAGGGCATGCTGGCCGCAGGTCATGAAGCTCTGGCTCCCCCTGCTGGCCATTTTTTCATCACCGCTATCACAGGGCCCCATTAGCCGGCACATATGGGTTACCTTCTCTAGGGGCGGGATTAGGGCAACCCCGCCGCCTGCATTCCCCTGGATCCGTCCGGACACCGTCACCTCCCACAACTTCCCCCTCCGGGGTCAAGGGGGTTCCTCTTTCGGGGGGTCTTGTACCCGGTCAGGGCGCTGCCAGTGCCAATATTCCCATGGCGGGGGGCTCCATTTATTATCAACCCCCACATTTTACACCCCCCCCCTCAGGGCCGGGGGCGCCATGGGCACCGCCACAAGGCGGCACGCCCGCACAGGTAACCCATCTGGGTATTACCAAGGTTCCGGGCCCATTTTCCTGCCACGGACCTTCAGACCCAATACCCGTCCCTTAGGCACTTCGGGTACAGCTACCCACCCGCCCCAGTCAGACGTTTTTCCCTGCGGGGAGTTCTGGGGGGCAGTTTCACGGACCTTACGGCCGGAATTGGGCAGGCCCAGGGCAGCATATATGGTGTAATGGTTAGCATTACTACCTTGCAGCACTGAGTGGAGTTTGTGTGGAGTTTGTATATTCCCCCCAGGCTTAAGCGAGATTCCCTGGGCATGCCATTCAGCCACCCCCGGCTCCCACCTGGCAGGCGGGTTTCCCCGCTTGTCCCCATCCAGCTCTCAGGCCCCTTCTAGTAGAGTTGGTTATGGTGCTACCTCCGCCCCCTCACAATTTCAGGGCGGGGTTGGGTTTTGCACTGGTCATAAGTGAGTCACTAACCACTTGGCATGCTTCTTCCAAGGTCTCATCAGTTGCACGGCGGGCAGCCGCGGACGTGGATCATCATTCTGGAGAGAACATTACGCAAGCAACTGCAGCTGCAGCAGGGACGCCGCATGAGGCCGGGTCTCTGGATGCTGTCGACCTTCCGGGTGATGGTGAGCATGATGAGTTTGATACCTGAATATTCTGCAGGCCATTCCTCCGCCGCTGCGAGGAGTCAGGAACCATTAGACGCCCCTGCAGGTTTGCCTAGCTAGCAGCGCGCGCAGTTGCACAGCAAGCAGGGGTGGGAGGAAGCGGGCTAGCAAGACTAAATCCGTCGCTGAGTCCCAGCTTTCCTTTGACATGGTCAGTCGCAGTAACACTGCAGGGTCCAGGGGTCTTCATGAAGGCACAAAGGGAAAAATAGCCAAAGGGAGTTCGGGGATGTTTTCACGTTTACTTATTGCGGCAGGGCCAGGAAATCGGCAGGTGCCGGTGAAAACTTGTATCTGAGTTTTCGCCACTGGGTTAAGTGTTTCCATCTGGCTAATTTTGACCCTAGACCCAAGAAGCGCAACAACCTTCGGCGGTACATGTTCCTTGTACACAGGTTTTTCTAGCTTACAAGGTTAAGGCTCGGAGGGATTAGGACGAGAAACTTAGTCTGACCCACACCGGCACACAGGTTACGGCCGAGGGCCTTAAGCATGTCAGCATATGGTGGCGGGACATGGGTAAAGGCCACGCTGCTTATGAGTCACATCCCGAGAAGCCATTTTCCCCCTGGCAAGAAGGGTACAAGCCAGCCGCTAAAGGCAAATGCTTTGCCTTCAACGATACAGAGTGTGATAGAGGGAAAAATGCCTTTTCACCACGAATGCTGTAATTGGGGGCCAGTCACCCAGCTAAGACCTGTAAAGCCACCCCGCTGGCGACGCCAGCACCAGCTCTAAGTAAGGCACATCTTCATAGTCCTGTTCGAGCTGGAACCCCGTATGCATGCCTACACTAACAGGGAAGAGGCCCTGTTGTTGTTACAAGGTTTAGTTACGGTTTTAGTTTGCCCATCCCCGATGACGCAAGGGTAGTTCCTCGCAGGAATTTGAAATCAGTGGTGTATGCCCCCGAGGTGTGAGACGTGAGGTGTGAGCCGAGGCAGCGCTGGGCAGAATGGTTGGCCCGTGCACGGCTGACCCATGGCCCAGCGTGTGTTATTCGCCCTTTGGGAGTAGTACCCAAGAAGGCTTCGGGTAAATACCGGTTAAGCCAGCACCTGTCTTACCCTCACAGGGCATCCACTAACGATGCTATTACTGATGAAGTTGCAAGTGCGTTATCAGCTGTTGATAAAGCACCCAGGTTGGTCCACAATTTTTTGGCACTATGCACTCAGGGCCAAGTGGGACATGGGGTCCGTTCCTGCCTCCTCCCGTGACACCCTAACTTATGGGTATCAGTGGCCGACGCCAGGACCAAGGGCTCACCGTGCGTCATGTCTTGCCTAGGCTTAGGGATTTGCCCTGCAGCCGGCGGCTGTAGCCTAGCCGGCTGACAGAGTCTACAAGTTGCGGGTCCCTATCCAGGGCAGCCGGGCCAAGAGGAAGGCCAATCTAAGGCAGGTCCAGTCATTACTGGGGGTCCCTTAGCTTTGAGTGCTGGGCCGCCCCCAGGGGCGAGGGTTTTGCCACAAGCGGAAAGGGGCTACAGCGGGGACTGAGTTTCCCCATCCATGGTTAGGCTGTCCCGGGAGATACGCTATGACCTGGTCGCTGGTCTCCATTTCTGGTGGACTTTAATGGGGTGCTTCTTTAGACCGCAGAGCCTTCGCCTATGGCCAGGCTTCAGTATTTACGCAGGCCCCGGGGTCAACGGGTTTCGGGGCATTTTTTCAGGGCGAATGGCGCGCAGCCCCATGGCCTCAATCATGGATTGGGAGTGGTTTCACTGCCATTTTGCTGCTATTCGAGTTCTTTCCCATCGTTGTAGCGGTGGGATGGTGGGCTCATAGATTGGCAAGCCAGACAGTAGGTTATGGTGACATAACCTAGGAGGGGTGCACAACACTAACAACCATGCACCTTTTTTCACCACTGACACAGCGTTTGCTTGGACATTTGGTATTCCGCTGCTTGCAGGGCAACATGCATTTTATGGCGCAGCACGTTATAGGGGTGACAACGGCATAGCCGATGCTCTGTCGCGGTTCTAATTTGCAAAGTTTCGCGAGTTGGTACCGAGCGCTGCGCCCCTTGGGCTCACTTGTCAATGTCCTGTATGGCAGATCATGGAGCAGATGTGAGAGGATTACCTGGCCCCCTCCACCCGTAGGGCATATGCAGCCACGCTGCAGGACTGGGCGGCCTTTTTAGGAGTCCCCGGGAAACAGCGGAAGTCGGTTGATGACCGTTGTTGTTTCATGCGTGGGCATTATGGCGCGGGCCTGTCAATCTGCCATGGCTGCGGCATTAGCCGAGATATATTTTGTGCTAAGTTACGCGGAGAAAGGGACCCCACCAAAGCCTTTGCGCTAGCGAGGGCTTTGATTGGCGAGCGTGAGTGCAGACAATGACAGCGGATTCCCACAAGTCCAGCGAGCTGTAAAGGCGGTGGAAATTGTAGCCTGTGTTCAGAGTGTAGCGGAGAGCACAGAAGAGACGTCACTCTTTCGGGTGGCGTTCTCTTTTGCGTTCTTTAGGGACTTTAGGGTCAGCGAGCTGGTTGCGGCCAGCAAGAATGCCACTGATTTAGGTGCGGTTCGAAGACATGGTCTTTCAGGACGGGTCGTCCTTTGTGTGCTCCGCCGGTCTGAGACCGATCAGTTGGGCAGAGGTCGCTGGGTATCCCTTAAGTCCCAGCTGGAAAGGGGATCTGCACCGTGCGGCTGGCCACGGCATATCTGCCTTTGAGGCCTGCCACTCCGGCCCAGTTCCTCGCACATGCTGATACATGGCCGTGACGCGCTTACTGTGCACTGCTGTGTTTAAGCGTTGTGTGGCTGCGTTGGGTTTGGAGGTCGCCGATTGCGGGACGCATTCGTTCTGTATTGGTGCGGCCACCAACGCAGCAGCGGAGGGTCTTCCAGTGAATGCCATACAAGAACTCGGCCGCTGGAAGTCCTCCGCTTATAAATCTTATATTCGTTTAGATAAGGTTTAGCACGCGCCTTTGGCGCTGGATCCAAAAATGATGTTTACACTCGGTTCTTTAACGGCAACGTTACGGAATCGAGGGTGTGAAGGGAATTTTTTACTTTTTCCTCCGATAGTGGTCTGATTACAATTGGCTTCCCCCCCTCAAGTCCACCGGAGGTTTTTTAAGGTTTTCCCCTTCACTTGGATTCTAGTGTACTAATTTATGTTGTGCATTATATGTCTAACCCTACGTTGTGCATTGTACAGTTTAAGTTTGAATGCTAACTGGTTAGAGTTTTCCTTTTCAGCCCTTCCCCCCCCTTCAACGACTCATGCCACTGTCTGGTTCGTCGGGCATTCATTCATTTTCTGAACATCCAACCATCAGTTAGCTGTCAGGGCCCGGGCAGAGCTAGGGGCGAAGGCAGTACATTGGTTCGGTGTCAGGGGTCTCCCGTGGAATGGTCTTTTACCATTGTTGTCAGACAAAGAGCGTCGTTGGGGTCGCCCGGATGTTTTTGGTGGTCCACCTAGGAGGTAACGACTTAGGCCAGTGAACCAGCATAGGCCTTATTTTGAGGATCGAGGCTGATTTTAAGACTCTGGTTGGCCTTTGGCCTGGATTGCGGATAATTTGGTCCGACATAGTGCCTCGTTTCAACTGGAGAGGCTGCTGGAACCCTAAGTCCTTAGAAAGGATCAGACGCAAGGTTAACTTTGCGGTCTCCAAGGTGGCCACGTCCATGGGAGGCACAGTGGTTAGACACACCTCTTTAGCACTGGAGACCCCATCCTTCTACAGAAGTGATGGTGTCCATTTGTCAGAATCAGGCATGGCCGTTCTCCTTCAGGACTTGTTTAGTTGTTGCAGATAGGGGATTAGTTGTTTTACTCTGGTTGCCTTAGCTTATTGATAGGGTTGGCGGGCTTGGGTTCTACAGTAATTGTCTTTAAGTGGCAATTTTTGAACCCAGCTGTGGCGGGAGGGCGCTCTCGATCAGCAGTCCAGTTTGAAGTACAGGAGGTCACTGTGAGGTATTGCCACCCTCTGCCAGGAAGGCTGGTGAGTCCTGCCCCCGAGGGGGACGCAGGACACTTTTAGAACTGTCCTCACCATGCCCTAGGAGGGGCAGCAAGACAGTCACAGCGCAGGCTGGCTTTGAATTCAATGGGGGGCGGTTCATCGCCCTGGTTACAAGTTGGGGCGTTTTAGTCGCCGCCATTGTTAACGTTTTATGACTGGCTGGTCTCCAAACGCTCTCCAGGCCATCCCTTTTCAATAGGGTCATACCACAAAAAAATACCCTTGACCTTTTAAACTTATGCAGTGGTTGTCCGTGTCATTATTTCAGGTCACGTGTCCGTGTGAGTTATTTCAGGTCATGTGTCCGTGTGATTTACTTCTAAGGGTAATCAAGGTTTAAGTTGAAAGAAAAGGTTCATCACAATAATGCAGTAGACGCCTTAGAGAAAGCGAGGGCTGCCTAGGCATGAGGGAATATAAGAGTCTGTGCAGTTTGGGATGGTATGACAAAAGCTAGAAATCAGAGTGTCACTTACCCATAGAGGTGCAGTGTAGATGGGGTAGCCAATCAGGTGTAGAAGGGGTGGTAGCTTAGGTGGAGGTATATAAGAGGTAGTCAGGTGATCCATCTTCCTCTTGAGTCTGGATTCCCACCCTCCCTCCCTTGTGCTAATCTACCACCTGGCATTTCGGTCTTCACCCAAATTTGGCTCTCATTAATTTAATCTTAATTGGCGGGAGGGCGCTCTCGATCAGCAGTCCAGTTTGAAGTACAGGAGGTCTCTGGGAGGTATTGCCACCCTCTGCCAGGAAGGCTGGTGAGTCCTGCCCCTGAGGGGGGACGCAGGACACTTTTAGAACTGTCCTCACCATGCCCTAGGAGGGGCGGCAAGACAGTCACAGCGCAGGCTGGCTTTGAATTCAATGGGGGCGGTTCATCGCCCTGGTTACAAGTTGGGGCGTTTTAGTCGCCGTCATTGTTAATGTTTTATGACTGGCTGGTCTCCAAGCACTCTCCAGGCCATCCCTTTTCAATAGGGTCATAACACAATAAATACCCTTGACCTTTTAAACTTATGCAGTGGTTGTCCGTGTCGTTATTTCAGGGCACGTGTCCGTGTGAGTTATTTCAGCTCTTGTGTCCGTGTGATTTACTTCTAAGGGTAATCAAGGTTTAAGTTGAAAGAAAAGGTTCATCACAATAATGCAGTAGACGCCTTAATCGCTGTGGATGCTGCAGTAGCTGTGACAATGGAGCGCAGTGTCTTCGGGGTACTCCTGTGTCCATAAGATTTCGTATCAGCTTTGTGTTTTTGTAACGTATGAAAAAACTCCAATATGAAGAACACACGGCAGGTTCTCTCTGCTCTCAATAGCATGTGACTTTTTAATTCCTAGAAAACTTACCAACTAAAAGTTTGCAATTGCCACCTCTTAACCCTTTGAGCGCCAGTGTTGCTGTGAGACATCCTCAAAATATCCCCTAAAAATGCCAGCGTCGCTAACAGCAACTGTTCTGTTTCTTGGGTGCAATATTTAACTAAACTTCAAATAATTGACTTGCCCATGTTTGTATTGATTTATACTAAAAGAACGGTCGGTGTGAGCGGTGCTGGCATTTTTAGCGGATATTTTGAGGATTGCTCAAAGCAAGAATGGCATACCTCCAAACATTGGAGATACAGTAGGAGGGACAATTGGCGCGCACCAGAAATATTGGGGGCATGGCCTATACTCCTGATGCTCCTGCGAGGACACGCCCTCATTCTAGCCGCTGTGGGGGCCTGGTCAATGGCTCTGTGAGCTGCTAGCCATGCCCCCTGCCCCTGAACAGAGGGACTCACAACTACCCCCCTCCCCTCGCTGCAGGACACGGGAACGTTCCAAAAAGTTCCGGCGAAAAGCAACACAGTTGGGAGGTATGCTCAAAGGGTTTAGCCCCAGACACACTAGATTAGGCCTGACCAACCTCTGGCTCACCAGCTTTTGTGAAACGACAAGTCCTAGTGTGCCTTGCCACTGTTTTAGCATTTCCTAATAGCAAAACTGTGGCGGACAGGGCAGCGCTGCTGGACTGATACTGGCCACAAAGGTCAGCGCTACTAGACTATATACAGCAACAAAGGTCAGCACTACTGGACTAATATACAGCAGCAAAGGGCAGCACTACTGGACTAATACACAGCAGCACAGGGCAGCACTACTGGACTAATATACAGCAGCACAGGGCAGCACTACTGGACTAATATACAGCAGCACAGGGCAGCACTACTGGACTAATATACAGCAGCACAGGGCAGCACTACTGGACTAATATACAGCAGCACAAGGCAGAACTACTGGACTAATATACAGCAGCACAGGGCAGCACTTCTGGACTAATATACAGCAGCACAGGGCAGCACTACTGGACTAATATACAGCAGCACAAGGCAGCACTACTGGACTAATACACAGCAGCACAGGGCAGCACTACTGGACTAATATACAGCAGCACAGGGCAGCACTACTGGACTAATATACAGCAGCACAAGGCAGAACTACTGGACTAATATACAGCAGCATAGGGCAGCACTACTGGACTAATATAAAGCAGCCAGGGCCGGCGCTACCACTAGGCAGGACTAGGCATTTGCCTAGGGCGCCGGCCACTGGAGGGCGGTAATGAGCCGCCGAGGAGAGGTACCATAGAGGTACCATAGAAAGCGGGGAGCAGGTAAGACAGAGGGCTTCCCTCTTCCCCGACCCCCCATCCCGCCTCTGAATTGACGCTGCCCTCCACCCTGGACGTTACTGCTGCAGTATCGCCCGCAACCCCCCCCTGGAGCGCGGGTGCCCGCCGCAGTATTCCCCCCCCCCCCCCCCGAAGCCCGCTGGGGTTGCATCGGGCGGAGGATTTGCCTGGGGCGGGGGGAGGCTTGCACTGGCCCTGAAAGCAGCACAGGGCAGCACTACTGGACTAATATACAGCAGCACAGGGCAGCACTACTGGACTAATATATAGCAGCACAAGGCAGCACTACTGAACTAATATACAGCAGCACAGGGCAGCACTACTGGACTAATATACAGCAGCACAGGGCAGCACTACTGAACTAATATACAGCAGCACAGGGCAGCACTACTGAACTAATATACAGCAGCACAGGGCAGCACTACTGGACTAATATACAGCAGCACAGGGCAGCACTACTGAACTAATATACAGCAGCACAGGGCAGCACTACTGGACAAATATACAGCAGCATAGGGCAGCACTACTGGACTTATATATGGCTGCACAGAGCAGCACTACTGTACCTATATAAAGCAGCACAGGCCAGCACTACTGGACTTACATACAGCAGCGCAGGGCAGCACTACTGGACTTATATAGGGCTGCACAGGTCAGGTGTGGTACAGGGTTCCGACAGTCGGGATCCCGCATTAAAGCGCTTGCTCGCCACCTATTCTATTCTCCCTCTATGGGGGTCATGGCCCTCCACGAGGGAGGATAGCTGGTGGCCGGCGGAAACCTTTGCGTCGGTATTTTAAAAGTCGAGATCCCGACATCGGGTAAATGACTGTCGGGATCCCGACTGTCGGGACCTCGTCCGGCACCCCACAGGTCAGCATTACTGGACTATTATACAGCACCCCTGGACTGATAGAGCAGAGAGGGCACCCTGGGCGAAGATTTATATATACTGTATGATCCATAACCTGTGAGAATCCGACAGCGAGGTGATGACGTTTTGCCTCGTTCTTGACTTGGATCCCACCTCGAATCAAAGAGTTCAAGTGGATTAAGGTTTTGGAGATCTTAAACCACTTATCCCTAATATATACCTGTATATATTTCCATTATTATTACCTTGGCAGTATAATCTGGGAATAAAAGATTAAGGGTGAGATTTAATAGGATGAGAGATTCAGAAAGTGAGAGATTTGGTAAGAAATCTCCAGTTTTTTTAAAGCGGCAATCATTTACACTGCAAAATCAAACTGGTTTAGCAGTGTAAATGATTGCTGCTTTAAAAAAAGTGGAGATTTCTTACCAAATCTCTCACTTTCTGAATCTCTCATCCTATTAAATCTCACCCTGTATGTTAAGTTGTCTCTATTCACATACAGTATAACAATTGGATATGAGTTTGATTACGATGAAATATTGTGGCCAACCACAGTTACTGGATGCGAAGTGGAGAATAACAAGACATGTTGTCCAATAAACAATCCCAAACCTCTCATTTGGGCTAAACCTGATGATAGAACAGGCTCTCATTTCAGCAAATGTAACACTCATTAGAATGGGCATAAGCATCAGAGTTTGCCGTAGGGAACAATGTTCCCTGTGGCTACTGTATTTTGCCTCCAGTTTAAGTGCAGTCTATCCAAGGTTAATATCCTGCAGTCAAATGCTTATCCAGTTTTACTGATCCCCTAACGCCAAAAAAAACTACCCTTAACTGCTGCACCTCTGTGGTGACTCTCTGGTGATTCTACAGCATATCTGAAACCTCTGCTTACTTCTCCTCTTTACTCTTAGTACCATAAGTCCAGAAACACACGAGATCCGATCATTTAAAAAAAAAAATGAAAATATTTAGGTACGGTTTGATTCCAGTAGATTCTTAATATGCAATTATGTAGATGCGTCTTCATTATGCGATTACAAACACACACACACAGCAGCGAAATTTCATTAATTACAATTCTAGCTGTATGTCAGGATATTAACTACTAACTGTCCGCAGATGTCTTCTCTTGACTCATTTGCAATTTAATAATACATAGGCATAATAGGATAAGAACAGATGAGCAGAGCAGATGGCAAGAGAAGCGAAATGAAATATGTGGCTTTAATTCCGTGCAAACATGTTGTAGGTTTATACGTTTCGTGTAAAATAATGAGGTTACTTTGTTTGAACAGCCATTATTTTGTGGTTGCAAGAGCACGTTAATTAGAATATATGTACCAAAATTTCTAATAGGCTTTCGTTTGTTAAGTACGCCCTAGTTCTGCTGCATTTTTACTTATATAATTTACATGTAAAGCATAATTTGATTTAAAACCAGTTAAACAATGCAGCTGTAATCTGAAATAAGGGCTATGCATCTGTTTGGGAGAAAAAAAAAAACTATACATTTGGTTTACAGTAGACTGAATGTGTTGTGTTTGTTAAAGCTTCTGATATGAAAATATGCAAAACTACATTAGACTCCTCAAAGCATATGAAAATTTAACATTTATCCATCTGGATAAGTTGGCGGCTTTATTTATTTATTTTTCAATAAATTAATTCATGTGAAATGACTTAAATAGGACACAGGGAAAAAAAAGATAAACACAAGTGAAATGTTAAACTTTTTTTATAAAAAAAAATCACTTACAGTTATAAATAAAAAATGAAAGGCTCGTGATTTTTGTAGAACAGTGGATTTAGAAGACAAGCCCCCACATTTTTGAACCCACACAGTGCAGGCGGGACACGTCCTCTGAGCTTGGGTGGGACTGTGTCGGCAACTATGAGTTATAAATAAAGTTTTTATCTCTTCGATAAAACCATTTCCTGTTCCAGAATCGGCTCCAAGGCTTTGTTCTTGAATGTAACATTTTCTCTATCAATAAATATAGCCATGGTCGGTCCTTCGGGTTCCAAAATCATTGTATCATCTCTATGCAGATGACAGTTCAAATCTACCTCTCGGTTCCTGGTCTGTCATCTCTAATGGACTGCGTTCCTGGCTGCCTTGCGGCTCTCTTCTTTCGTAATCTTGCTCTTTAACGCTGATGAATAAAACTAAACTTGTCATTTTGCCTCTATAATCTGTCCCTTTGCCTGACATACTGTACTGTGGATACCATTTCAATCTCTACAGATCCAGAAGTCCTTGGCTTCGGGTTATCTTACACTTTTAACTCAAATCAATGCTTTTGCTTTCGTTTCCTTCTCACGCAACACTATATTTTGTATTTAACCACTGACGAGAAATCACTCTAACAAGTACACATCATAACCACATTATATATGTGTTATATATCACACATATAGTATATGGCATTTGTATGTCATCAACACCCAATTGACCTCATGTAATATTAATATTAAATAATGTGAAAATGCAAACACTCACTGGCCTAGATGCACTAGCCTTCAAAAGTTATACAATGTAGAGTGATAAACACGCAGCCAATCAGCTCCTTCCTGTCATGTCACAGACTGTAGTTGAAAAATGCCAGGTAGGAGCTGATTGGCTGCCTGTTTATTACTCTCCATTTTATCACTTTTGAAGCAGACTGAATCCTGGCCACTGTCAATTATATGTATTGTGCGAAAATACTTACAGCGTTGAAGACGCCGCCTCAGAGCCTGCAGCCGCTCCGGCTCCCGCCTCCGCAGGTCGGACCATCGCCTCTCCAGTTGGGCGATGGTCCTCCGCACATGAGTGCGGGCGAATATGCGGCGCCGGGCCGCAACATATGCCCGGCGCTTGTCCCGATTCGTGATGAAGGGGCCTGCCTGCCCCAGCCTCCTCTCCATCACTGCCACCAGCGACATCAGCTCCGCAGTGGAGAAGGGCTGTGCTCGCTGGTAGGCAGCCATTTTAGCAATGGCACAAATCAAACAATCATGTGCTGTCATTGGTTGGTCAGAGTGATATTTGGTATTAACTTTATTGTTTATTTTTACACTAACAGCGTGTATGCGCCCGAACAGACGGCTAACCCATTGCATCGCACACCCATCCTAAACAGACAGTGTAAACTAAGATGGAAACACATTATATATAATCTATAACATTCACCAAACATGGGTATAAGCAACAGGTGAAATAGTCTGCATCACTAGACACTTACACCTAACTCAACAAGGTACTAAACAGCTATTTTATAATGAAAGCTATGCAGCAGAAACATAGCAAATAGTGGCAGACCTTTTGCCAAAATTAGGCCATGCTGCCATGTGTACACTTACCTTCTACTGGCCCATACTACAGATGTGGAATGAAAAGTAGCTAGCATCCAGGCTGAATTTGGAGTGCTTTCACATGTGATTTGGATGCTAGCACTGATTACTTGTGGCTAAGTGGTGGATTGGATTTACATATGGAATGGGTAGTGTCAGTTGTACTACATACCAAACAAGTGCACAGTACAGATGTACATTCAAATATACATTTCATGTGTGACCTCAGTTTTATTTGGTCTTTGGTGTTGAAATCTGCATTTAGCTACTAAATCAGACTTACTCAGTTTGCCAGGTTTTTGTGAAATATTTTTCCACACCAAGGGGCGTGCCATATGCGCCGCACGGTTGACGCTGGCGTACGGAAAGCGGCCGTACGGAACGCAGGTTGCAGCTGATTAACGCCAATTACAGAAATAGTATTTAAAGTTGTCCTAGAAAGGCAAACACTTGTTGGAAACATGGCTGGCTCAGAGTCAGAGGATGAACAGGTGGTGCAGAATCTCTTGTCCCGCATGGAGGCCAACACCACCTATGTCCCCCTCAACCCAGAGCAGCCAGATGGGCCATCAACATCAGGCCAATCAGCAGCTGGCCCATCCTCAGCATCAGCAGAATCATTGGGAACACAGCAGGTGGCTTCCCAACAGAGTAGCCAGGCCAGCACTTCAAGTACAGCAACCGGTGGCCGTGGCAGTGCCAGTGGCAGTGGCCGTGCCAGTGGCCGTGGCAGTGGCCGCAGTCGGGCAACAGAGGAACCAACCACAAGAAACATGGCATATGAACCGCAGGAGCTTGACATCCTGTTGACCCGGGCACGTGATTTGATAGAGTGCCCAGCGGTAAAGTTGACACACACAAGGAGATGGAAGATCTGGGAGGAGATAACGGCGGAGATTAATGCAGTGGCTCCACAATTCGTGAGGCGGAGCACGTTAAGAAGAGGCAAGTACATGTGTGTTACATTTGAGCAGTACAAGTCCAGTAATGTTTACATTCAATATTAGATGGAGTTGGTCAATGGGTGGGCACGTTGCTTGGAGGCACAGACATGTTTGCCATGACATTGAATTGATAGTTATTGGAGGGTGACTGTGATTGTATCTTCTAAGGGTTGTTTTTAAAAATGAATATAATCTAAGTTTGGTGTCAGTAGGCACATGTTGTATTATGTTTCAGATTGCAATGGGTGCTACAGCAAACATGAGGAGTGACATGTATTAATATGTACACTTTGATTGCAGGTGGCACGACTTCAAAGGCAACCTCAAGAAGAAATTGACCCAGCGGTGGGAACACAGCCACACCTCTGGGGCTGGCCCCATGCCATCAAAGCTGCAGCTCACCCCCCTGGAAGAGATGGCACAGTGCTGCATTGCAGTGGAGGAGGTCCGGGGGGTGAGCACCATAGACAGCGAGTCCCCAGCGGAAGTGATGGCTTCTACGCTTGAAGGTAATTATTTGCCAGCCCATAAGTAGATGTTTTGAATTTTGCATGGAATGTGTGGTAATTGGTATTTTCGCCTTCAACAGCATCCCCACCGCTTGGTCAAGAATCTCTTGAGGAGGTTGTGGAGTCTGTGCCACCTGGCCCCAGTAGCAGGCCCGTGCAGCAGCAGCCGGCAATATCTGCGGCAGAATTGGCCACGTGGGGGCATGTGCTAGAAAGTATTGTGCAGCAGGGAGACTCGGCATCAGAGCGGGTGCGTAGGGCCGAGGAGGTGCTGCAGGGTTTGACCACCAGCCAGCAGAGTATTGCTGCGAGCATGCAGGCTATTGCTGCTAGCCTGCAGGTGCTGGCTGATCAAGCCCTGCGGCAAAATGACCTCCTCCTCCGCCATAATGAACTTATGGTGGAGCTAGTTACCACCAATAGGGTCCTAATGTCACCCGCTTCTGGTGCATTACCACCATCATCATTCCCTGCTGCCAGAGGGGGAAGAAGATCCACCCCCTCCCCAGCATGTGCTCCACGTGACCCACCATCTGACTCTGGCCGTGGGCGAGGCCGAAGAGCTGATGCACGTGGCAAGGAGCCTGCCAGGGGCAAACGTGCCCGCAAATGAACTTGTGTCCCCATTAATCTCCACCGTTATGTCTTCCCAAATCTTCCATTGAGCTGTGTGTGTCAGCATCCTGTGTCAAAATCCGTGCCGAGGGTCACCACATTTGCCCGCGGTTCAAATGTCATGTTTGGTTCCCATGTTGCCCAGTTTCGGCTAGCATTACTGTGTGCTGTACTTGAAGTGTTGGTGCTCTACTTTTGTTGTGAAGCCACCTGATGTGTTCCTAATGATTCTGCTGTGGCTATTTATTATATATTATTTACTTTTAGTCCTGTTATGGTACCATTTATTTTGTGATGGTTTCGAAATTATTTTCTACGTTTCTTTAATAAATGTTATTTTGGCCCCACAAATGTCTGTATTAATTGATCCATGCAGAAGTGACATGTGTATTAGTATTAAGTTGTGTTCATTATTTGCAGTGTAAAAGTGTGTGACAAGTGCAGCATGTAATGTTCCCTTTAAGCTGCAATGGTTATAATTGAAGCAGTGAGAAGCGTGTAATTAACAAGTAATGAGTAAAGTAGGTGATTGTATTGTGTTCAGCTGACATTGGTTGAGGTGCGTCCGTCCTGATTAGGCGTTCCGATTGCCTAGCGCAGTGTTTTTCAACCACTGTGCCGTGGCACACTAGTGTGCCTTTAGCTGTTCTCAAGTGTGCCTCCAGATCTAGAGATGCCCAAACTAGTTTACAGCCACCACCAGTTGTTATTTACTGGTCTCTTCTCTTCATTTAAAGGAACAATGTATTTTATTTGTGTTACCTGTGGGGACCAGTGTGATTGTTTTTTATATAGGGGGCAATAGGTTTGTTTTTTTCCTGTGGGGGCCAATGTGTTTTGCCCTGTGGGGATCTCATGGTGTGCCTTGGCAATTTTAAAATCTTATTTAGTGTGCCCCAAGGTAAAAAGGTTGAAAATCACTGGCCTAGCGCATGACCGAGTGGTGTCCGCTAAGCAATACTAGCCTTTTGGACACCGCACATTTCTTGCCTTTTTGTTCGCGTGCATTCGGCGTGCTGTCCGAATGCACGCCTACCAAAATATGTGTACTCCCCCGTGTCCGCCCATGTTTCCGCCCAGTTTAGCCCACTTTGAAACTACGCCCCTGTGTCATTCCGCATGACGCCCATAACACACCAATATTGGCCGAGTGATTGCGGTGCACATTTCTGTACGGTATTAGTGAGAACAAGGACGGAGACCATGCGTGGCACATGTGCATGGCGTTCCCCACGCATGCGCAGACGGCTAAAAAACGCGATCCGAAAGAATTCGGGAAAGTACGCACCGATCAGAATAAGGGCCAGTGAGAGGTAAGAAACTGTTTATTGCTATTTTTTGCACTGTATGCACGACCTGATGAAAAGACCGCACCGGTCTTGAAACGTTGTCTATCATGCTGTAAATTTGTTTTAAATACATTTGCACCTGAAACCAATCCATTGGAGTGCCGCTTCTTTTTCTCAAATATCTCTGCACAAACAGGGTTAGGCGAGAATCCAACCCTATATATATATATATATATATATATATATATATATATATATATATATATATATATATATATATATATATATAGGAAACGTTTGGTGGTACCCGCGCTAATCCACCTATTATCAATAAGTCTGTTAAAAACGCCACGAGAATCTTGCAGAAGGAACACAGTTTCTTCTTCTACACCACTCTCCCTCTTTCCAGGGCGGCTGCTCTTTTCCAGGAGGCTAGTTCAATTTAGCCAGGTTCAAGAAAATCTAGAGAAAAAGAGGTGAAAAGAGCGCCTCCTAGTGTAATAATTAGTGTATTCAGAGTTACACTTCCACCAATTAAGTAACACCCCAAATTGTGAAGGTGTACCGTTAGGGGTGGTATCCAACCACCTCGTATATCGCGTTCTAACGTCACTCCCAAGCCACAAAACAGCATGTACGGAGAAGATCCTTTCCCAGAATAACTGGCAATGTGTCTCCAAAGACCACAGAGGAAAGAAAACAAAGAGAGAGATCCTAGTGCAATATGCATATGCTGGATCAGGGTAACCTCACACATGACCCGGAGTGACGCCTGTTATTGCCTGCATTATATATATATATATATATATATATATATATATATATATATATATATATATATATATATAAACAAAAAAGTCTTACTGTGAGGTAAGACAAAAGCACTCTTCACAATATGAATATTAGGGGTGATGATCAGGAAAAAACATCTGATAAACCAAAACAACAATGATTAGCACAATCCTAAACTATTAAGCTTAATAGGGAGCTTAATACTGTAGCTCAGGATTGTGCTAATCATTGTTGTTTTGGTTTATCAGATGTTTTTTCCTTATCATCACCCCTAATATTCATATTGTGGAGAGTGCTTTTGTCTTACCTCACAGTACTGCTGCTTTCACATTGCAGAAATGGGTAATGACACGGTATTCTTAAATGGGACTTTAAAACGGGTCTGAGCCTTGAGACCTTTCACATTGCAGGTGAAAACCGTTTTAAAAATCATTTAATACCATTCAAAATTCAACCCGTTTAACCCCCAAGGGACACGTTTCAAGCCATTGAAATAGAGCTGTTCAAACTGCCAAAAAAACGGCTTTGAAACGTGTAGGACTCTGCTTTTTAACCGTGTTGAAATACCAGTTAACTTTAACCGGTAAATCAACTCTGGCACTTTCACATTGCAGCCTTAAACGTTTTAAAATGGAAAAAAAACGGCAATATACCGTTTTAAAAGTGCGATGTGAAAGGGGTATAAGACTTTTTTGTTCTTGTATTTTGGACGCAGGCTATACCTGTGTTCCATTGAGGCACCCCACCCATTGTCTTTTGATAAAAGTGCGAGTGCAGGCTTTGTGGATCTGTATATATATATATATATATATATATATAGGGGGGGAGGCGGCGGCACTCCAATGCAATCGACAAGGTTTAAGCCGGTAAAAGCTGTAGGTGCCTTCCAAGATGTAACTCCCGTGGGAGTTCAACGAATGTAGCAATGTAGTGGATGCGGCGGCACTCTAACAATAAAACACGGACGGCAAAGGTAGTTTCCAACGTTTTGTGGCGGCGTTGCCACTTTATCAAGGTGCCAGTGAACAATAAACATATAAACAAAACATACCTTTATAGCCCTGGGTTCTGTCCATGGGACACGGCGTCCCGGCGTGCTGCGTCTAATGATGACGTCACTCACTGCCTGAGGCGCAGTGCTCCACGGAGAAAGCCCGAAATCTAAAACACCTGAGAATAACAAAAACACAATCAGTGTAAGAAAAAAAGAAAATATGCAGATAAAACCAGAATTAAAAAATAACAAGAGAGCGATTGGCAAGAGATAAACAAATACATCACATAATAATGACAGTATATATCAGGACAGTGACAAGGGATAAATATCCTGCTTAGAGAAAACAAGACAATCCCAAATTGTCGTTTAACCCCCGTGGGGTCAGCGTATCTAGCAAGTAGATCCAGCGGCTCTCCATTTTGAGTAAAATAGATGATCTATCACCACCGCGAGAAAGCGGAGGTACATGATCTATAATGCGGTAACGCATTGAGGTGAGAGAATGCCTGGCTTCAACGAAGTGTTTACTCACTGGATGGTCTCCATGTCCAGACGTCAGCGCTATTTTAATATTGGATCTATGTGCTGCAGCCCTCTCCTTAAAAGCCCTGTCAGTTTTGCCGACATAATGTCGGCCACAGGGACAGTTAACGAGATAGACTACGTATTTTGAGTGACAACTGACCCGATGTTTAATTTTGAATTTTTTTCCAGTATAAGGATGATGGAATGAATCGCCTGGTATCATGTAGCTGCAAGTGATGCAGCCACAACATTTGTAACATCCAGGTTTTGGGGTACCTAGAAAAGTGGATTGCGGAATGGGATAAGTGATGTTGTTTCTCACAAGATGGTCACGCAAATTTCTCCCTCGTTTATAGGAACACATGATTGTTTTGTTGTTCAGACTGGGTAATGTGGGGTCACTGGTAATTAATGGCCAATATTTCTGTGAGGATTGTCTTATGGCCTGACTTTTGTTATGGAAAGAATTGACCCAGATGAGTTTATTATCAACATTCCTGTCTTTAGAGGTGGGTGTCAAGGCTTGTTCACGTGTTATGGTCAGTACCTTATTTTTGGATTTTAAAAGGTCAGCGTAGGCATAGCCCCGTTCTAAAAATTTACTAATCATTTTATTCAATGACACCTCCAATTTAAGTTGGTCACTCTCAATGCGACGTACTCTAAGCATTTGAGAGAACGGCAATCCCTTTTTCAAGGGAATGGGATGGTGACTGCTAGCTAACAAAGTGGTATTTCTGTCAGTGCTTTTTACATATAGAGAAGCCGCCACGAAACGTTGGAAACTACCTTTGCCGTCCGTGTTTTATTGTTAGAGTGCCGCCGCATCCACTACATTGCTATATATATATATATATATATATATATATATATATATTCCTGTAAATATAGAAATATATCAATAGAAGTTTTTACCTCCCTAGATATATTCGAATTGATTGATAGATGGATATACATGTATGGCATAGACATTTAGCTGAATGTGTATGCGCAGAAGGCAAATACAGGGATATCAAAAGAGGATCGCAGTTGATGCTGTGACATCAATGACCAATGGGTTAGGTAATGTTTGGGGTAATACAACGAGCGGACATCCAGAGATTAGGAACATTGTACAGGTATTATTGCAATGTTACTGCAAGCTCCACATGATTGAAAAAAAAGCCTGCTTAGTACATACCGCCCACTGTCTCCCTGCAGCCATGGCACCGCCCAGCCCCCCGCCCATACCCCACAAGTTGCAGGTACAAATTCAGGGCACTACCAGCAAGTCAACAACCAAAAGTACATTTTATTTTTTAAAAAGTTACTAGCATTAGTTTGCTCCAGAGGGGGCGGGCAGGGTGCCGGATCAGCATACGCCCAGCGTTTTTTGGGCATTCCCATGAAAACACTGGGCATTCCCCGACTTTGGGGACACCAAAGGAAATAAAGGTTTGCGGCCAACAAATGATTTATCTCCCCTTTCGGCTGAGTACAACCCCCCGCATGTTACTGAGGGGATGAGGGTGAGAGGGGCGAACATTTGTCAGGGGAGGAAGCCAACTTTTCAGGGCTCGCTAAGCAGTAAACAACCCCTGGTTAGCGAGTCCTGCTGAATCAGGCCCCAAGTTTGTCTTGGATCCTTTAACTCTGGTGACTCTGGGTTTCTAAAAAAAATGAAACTGTACATCTCTAACACACACACACACAAACACCAGTGGCGTAACTAAGTTTTGGGCGCCCCCCCGCCAAGCGCCCCCAATCACCCGCCGCCCATTCAAACCCCCCCCAATCCCCTGCAGCCTTACCTATCGCGCTGGTCCCGGCGGCTCCGTTCTTCTTCTGCTGAGACCACCACAAAATGGCCGCCCCCATACAGCAGACCGTTTCAGAGAACTGTGTGCTATATGGGGGCGGCCATTTTGTGGTGGTCCTCAGCAGAAGAACGGAGCCGCCGGGACCAGCGAGATAGGTAAGTCTGCGGGGGATTGGGGGGGGGGGTGTAACTATAGCACCGCAGCCCCCGGCGCCCCCACATGCACAGCGCCCCCCCGCGGTGGCGGGGGCTGCGGTGCTATAGTTACGCCGCTGACAAACACACATGTTGTTATTTCCATTTAATGTGTCTCCTGTATTCTTACGCCAACATGTTCAATAATCCGATACAACTACAGAAGATTCAAGCAGGTATTTTAAACTTGCAAGAGAGCTGACTTATTTGAGACGGAGCCGGGATTAAATGATCAATATTAGCCTATATATCAAGTGCCTCGTATAAAGTACAGGAAGTTTCATTATACAAATACTTATTCCATTGCAATATGAGTAATAATGCCCATGTACTGTGTAACCCTTTTTTTTGTTCAGATGGAAAATGCAAAGATTGATCTACTGAATTACTTTAAGCTGAATGAATATCCAATTTTATTTTATTGAAGAGAGACATCTTGTGGTTAGGCAGAGGTTGCAGCTTGCGAGGGTTACCAGATACACGAGAGAAGCTGCAATAGAAGTCTCTAACGTATACGTATTTAACTATTTATACACAATGGAGGCCATTTAAAAATTCCAATGATGCAAAATCACAGAATAAGTGGTTTGTTACAAACACTTTAACAAGGAAACAGATGGATCTGTGGCTGGGCCAATCTAGGGACATCTGTGCAGAAGTGTGGGATGGTAAAGGTGGTCACTGGGAATTTCTAAACAGATTACTCACATTATAATGATAATAACGAGCGTATAGCACTGTACAAATTCAGTATTCATACTGGATCCAATATATATATAAGATGACAGCAGCCATATCAGATTCTAAACACTCTAATACATCTTATCCACCAAAAACCCAGGTCTGAACCGGGGTTCGTGTCGCTCCTGCATGTCACTCACAGACGCTCCCCATAGGCGGATTTTAGCATACACAGCCAATGAGCAGCTTTTAAGCATGGTGCATACGTAACGCAAAGAAAATGGTACAGTAAGTTTCTGGATGGTTGCATAAGAGCAGTCAATGGGGGTTATTCTGGTTTATTCGCAATGCTGCGAATTCGCAGTTTTGCGAGTCCACCAAACCCCGCCTGGTAAGTGCCCGCCCCCCTCACAGCATGTGTTCCCATGCACAGGCTGCGAATGGATGTTTAACATAAACATCCATTCACATGCTGCGAAGAACATCCACATCTTTCGGTGGTCGCCGACCATGGAAAGATGTGGAAGGTGCACACATATAAAAGTGACTTTAAAGTCACTTACATATGCGTGCACGGAAATGGTGATGTCAGCTGCCCGTCCCCCACACCAGTGTCACAGCCTCATTACCATGAGAACCGTGGGGCAGCCTGCCGCCCCACGCCCCTCTCCACCCCCTGCCCGCCCGCTATGTTGGGTGCATGCACCCAGTGAACATTCTGCATGCACCCTGCATATGCACATGTGTACCATTTTCAACCTGCATGCACAAGGGGAATTAGCAACTGAAAATGTGTTTTGATCGTAAACACAAAAGTCCTTATTCTAGTTCACTCTTTCTGACAAAATCCTTCTTAGATGGACAAAACCATGCACCCTGTCTCAATCGCAGATTAGTGGAAGCCTAGAGCAGCGATGCGGGCTGTCCGATGTGTGCTTTGAGGTGCGCGCTCCCGCGGCACCTCATCGCACGGTACAAAAAGTATGTGCTTGCACATACTTTTTGTACTTAGTTTTCATCACATTGCATCACAATGCATGCACAACGCATGCACAGGCAATGCAATGTGATCCGTGCTAGTTAAGCACGGAAAGCACGCCCGAATCGGGACGTGTATGGGCGGCTTAAGAACTACTCACAATTGCACAGATGCCAAAAAATCTTTGATGGTTCAGGAATTGCCTCTATATTTGTGTGTAAATAGCGATCTGCGATCTATTCGCAATTCTCTCGCAACTTAGCAAGGTCCGTTTTTTTTTTCTGTCTGGAAGGTTGATTTCTCCTCGCAAACCACTGCAAATTCTCGCATTGTGGACCCATGCTGAATTAGCCCCTGTACTGCATGTGGTAAACTGCAAATGGACAATAATATTTAGTTTAAGAAAAATTCTCTCTGCACACAAATGATTCAATTTACTAAGATGGAAGTTCTGTTGATGATGGGGGATACGGTCATTTGGTCTACAGCAAGTTGGTCGACAATTGTTAGGTCGACATGGGGATAGGTTGACATGGTTCTAGGTCGACATGGCTTTAGGTCGACACAAGCATTAGGTCGACATGGTCTAGGTCAGGCATGTCCAACGTTGGCCCTCCAGATGTTTTGAAACTACACATCCCAGCATGCTTTGCAATAGTTTTAGCATTCTCTAATAGCAAAACTGTGGCAAAGCATGCTGGGATGTGTAGTTTCACAACATCTGGAGGGCCAGCATTGGACATGCCTGGTCTAGGTCGAGAGTCAACAGGTAGACATGAGGTTTTTGACTGTTTTTAACCCGACTTGTGCTGACAGGCAGTTCTTCATGCCCTACCATCCATCAGGGCATGGTGGGAGAATAAAATAGTGTGCCGAGCACGGCGAGACACCGTGCCCAAAGAATACCCAGAGCAGCGAGTAAACGCGATGCACTTTAACAAGTGCCCATGTCGACTGTGTCGGCATTCGGGTCAAAAAAAGAGTGAAAGCACCATGTCAAACGTTTGACTGTCGACCTAGACCACGTTGACCTAATGCTTATGTTGACCTAATGACCTGTCGACCTAGAACCATGTTGACCTAATGGTGTCGACCTAATGACTGTCGACCAACTTGCTGTAGACCAAATGATCCCATTCTGATTATGGATATTGCCCACCAATCAGATTCTACTTATTTATGTAGCACCTTCTAGAACAGGGCTGGGCAACACCGGCCCTCCAGATGTTAATGAACTACACATCCCAGGATGCTTTGCATTAGTTTTGCTATGTGGCCATGCTGAAACTGATGCAAGGCATGCTGGGATGTGTAGTTCATCAACATCTGGAGGGCCGGTGTTGCCCATCCCTGTTCTAGAAGATAATAGAATCTGGTTGCTATGGACAACATCCCATCTTCAATAGAACTCCCATCTTGAGAATTTTACAATTGGAATTGTTCCCATATGTGCAATTATTCTTATGTATATTCACCGGCATTTGCAAATTCTTTTCCAACTCAGTTCTCCAGGTACTGTAATTATTGGTTTGATTACTAATCTATTAGCAACTACTAGGAGTGAAGTTAATGAGTAACACATGCAGTGATTTGCATAGGACTTTTTGCCATTGTAATCCGTGTTGAATTAGGCCCTTTTAAACAGTTACAGTAGCCCTTAACCCTTTGAGCGCCAAGGGAATTTGTCAAAATAGGTTTGAAAATTGCCAAGCAAACCTTTTTGTTACGCTTTTGAGTGCCAACGTTGCTGTGAGAAAAATATCCATTAAAAATGCCAGTGTCGCTTACGGCAAAGTGAATAGCCAAGGATTCCTGACAAGGGTTTAAGAGCAAAGGTAATAGCCAAGGATTCCTGACAAAGGATGAATAGTAATTTTAATAATCAAGGATTCCTGACAAGGGTTTAAGAGCAAAGGTAATAGCCAAGGATTCCTGACAAGGGTTGAAGAACAATGTTAACCCTTTGCGTGCCAAGGCAAAATAGGTGTGAAAATTGCCAAGCAAACCTTTTTGTTAAGCTTTTGAGTGCCAACGTTGCTGTGCAAGATCCTCAAAATATCTGTTAAAGATGCCCCCCCCCCATGACGTTCTGTGTGAATGGCACCCAAACCATCAGGGACAAACTTTAATCGAATTTGAATCCTATAAGAAATACAATGCTGGAAGGATAAGGTTTTGCTTCTTTTTCGGGTCCGAGTGTGGCAGAAAATATAGAACCGGGTCTCAGAAATACTTGGGGACCGTAAGTTTGGGTGGTTTCTGTTTCCAAGAAAGCCCGAACCGTACGTCTCTGATGAGTACTAGTCTCCCCATGTCACAGTGCACACTGCAACAGTCTCTTCATCCGTTGTTGTACTGGGAACTACTGTAAGAGACTGTCACATGGAATGCCGGGGAATGGAGGAGACACAGTCACCAGTAATGACTGCGTCTCTCCTGATTGGAAGGGTGTAGAGGTGGAAAACCTCATTCAATTTTGCAATCCCAATCTGTGATATTATAATGGGTGAAGCTTTGACCCAATCTCTTCATATGAAAACCATTTATTAGAATATTCCTGTTGAAGCTGGAGGTAGACAATCTGATCCATTATGCAGAACAATTATTTCTACAAGATGAAATGTGAAGTAAATGAAAGCATTTACTTGTAATTGCTTAACCTAGCAAAATTATCTTAAAGGGCATTCACTCACACAGCTCAACAATAAAGCCATTAGAAATGTAACACAAACGACATAATTGACCGATAATTTATTACAAAACAGTATTACAATGCCATTATTCATTGTAGTTGTAGAACAAAGAGGGAGGGAAATTCCGAAGTCTGAGGACAATTAATTCAATAATGGAAAATGGTCGGCTACAATTTGCTTGAGACCTTTATGATGGTTTATTATTTTAATCTATTTATTTATATTATTATTACTGCAATGTACATAATAATTGTAATTATACTAATAATAAATATTAAAATAAAGTATAAATTTTGTTATATTGAATGTATATGCAAGCTGGATAAAAGGTTCCAGGTACCCAAGGTACTTAAAACAAGGGGGTCCCTTTGGTTTAAAATAAAGAGCATTCAGGAGAGGTGTATTCGGTCAGGGATGTCATCAGTTTTCATGCCGACATTTATAATGTTGACAGCAATGTCGACATGTCAACATGATTTAACTAGTCGTTAGGCACGAGTCGGAACCCTCAGTGTGTCAACATGTTAACAAATTTTCCTGCATACCTCTATAGCAGGCATGTCCAAACTATGGCCCTCCAGCTGTTGTGAAACTACAAGTCCCATCATGCCTTGCCACAGTTTTGCTATTAGGGAATGTTAAAACTGTGGCAAGGCATGCTGGGATGCGTAGTTTCACAACAGCTGGAATGCCACCGTTTGGACATGCCTGCTCTATAGGCTATAAGGGAAATTGGGGATGGTAATCATGTGGCGAACATTTCAATAGCATGTTGCAGTAGAGTGTGGGCACTAGAGGGCACAGACTCTAATACGCCTACACAGAACTCTGGGAAAATGGCAGCAGCATCATTTTCTCTGTGATTTCTACAGTGCTACTGACATTAGTAAATAGATATGTAATATATACAGTACTGTACTGCAAATATGTATCTATCTAGCAAATGAAAGCATGGGGACCTTGTTCATATGTTGATCAAAACGATTAAGCTTCCAGCCATCATCAAAGGACCTAATTTGTCTGCAAGTTCCTACACCAGTATATATGGCCAGCACACCAATGCATTATGGCTGTTTTTTGTGTCTTGTGGCTAGTGTCCCACCCCTCCCACTACCGTCTCACTGCCCACTTCCCATCCAGCCCAGTGCCCCCTCATATATGACACACTGCCCATCCCTTTTACCCTCTCCCTAGTGTCACCCAATGCATCTACCTCTCTTTGCTCCTACCCATTAACCCTATGACTCATCCTCTGCCTCTCCGCTACAGTATGTCACTATCTACCCATCAACATCTTCCACCTGTCACCCTCTGCCTCTTTAAGTCATCACCATCTCTGTGTCACCTATTGCTTCTCCCGGACACAAACTGCCTCCCCCTTTACCTTTTCCTCTCACCCACTGCCTCTCCATCTCTAACTATCCTCATCACCTCTTTCTCCTGTCACCCTCTGCCTCTCCCCATCACTTTCTATATTACCAACTGCCTCTCCCTTAAATCACCCACTGCCTCTCCCTTGAATCACCCACTGCCTCTCCCTGCTGTCTCCCACTGCCTCTCCAATGAGGGTATGCCTCTTGGATACACCATTCCCTTTGATGCCATACCCCTTGTTGCAAAGCCACACCCAGTTTCTCAGAAGTGCTTGCAAACAAAGCCCACTCCTCTTAATGGTGCCCATCCCTGTCATCCTGTTTTGTATCCACCCCTGAGCAACACCCAGCTAAGCGTCTTATAGCATTGTTTGAAAACTTCCATGACAGCACAAGCCACAAGTTTTCCCTTGTTACTGCATGTATGCATGTATGCAATTACTATTGGCTCTATCAATAATATATTTATGGATAGTTAGATTACACAGTAGACAGAAAAATGCCCCCAAAGGCATTACTGCGATGACAGATAAATAAAATCTAGAAATACAGTAAGTGTCACGACAGTTTATTTGGATGTTAGATGAATTGGACTCTGTACAATGAAAAGAGTAGGAGGTGTGCCATTCGATTCTCCAGAAATCTGAATCCAACGAAACTATTAGGATCTGAACCGATGTCCAGTATCTCTCAAGCAACTATGATCCAAACCAGTGGTGACTCCAGAGGTGGGGCTGTAGCTCAGTCAAAAATTAAAATAGGGGAGCAACCGCAACTTCGGGCAGTACAGATGGTGTAATGGTTAGCATTACTGCCTCACAGCACTGAGGTCATGGGTTTGATTCCCACCATGGCTCTAACTGTGCGGCGTTTGTATATTCTCCCCGTACTTGCGTGGGTTTCCTCTGGGGACTCTGGTTTTCTCCCACAATCCAAAAATATTCTGGTAGGCTAATTGGCGCCCAAAGAAATTAACCCTAGAATGTCTGTGTGTGCGTGTGTGTATGTGTGTGTACATGTGGTAGGGAATATAGATTGTAAGCTCCACTGGGGCAGGGACTGATGTGAATGTTGAAATATCCTCTGTAAAGCGCTACGGAATATGTATGCACTATATAAGAAACTGTTAATAAATAATTAAACTGCAACTTCCAGTTAGTCAGTTTGGAATGGCAGTTGGTGTCAGTTGCTGTGCCTCCCTCTATTTAAATTTTGAACTGTGCTGCAGCCGCACCTCTGGAGCCACCACTGATCCATGCCGAGTCCTGGTTGGGATCTTCCTATAGAGCAGCATCTAGATTTTTTAATCCAAATTTGGGGTTTGGGTTTGCAAAAATGACATGATTTTTATCAATTTAATTTTTTATCAATAATTGTTATATTTTCTCGCTTTAAAACCGAGTCTAAACTCTTGAAGGTGGTTTTGTCAAAACCACGACAAATTAGAACCAAAACCAAAACATGGGGTCTGCTTACATCTCTAGAAAAAAACCTCAAAGACTAATGGTACAAAATAGATTTTTTTAAACATTATTGGAGAAAAATTACTTATCTTGAGACATACATCAGAATGAAGTGTTCAGTTCCAATATCCAATTTAGATAATTCCACAGACGTGCGCTGAAAGGTAAACATATTAAAATGTTAACTTTGAAGAGCAACATTAATATTCAACAGTATGATTTGGAGATTCGTATTTGCACAATGCTCCTTTTATTTCTCTCTGTTAGCCGAACTAGAAATTTAGAATGCATGACATTATTTTCAAGAATATCACAGTTATTTGCCGAGCTTTCCTTTTATTGAAAATAGATGTATGGTGAATTCTAATAGCTACATTACCTCTAATATAACTGCTCCAATCTGAATAATCAAAGTTGCTTGCATCTAAAACAGCAATTATTAATTTGAAAAATGTTGTGCCTTAAGTTGAACTGCCCCCTCAAGGAACACTACTGCATCATTCGATAAAACTATAGGTCAAAGCTGTTCATAATCAGTCCTCAGTATTTCTAGAATAGGCTACTGAGAAGGGGTTTGCAACTTAACTAGAAGCCTGCCTCTAAACCCATAAGATTTGTGATCCATCCCAGTCGGGATTCAGGAGAAGATAAAGTACTGAAACGTCTCTGGTACTGTATGTGTGCCGAATGGTCTACTTATGGCACGAGATAGCAGTGACTGTTAATATTAATCCTTCTGGATCTCTCTGCAACGCTTCACATGGTGGACCATGGATTTCTAATTGATCGCCTGAAGAATTTCTGTGGACTGGATGGCACTGTCCTAAGCTGGTTCAAATCATTTATCACCAGCAGGTCATAGAGTTTACTATGGAGTATGCTCATCATCTCCAGTGCCACTAGTACCTGTGGTGTCCCACAGGGATCTATACTATATACCATTCTTTTTGTAGTATACATGATACCACTGGGTGAAATAATCAGTGCTATGCAGATGATACAGAACTGTGCCTTTCCTTTGCTTCCGGTACTTAAAATCCAAATACAAACCTAAATGGCTGTTTAGCTGAGCTCCAGGACTGGATGAATGCCAGTTGACTGCTACTGAACCACGATAAAAAGAGGACCTTCTGATAGGTCCAGGGCTGTCTTAACATCAGCGCAGGCCCCTGGGCAAAATAATTCACTAGGGCCCCTATCCTTGGACTGTTGTTTGGTCTAGCAGGGGTGGGGTGGTCCTACTCACACACAGAACACACTACACCTCTCCTACCCTGTATTAAGCACCCTTCACACACTACCCTCCCCACATGTAGAGCATAGAGCACACTGAACACTGCACATCACCACCACCACCACCACCCCTCACATACACTGTTTTCACTAACCCAGAGAACAGTGCCCTCCTCACGCTTGACAGCAGCTGCAGGAGTCAGTGCATAAGGGAAATTTCTAGCTCACTGCGCTTTGCTGGAGACAGTGTATCGCAACCATTTCAAGGAAAGGGGCATGCAGCAGTGGCGCACGCAGGGGGGGTTTCTGAGTACCCAGAAACACACCCCCCCAGGAATCTAAGGGCCCTAGGCTGAAAGCTGAGGGTCCCCTCCTTCCATGGGTACAATAATTAAAAAAATCGGCCCCTGGGAACCGGAGATATCTGACTTCAAAGCTGTGGTCCCCAACCAAGCCTGTTATCCCAGTCAGATATTTCAGGTTCAGTCTGATTTTTTCTGAGGGTATATTCCAAAAGCTGGGACTCTCCCTCTTTGATGGACACTAGTAGCTTGTCGCTACTATTCCCAGAACCAGAGATATCAGTCTTCCAGCAGCTGGTTAGTGCTCCAGCTCCACACACCTGGTATGTAGTTTTATATCCTCCTTGGCAGATTGCTCTGCCGCCTGAACTATGATCCCCAAGTCCCCAATACCTCTGATCCCCAAGTCCCCAGTCTAAGAAATCTATTTCCGGGAACTGGAGATATCTGCAGTCAAGCAAGCTGTCCTACCACCAGAAAATTATTAATAATAAGCCCACTCCACTATACACCCCTCCTCTGCATATTAATCATCCTCTACCACCCTGGAAGTTATGTATCAGGGCCCCTTCATTCAGCCCAATGCCCCCTTCTCCCACCCCATCTCCCACCATCTGTGCAGTAAAGGGGTAATTAGTGGAAATTACTGATCCAGGCCCTACATGCTGAGCGGTTGATATAATACCCCCTACCACCCGCGGGACATCAAAGCTTCCCCTACCACTGGAGGATTGGTAGGGGCCCCAATACATTGCTATGCCCAGGGGTCTACACTGCTGTTCACGCCCCTGTATATATATATATATATATATATATATATATATATATATATATATATATATATATGTATATATATTTTTTATTATTATTTATATACATTTGGTCTATCTATAATACTTTAACTGACCCGGCATATACTGGGTGACCTAAGTGTCCATCTCCGTGCTTTGCTCCGCCCCTCTGGAAACCCCCTTCTGAAAATCCTGCGTTTGCCCCTGGCGTGCAGGACAGCACTTTGTAAAATTTGGTGCTCGTTGACCATTGGGGCAGTCTTAGGTAGTGGCCAGAGACACCTGCTCACAGTCATGGTCTGTGACTGAAGGAGCCACAGTAAGGATGCCTTCTGCACAAAGGGCTGACCTGTGATGCGACTGTTCATACAGACTCCTTGCTTCCGGATTCAGTCTTGGCAGGGACGGCCCACAGCAGCAGCGCTAATAGGAAGTGGCTCTCTGTTCCGGCAGCAAGTCCCCTGAAGACAGAGGAGTGAATGGAGTAAAGAGAGGCGTGGCTTATATGACATGGGGAAATGCGGGAGGTTGACTTGGTAGCCATTGTCACTGAGGAGAGGCGAGCCTTCCTTTCCGGTGACTAATATATCTGTCTGCTGTGGGGCTTTAGAATCATGGGGCCCATGGGCAACTGCCCATTATGCCCAATGGAAGAGATGGCCCTGAATAGGTCACAGGGCAAGACTGCAGCATACAGTAGCCTGCCAACAAGATTTATGCTTGGAAGTTCAGAACTAAAAACACTGAACATGTTGGATGGCGGCTTGACACCAGTTATTTGCCACAATCAAATCGTTCTTTCATCTAAAAACATAGCCAGTATTAAGCACTTAATTCCCTCAGAGGATCTGTCTAAATTCATACATGCATTTTTATCAGCACTTCTATACTGCAATGCCCTCTACCTTGGTCTCCCAGCAAAATAAATGCACCTGCATCAAATGGTACAAAAAAAACAACTGCCAGGCTATTAACTGACCAGCAAATATAACCCCCACTGGCTTATTGCATTTGAAAGCCCAACATGAGTAGGGCCCAAAGTACCTGAGGCAATGTAGAATTCCTTACAGCCCCACTCGATTACTGTCATCTGTAGATGATGGACGAATTATTGTACCTTTAATTTCGCTAAACTTATCTGGTGGTTGAGCGTTCAACTTTGTGGCACTGACTCAATGGGACTCTCTTCCCCGCACAGTTTGAGAAGTCTTCACTCTAGAACCTTTCAAAAATAAATCTTCCTGTTCATCAAGCCTTTTACTAATGCCAACTGGTTTTGCATTTTGTGCTGTAGAGGTCCATGGCTATGAGCAGCCTTCATGGCGTGGCTGACATGAGGCCAATACTTCTTTCATCTGATCAAGATGTCCTTAAAAAAACTTTTACAATATTGGGAGAAAGCAGCCAGTCAATGTCTATCTGATGGATACTGTAAATGAAATAAGCTGGTTGGTTAGGGCAACTTCTTCACTTTATATCTCTCTCTCCAAGACTTGATGCATCTCAACCTAAAATGATTAAATATTCTCTCCGTAAAAGCCAGAGGTGGCAAAACCACCATGGTAGGTCATGAAGCTGGTATGAGACCCAGAAGTGAAGCAGATCCAGCAATGTCAGGTAGCTGTCAACATCCAAACGCCCAGCTCCCCCCTTGATCTGAACATGCACTGGTGGTACATTCACTAACACTTCTAAAAATGCACAGATGTGATGTTGCCAAAATTAATAAATCAGATTCGGTCTATAATTTTATCGTTTGCAAATATGAATACTTTTCATGCATATACTTGATAACTAAAAAATAATAAAAAATTCTCCCACCCTTGAAGCCTTGATGCCTACTGGCTCTTACCGGGAGCGATCAGACACAGGAACTTAGCAATTGGCTGCACACTTCTTTTTATTTTAATACTGTAACCATATATTATCGGTTATTATTAGTGGACCAACGTGTAATATACCAAAACTATCTGCCTATTTTATCTTGGAATCCCCATCAAGATGGAACTATTCTGACACTTTGGGGTTTATTTTCGAAGATGGGAGTTCTAACTCTTTGAGTGCCAAGGGAATTTCTCGAAATCGGTGTGGAAATTCCCAAGCAAACATTTTTATTCATCATAATGACCTGTAAGGTTTTCCTTATATAGGAAATATAATCTTTTTGTAAAAACAATTTTTTATTTGAATTTATATAACAAATGTGAGCCACGCTGGAATTTTTTGCGGATATTTTGCCCATCTCTCTCAGGGATGTTGGCACTCAAAGGGTTAAAGATGTGATGTGGCTATGGGCAGCCAAGAAGTAGATTATGATTGGTTGATATGGGCAACATTTAATCTTCAATAGAACCCCCATCTTAGTAAATAAATCCCTTTATATTTTAGACTACTTCAAAAACATGTGCGTTAGCGATCTCCGTCTCAAACAAGCTTTGCTAAACACAAAATTAAAGTTCATTTCTCAGTCCAGCTTCTGAATTGAAATTCAGCAAAACTATATACATAGTCATCCAGCTTCCGAGTGATAACGCAATAATGAACTGAGGATTTTTTTTTTTCTCTCCATGTCTTATTTAAAAGACCTAGCTCTGCAAAACACTCACTAGGGTCCCGTAAGACTCCAGGCAGTAAGCCACATTGGTTTTCTGAGCATATTTACTGTAGTATATTGCATGCACAGCTGCTACTCACATAAATCCTTGTCAAAATGTTTCTCTCTGGGGCTGAGGCCTATATAAAATTCTTAACACTTGCAGCCATGCTCGACAAACATCCCTATCTCCCCAAAGCTTAAAGTACAAGGGAATCATACAGTTTACAAGGTTTAATCCAAATAATTAAATAATCCACTATAATGAAATACAGTAAATCTCTGTTCCTAGAAATTCAAATACTAAACAACTTTTTAATAATATTCTAATAGTAATATACTTTAACTCTTTGCCTGGTGTGATCCATACCCTCCAGTATCTGAATAGCAAAAACCAGTACAAATTCGGAAAGGGGGCATGGTAATGGGTAAATGGGGTATGACCATGACCCTTTCCCAGTGGCGGCTCTTACCATTTTGGAGGAGGGGGCTGCTGCAATGCGACCCCCCCCCCCCCTGCTCCGCTGCCACCGTCGTGCTCCCCACACCTGCCGGTCCCGGTCACCGGTCCCCTGCACGGGGCCACTGCAGGTGCAGTAACTACATAAAACTGCGCATGCACTGGCACAAACCTCCATGGACTGCCATTGCAGCAGCCCCCCGGAGGCTTAATTAGGTTCTTGGGTCCGGCGCATGCACAGTATCATCCGTAGTACTCTGCATGTGCAGAACTCGTTTTGGGGGCTGCCGCGCATTTGCACAAAGAGAGGCCTCTGTGAACACCTCCCAATGGGTTTGCCTTGAGTGACTGTCAGGTCGGACTTCCAAAAGAAAGTCACTGCCAGTCACAGTGAAGCCAGAGCAGTCTCATAGACTGCATCTGGCTTCATTTAGGCAGAGATAGTGGTGGATTTTACCTGGGGGGCTGCAGCCCTGCAGCCCATAGGTGAAAACCACCACTGCCCCTTTCATATACTTATAATGGGCAGATGAAGACCCCAAACAAGGTACATGCCATAAAAAAACGGTACTGTACCTGCCAAATAGGTACAGTTGGAGTGTATATGTGTTGCCATCAGTATACTGCCTAACTTTGCTGATTTTTGGTTTCGATCTGGTCTGAATTGCTCCCCTAGTTCCCAGCATGTATTGCACACCCAGCGCTGCCTACATTTGTGTTGTGTTGTCCTGAGTGGCTGGAATTCTTCATCAAAGGAACTGTCTCATGAACTCAAATATTTATTTGCCTTTGGCAATGAATTGATCACTTTCAGGTGGCATCCTGCCTGGTTATATCTTATGCTCACTAAGGTTTTTATGCTCCACAGGATCACCAGGGGCACCTCGGGTGTGAGGCCACCATACTGCAGGCTAAGGGTGCCCTGTTTTGGCCTTCTATAACTGCTACATTGAAGTATTGAAGTATTTGAAGTATTTGATCATTCTGTGTGCTATTCCAGACCCCTCCAGTCCATTGCTGCTGCATATCTCTTTGAATGAGGGAAGAGAGATGCACCATGTGTTAGGGCAGTGGTTCCCAACCTTTTTTGTCTCCCGTACCCCTTGATTAGGCTTTTCATTTATGAGTACCCCCTCGTGAAATTTTAGGGGGCGTGGCCTAAAATGGGTGTGGCTTAACAGGGGCAAGTCATACTGGCAATGACGAGAAAAAAAAAAGTGCAACCACTTGACCACAATATAAGCTCAGCCCATTCTGCGGACAGCATATAAAATAACAGAACCTTGTCAAATCTCTATTACTGAAGCAACAGACATTCCAACGGATCACGTTGGCCTTCCAATAGTGCCAGATACACATATGCCCCCATAAGTGCCAGATACACATATGCTCCAATGGTGCCAGGTATGCCCGCACAGTGCCAGAAACGGGAATGCCACCACAGTGCCAGGTATGACCCCATGGTACTGGGTATGTGCCCACAGTGCCAACAATGCCCTTACAGTGCCAGCAACAAGTATACCCCCATAGTGCCAGCAACAAGTATGCCCCACAGTGCCAGCAATGCCCCACAGTGCCAGTAACAAGTATGCCCCACAGTGCCAGCAATGCCCCACAGTGCCAGTAACAAGTATGCCCCACAGTGCTAACAATGCCCCACAGTGCCAGCAATGCCCCACAGTGCCAGTAACAAGTATGCCCCACAGTGCCAGCAACGCCCCACAGTGCCAGCAACAAGTATGCCCCACAGTGCCAGCAATGCCCCACAGTGCCAGCAACAAGTATGCCCCACAGTGCCAGCAATGCTCCACAGTGCCAACAATGCCCCACAGTGCCAGCAATGCCCCACAGTGCCAGTAACAAGTATGCCCCACAGTGCCAACAATGCCCCACAGTGCCAGCAATGCCCCACAGTGCCAGCAACAAGTATGCCCCACAGTGCCAACAATGCCCCACAGTGCCAGCAATGCCCCACAGTGCCAGCAACAAGTATGCCCCACAGTGCCAGCAATGCCCCACAGTGCCAGCAATGCCCCACAGTGCCAGCAACAAGTATGCCCCACAGTGCCAGCAATGCCCCCATAGTATTTCCCAGCAGCAGCACACTCACCATTGACAGCACACTGTACAGCACACTGCGTATCTCTCCTTCCCTTCAGTGTGACTGGGCTGCCCGTCAATCAAAGTTTGCAGGCCGGCTCCTGATTGGCTGCCGGCCCGCAAGCTCTGATTGATTGGCGGACGGGCGGCCAGTCACAGGGAAGCACACTGAGGGGTAGGAGAGATGCGCAATGCACTCTCCTCCCCTCCAGCAACCTGTCTGACTGCCGCGGCCGCCATTACAGGCCGGGCCGCGGCGTACCCCCCAGCGTGTGGACGCGTACCCCCAGGGGTACGCGTACCACAGGTTGGGAACCGCTGTGTTAGGGGATTCATATTCCAGTTGGTTCAAGATAGATTACCTTCCTACAATTACAAAATCCTCAGACATCCAAAAACAGAAAAGGCATTGTTCTATACATGGCATACCACACAAGCTACTCATTGACAATGCCACACGGTTTATGAGTTCCACACTGTCACTAGTGAATGGGACATATCCAGACTGTCGCTAGTAGTCCTTGCTGTCCAGAGTCCATGGGAATAGCAAAAATCGCATTATGCCAAAAGATGGACTTCCCTCTCTTGATAAGCACCACCTGTCTAGATAACCACACTATTGTTCCCACCTCCAAGTTTACTGTAAGACCAAAAGTTGAGAACAATGTGCAAGATGGTCTGCAGAACTCCAATTACTCAGTATAAAACATCCCCTAGCTTAAGGCCATTGTCCTCAGGACAGATCATCTTCATCCAAACCCCTGTTGGGTGATACAGAGTCAGGAGTTTGCAGGGATCGTCAAAAGGCCCCAAAAGCTATTGTGAAGCATGATGGTGCCTTGTAGGAGCGCAACAGGTGCCACCTTCTAAGGGTGTATGAGCCAACACCTGCATTTTATTTAACAACTATTGAGGATGTCAGAACACCCCAAATCATGGACGATTAGCCCAGTGAAGAAGCACCTATTTGGGTGTAGGATAGTCCTGTGCTCTTGCACAATAGTGAACCTATTCAGACACTAACCACACCACTTGACCCTTTCTATGTCACTAGGTTTGGGCGAGTTTCTAGGACTAATCCAAAATAACATGACTGCGTTACTTAATCTCCCATATCGGAAATTAACCAAGATCGAATGGGTGCGAATGTATCCATTTGCACCCATGCGTTTCCATTCCCGGCAGGATTCGCGCAACAGTGAATTTGCAATGGCAAAATGCAGCCGAATCACTGTTTTTATGAATGGAAATCATGTACGAATGAATAGACTATTGGACGCGTTTCTCCGTAGACTTCAACAGCATGGGCAAATTTAAGACCATTCACACAGTATGAGAGAATTCAGCTCAAAATACAAATGGCAAATACGGCACCTTTTCCATTCGTGTTTGCTGAAGCACCGCAGGGATTAGTCAGATTCATGTAATGCTTCTATGTGTAAAAATAAGAGTTATACATTTTAAAAATGTAAAAAAATAATTTTTTGAACGGCGTGGGGGCCCTCCCTCCTGAGCATAACCAGCCACGGGTCTATTGAGCTGGCGCTGGAAAAAAATTGACTATGGGTTGGTATTAAGGTAATAAATTTCATGGCAATTCTATTCCTGCCTTGTTACGGCAGCCTAACACATGTGTATAGACCCACCACTGTATTTTATATTAATCAACACCTGAACAAATCATTGTAATTTCTCCTCCACACTGTCACTGCTTGTAAACGTGAAAGACAGGACAAATGACTTTAACACACGAGGTTAATAATAATACAATATAACAATTGTCACCAGCCAAGTATAGGTAAGCTATGGATGTAGAGGGATGTTATGTTATGTCACGGTTATAATTATCTCAGGATAACTTGTGCTTTTGCTTGAAGATGCTGTGTGATAGTAATTGGATATGTTTTTTAGAAATGTATATGTCGATACATTCCTGGGGAAGTCTTCTTAAGGCATGACAGAAAATTTTAATTTGATGCAAAATCTCTGTCTGTAGAGAAGGTATTTTTGTTCTATCAAACTAATTCTTCATGACAGCAATCAGTAAGAACATTCAGATTTAAAATGAGCGTTCCCATGAGGCTCGCTCGATCCTCCTTTGCTTGATTTAGAAATGTAGCCAATGTTTAATACACAGCAAGGCAGGCACGATGTGGCCTACTTCCTGCTGGTAGCAGAGACTAATCCGCCAAGGCCTACATGTAACACTTTCAGGAGGATTAAGACCTACTGTCGGTCTGTACGTTTCTTAGAAATGTATTTATTGAATCCTCTCCTGAACATGGAAGCAATTTAGTACTGTGTGCTCTGAAAAGTGCAAAAATATTAAGAGATTTATAATATGATTCAAATTGGCGCCTTTGTTTGGTAACATTCACTGTGGCGTTTAAATAGAACAGCATGAAAATATTCCCTGTGAGACATTTATACAGTATATCCATGCATCGCTCACATCTTAATGCCATTCTATGTAATCATGTATGTTCAGCTACAATTTATATATACTGTACTGTGTGTGTGTGTACAGTATATATAAGATAAAGGTAAGATAAAGGTAAGATGGCGACCAATGGTGTGAATCCTTATTCAATATAACCTTATAAGGTCAACAACAATAAAAAGTCCCAAAATCCGTGAGAATGTTTATTTTCATAAAAAGTCTTTAGTTCATAAAAGTTGATAAAATTTCACTTATGACAGATCCTCTGTTATGATATGCTCAACACTTGTAAGAATAGATGGAATACTATTCACACATTCATTCACACATACATTACCTATCGATTCCCTCAAAGGCCTGTCCTCTTTCCCAAGTAGAACCCAAATAAGTACCTGTTGAGGGAAATTATACATGCCCGGGTTAGGGCCGTATTCAATCCCTTGCGAAATCCATTTTTTCTCTAAAAAAATTCGTTTTTTCGCGACGAAAAGACTTCGTGTATTCAATGTTGTGATTTTTCACGCATGCGAAAGTTTTAAGTTTCGCTTGCGTTTCGCTTATTTCGCTTGGTCAAACCCTTACATTTCGTGGTTTTTTTTATAGATTTTTTCGCTTTTTCGCACAAATGTATTCAATCGTGAGATGACGAAATTGTTATCTGCACATGTTTGATCCGTTTCTCCATTTTCATTTCGACGCCCAATGGGTCACGAATACAAATTTTTATTGAGTGATGCCTCCTTTTAACCTCCGGAACCTAAACATTCTTGTTGGAGAAATGTTTGCCTCTTTAGTTGCTGTTTTCCTAAGAAGGGGCATATATAAATTGTTATTAATACACTTGATTTCCCATCATGCATTGGTAAAGCACATGTTATTTTTTCCCAAGATACTGTTCACCCCTCACAGTGCCTCACTCCTACGTTTGGGACTTCAGGGAGTAGCAGCTTATTGCAGTCAGCTGTATTTGGAAGCGTTTTTTTAGGGCAATTTGCGTTTTTGGAGAAGAAATAATTATTTTTCAATCACTGCCTACAATAATGGAGTATTTTGCTGACTTGATTGTGATGTTCATGGTCCTATCGACATACATGCTGCGATGCAAACGTCGTCGCCTGGCACGTGGATATCAGCATCATGGTCAGGGGCGTGGATATCAGCATCGTGGTCAGCATCTGTCTACATTTGGTGAGTCAGTGCGTGTTTCAATTCCACGTCCACGCCAGTATCGTACTAGGCGTGTACTGGACGGTCTCTCTGAGGCGGAAGTGATAGGTACCTTTCGCTTATCGTCTCAGGATATCTATTCGCTGTATGATCTGTTGGAAGCTGACCTGGAACCTCGGGTACGGTCAAATCATGCAGTCAGTGGTTTCCAGAAACTACTGGCTGCATTGCAATTTTTTGCGTCAGGCACCTTCCAGCCTACTTTGTCCCAGACATGCGGTTTTTCTCAGCCAACAATGTCACGCTGTTTGTCCCAGGTCATAAAAGCTTTCCGTAAATTAACGACCCAGGTTATAAAATTCCCAGACACTGACAGCGAATGGAATGAGATCAAATTTGGTTTCTTTCAAAAATGGAAATTCCCCAATGTGTTGGGCGCGATAGACTGCACCCATGTGCGACTCACACCTCCGAGGGAATCGGAAGAATGTTATCGGAATCGAAAACACTTCCATTCCCTCAATGTACAGATGGTGTGTGATTCCACAATGAGATTATTGGACATTTGTGTGGGTTTCCCTGGGTCGACCCACGACTCCTTCGTTTTAAGCCAGTCATCTCTATTCCTGGACTTTGAGGAAGGTCGAATGCCAGATGGCTGGCTGTTGGGTATGTAAGTTTTCATTATTTTTTTTAAGTTGCTACTGTAATTAAAAAAGTCTAATACCTTTTCAATTATCCCTTTTAGGTGATGCGGGTTATCCGAATAAACCTTGGCTGTTGACCCCATTACCTGATCCTGTAGGTGATGCCGAAAGAAGATACCAGGAGGTTCACATTGCATCGAGGGGTGTAATTGAAAGGACCTTCGGTGTACTTAAGAGCCGGTTCAGGTGTTTAGATATCTCCGGCGGGACCCTCTTATATTCACCGGGAAAAGTTTGCGGCATTATTAATGCCTGTTGCATTCTGCATAACATCTGTGTCGCAAGACGTTTGCCGGTGAATATTCATGCTGGTGTTAGCCAGGATGGGGATCTTTCTTCGGTATTATCTGTGGGTATGGACGAAGGAGCAGAGACCAGAAGGCATCTTATTGACACCTTCTTCTCATGTGAGTATATACAAAACATCTGTACACAAACACACACACATATATATCTATATATCTATATATATATATATATAGATATATATATATATAAATATATCATTTATCTACATAAATGTTATTTACCTTTTATTTTACAGAGTTTGTTCTTGATGGAGTTCATTACAGTTCATTGAGTTTGTTTGCCCAGTTGCTGTTATTACTGTTTCGTGTTTGGAAGTTTTATTTAAAAGTCCTCTAAAGTGATAATAAATTTCAAAAGATTGTTCATTATGCAGGTGAGATGTGATCTATTTACATTTTTGTTGATTGAAAATTCATATGTCCTGTTTTACATTTTCACATACTTTCCATACAGGTTGTTGGTGGTTATCCCTTTCTATTGTCTGCTTTTAAGGATGTTTCTGTGGAAGCCTGGTTACCTTGGATGAGTGATCTCATCTCCGTCTAATCTGGTGAGTTAGCCATATTCCAAAACTGTGTAGGGGATTCCGGTGTCAAGACTCCTACCCATCCAAACAGTCAATAACCTGTGCCCCCCGTCTGTTTTCCCTTGCAGGATGTGCTGTGTGGCTGCCGGACCTGCTCAGTTATGACCCTTCTGCCTGCTCACCTTTACGGATGGATCTGTTGACGGTGGGATTATCTGCTCCTCTGCTGATGAAATTGGTGAGTATGCTAATCTGAACCACTGCCCCCCTGTAAAGTGTGTGCGCTCAGTGCGCATGGGAATCCGGTGTCAAGACTCCTACCCATCCAAACAGTCAATAACCTGTGCCCCCCGTCTGTTTTCCCTTGCAGGATGTGCTGTGTGGCTGCCGGACCTGCTCAGTTATGACCCTTCTGCCTGCTCACCTTTACGGATGGATCTGTTGACGGTGGGATTATCTGCTCCTCTGCTGATGAAATTGGTGAGTATGCTAATCTGAACCACTGCCCCCCTGTAAAGTGTGTGCGCTCAGTGCGCATGGGAATCCGGTGTCAAGACTCCTACCCATCCAAACAGTCAATAACCTGTGCCCCCCGTCTGTTTTCCCTTGCAGGATGTGCTGTGTGGCTGCCGGACCTGCTCAGTTATGACCCTTCTGCCTGCTCACCTTTACGGATGGATCTGTTGACGGTGGGATTATCTGCTCCTCTGCTGATGAAATTGGTGAGTATGCTAATCTGAACCACTGCCCCCCTGTAAAGTGTGTGCGCTCAGTGCGCATGGGAATCCGGTGTCAAGACTCCTACCCATCCAAACAGTCAATAACCTGTGCCCCCCGTCTGTTTTCCCTTGCAGGATGTGCTGTGTGGCTGCCGGACCTGCTCAGTTATGACCCTTCTGCCTGCTCACCTTTACGGATGGATCTGTTGACGGTGGGATTATCTGCTCCTCTGCTGATGAAATTGGTGAGTATGCTAATCTGAACCACTGCCCCCCTGTAAAGTGTGTGCGCTCAGTGCGCATGGGAATCCGGTGTCAAGACTCCTACCCATCCAAACAGTCAATAACCTGTGCCCCCCGTCTGTTTTCCCTTGCAGGATGTGCTGTGTGGCTGCCGGACCTGCTCAGTTATGACCCTTCTGCCTGCTCACCTTTACGGATGGATCTGTTGACGGTGGGATTATCTGCTCCTCTGCTGATGAAATTGGTGAGTATGCTAATCTGAACCACTGCCCCCCTGTAAAGTGTGTGCGCTCAGTGCGCATGGGAATCCGGTGTCAAGACTCCTACCCATCCAAACAGTCAATAACCTGTGCCCCCCGTCTGTTTTCCCTTGCAGGATGTGCTGTGTGGCTGCCGGACCTGCTCAGTTATGACCCTTCTGCCTGCTCACCTTTACGGATGGATCTGTTGACGGTGGGATTATCTGCTCCTCTGCTGATGAAATTGGTGAGTATGCTAATCTGAACCACTGCCCCCCTGTAAAGTGTGTGCGCTTCCGTTCTTAAAAAATGTCAGGAAACAGAGGTTAATATTCTTCCTTACCATATAACTTGATTTACGGATGACATTTTGGCAAAACGTGATTCATTTATCTATATTTTATTCTTGAAATTAAACTTTGTCCAAAGGGGTGGCCTGGAAAATCTTCTGAAAATGTAGGCTGCTGTTATTTAAATTAGATTTGTAACCTCTAGTTCCAGGCAAGGTAATCTGGAAATGTCCACAAACCCACACTCCCATAGATATTACCTTTCTCTGTTGTTAGCACATGCCCAATTAAAGTATGGGTCTCTGATATGTAGCTATGTAGGTAGTACAATATTTACAAATACACATCTGCAGACATGTGATCTTGTGGCAACCTTTGCATTTTATTATGCACTGGTTAAAGCATTGCGCATGCTGGGGGCATAATCAAGGATAACCTAGTTACACTGCACACTAATTTTCCTGTGCCACCTAAACATCTGTATTATTATTTATCCATCTTATCTGCTCCAAGTATATTCTGTCATTCACCAACACTCATTGCAAATGTAGCAATCGTTCTTTTCGCACATCTGAACAAAACCAAACCATATTTCCTGATTTTTTTTTTATTAAAAAAAAAAACTTGTACGCTGGTGGCTGTAAAGATATTTCCAATAGTGCAAGTTGGTCATCCTGAGTAACTGATGATGCTGAACAAGCTTTTTTTTATTCTGTCACTCTAAAATGAGGTATCACCTATAAGCGATATCACATGCACATTACTATTGTAGCCAGACATTAAACTTTTCAAGCGTACTCATATTTCTGCTTGTTGACAGAAAATTTAACATTATTACGATTATTTTTTATAAATGCTGTTATTTCGTAAAAAATTCTAACATTTGCGAACTTCTTCTGTCTTTAAAGGGTGTTGTCTTCAGAATATTGAAATGAACCTCAACATTGTACTGCAGTTCAAAGCGGACCATCGAACCCAAATTTTGAAAAAGTCAAAGAGATTTTAAAACAAATTTTGTTCCAGAAAAAAATAAAATTAAAACTGGTTAAACTTTGAAAGAAATTCTTGTTTTCTTCACAATTCCTCAAATGGACATCTGAAATGATATTGATAAAGCGTTAAACAAATTGCTGTTGTGTGGGTAAAAAGTGAGTACAAGCAGATACAGCTGAAAAGGCCATTAACACATCCCAACATGGCAGTACCCTGTACTTCTTCTCACCTACATTCCATTATGGGATGTGGGTGAGAACTCGCACAAAGGGCACTGCCGTGATGGAATGGGAAGTGTGGGTACAAGCAGATACAGCTGAAAAGGCCATTAACACATCCCAACATGGCAGTACCCTGTACTTCTTCTCACCTACATTCCATTATGGGATGTGGGTGAGAACTCGCACAAAGGGCACTGCCGTGATGGAATGGGAAGTGTGGGTACAAGCAGATACAGCTGAAAAGGCCATTAACACATCCCAACATGGCAGTACCCTGTACTTCTTCTCACCTACATTCCATTATGGGATGTGGGTGAGAACTCGCACAAAGGGCACTGCCGTGATGGAATGGGAAGTGTGGGTACAAGCAGATACAGCTGAAAAGGCCATTAACACATCCCAACATGGCAGTACCCTGTACTTCTTCTCACCTACATTCCATTATGGGATGTGGGTGAGAACTCGCACAAAGGGCACTGCCGTGATGGAATGGGAAGTGTGGGTACAAGCAGATACAGCTGAAAAGGCCATTAACACATCCCAACATGGCAGTACCCTGTACTTCTTCTCACCTACATTCCATTATGGGATGTGGGTGAGAACTCGCACAAAGGGCACTGCCGTGATGGAATGGGAAGTGTGGGTACAAGCAGATACAGCTGAAAAGGCCATTAACACATCCCAACATGGCAGTACCCTGTACTTCTTCTCACCTACATTCCATTATGGGATGTGGGTGAGAACTCGCACAAAGGGCACTGCCGTGATGGAATGGGAAGTGCTCAAAAGGATATTTTTATAAAAATTAGATGGACAAAAATGTTACCCTATTCTGGTGGTGTAATACACTCCTCTTCATTTTCAGCGATCTTTGAAGCCAGCTTCTCAGTCGTGGAAGGTGATTGTATTGGTTGCCCAGATACTGTTGCTGTTGGAGGATAACGGCCCGGTGGCAACATTCCTGGAAACCCCGTATACATTTGTGAATATGAATAGGTTGCTGAACCTGCTGTAAGGGCAGTGGTCTTTCGTTCTAACTGTTGATGACTTGTTTGAGCATGGTGTGAATCCGATCTACGTTGAGCTTTATTGGCCATGTTCTCAACAATCAATTTTAAAGATGTGGCAATCAAAACAGAACTTGATGCTGTCTGACGTTGGCATTCTGCCATCACATTCAAATATGTTGCAGAATGTTGATTTGCCTCTGAAATTAGCATTAGACTACTTGCTTGACATGATGTGTTTTCTACTAATTTGTTAAGCGCAGTCGCCATGATTATCATAATATCCTGAGATGCTTTGTTGTCTTTTTGACGGTTAACTTCATTCTCTTGCACTGTGGTAATTAATTCTGTTAATGAAGTTTCCAGGCTACCCATACTTTGCTGTAAAAGAGTGTGGAATGATTTGTGTCGATCCTGCATTTGATCAGAGAGAGCAAGGATGTGCTGATATTCTGCATCTGGAATCTCTTTGCTAGTTGTTACTTGCACCCTTGGCTGTCTTGCTGTGAATAAAGTTAAACAAATTACAGTTATATGGTTTAATAAGTAATTTAAGAGTTTTTTAGATGAATGTTATTTATCAAAACACTAATTACCAATTGGTGTAGAAGCTGCTTGATGCTCATCATTCTCTTCATTGGAATTATTTCCGATCAAATCTGGACTAAAACATGGATCAATACAGGAGGACATTCCTGCAATGTTCATTGGATTGTCATCTATAAATAAAATTATAAATTGAGTTGTTTCAATATATATATATATATATATATATATATATATATATATATATATATGTACACCATGGACATTCAACTGTGGAAAAATAAATATTGTACCTTCAGTCGGTGTTGGTGCATTTTCTACTGAATCAACACTGTTTCCTCGTGATTTAGTTTGATGCAAATCTCTTGATGATGTTTGTTTTTCAGGTAAACTTGCTTCAAAACCCTGGAAAGTAGTCTCCGCTGAACTTAAAAAACAACTTGGTATGCTTAGCATTTCTTGGGTTCTACTGGGTGTAAAGGCGTTCTTTTGAAGTGCTGTTACAGCTGTTTCATTACAAATGCTTTGACCAATAACTGGACGATCATCTGCAAATATAATTTAAAAAATCATTATCATTTAGAAGAAATACTTATGAAATTATTATGTAACAATATCAGGTCAATAAGCACTGATTTTTTTGCTAGTAGTTCAAAACACCACCCATTAACAAAGTATAGTGTGTCGACAGCGTTGCATAGCCGAGCACTTTGTAACGCCATCATAAATGCTGTTCATCTGCGAAAATAACCTGCAGACGAATAGCTTTCCAGGTGACATTGACGCAGTATATCGTGTGGCAGCACACAATGGGCAGCCATACATACTTGAGAATTTGGCTTAAACCTCAGTTTCGATCAAGTTTCATCTCAGACCAGAGTGTTTGGGTCATACCTGAAACTTGAAGTGTAAAATAAAATTGTATTTACCTATTTGCCTTCTTTTATTGTTTCTGTCTTTCATTACAGATCCTCTTTTCCTTCTGGAAGGCTCCTCTTCGTGCACAAAATCTCCCTGACGTCTGGAGTCAATTCTGCCTGCTACGCCTGTAACCATGATTGGGTTTAATCTTTTTTTTATAACTTCCTCCCATGAAAGCCAATTCACTTTCAGTTCCGGCCCTCCACCGGTCCCCATTTCGTGCCTTCGTTGAATTCCTAATTTTTTTTTAGTTTGACGACGGCAGTCGTTATATCTCTTCATGCAATGCTTTGCATCCCTGCGTATTCCAGAAATCGATGTTACTTTCTCAGCAATTGTGTTCCATATTTTTCTTTTTTGTCTAGGAGCAGTAGTTTGTGCCCTTGGCCCGAATAGCATGTCGTAGTAACGATCAACTAAATCAACTAAGGCAAAGCTTTCTGACTCATTGAAACGGATTCCTCTCTGCATCTTCTTGCAGTTTTCTTCTGCAGATCCATCTCCGGGAGAATTATGTGATCCACCTGCATCTGAATTTCCATCATTATCACGATTGCCTGTATGCCTTGGAGCTTGTGGTTCTGTACAACGTATTTCATGTTGGTGACCATCTTCTTGACGCCTGTGTCGAACAGTTGTATCATGCCTACGAGAATGGGTTTCTTCATTTTGCTAATAAAAAAGATACAAAGCCAAAATATTAGCATCATTCTTTTGAAATAAAAACAAGAAGTATACAGTATTTAACTTACTTTGGTTTGAGAATTTGCAGAAGTATTTTCCTTTCGGCGAGATGATGATATTTTTGATCGCCACAATCTAAATTCTTCACTGTCCTCCCAAGCATTATCAAATCTTCCTAGCGATTCCTCAGATGTCGAATTTTCATAAAGATTAGGGCTTCTCATTCTTGAAGTCTGCGTAAATAATGTACACATGCAGCCATTGAAACAATAAATATAAAATCAATGTAAAATAACAGGTAAAGTCGGACAACAATTGTGACATGCCTATAAGAAAATGAAAATTAATTAAATACATTTAATGGACAGTGCATGTGAATGCAATAGTGGGGTGGTACAAATTGAGGAGAACATTACCTTTCTTTTGGACTTCCTTAATTTGTTGCATTCTTTTGTGCTTGGACCGGGCACATTGTTTTCCTCTGTGTCTTGCCCTGACTCATTGGATAACCTCCGGGAATCATCCGAATGTGCTTCCTGCTCATTGAAATGTCTTTGAGAGTTCCTCAACATTTCTATGAATGAAAGTGAAATATGTTCAATCTCAACTTATCACACTAATGTTTGTTGGAAAAAAAACAGGGACAATGCCAATATTGACCCCACATGGTACCCCAAAGACATCATTCAGCAGCCCTGCAGCCCCCAAACAAACCTTACAAGCAGAGTACAGTAGGTTAAGAGCCACACCCTGATGTGTGGTGGCAAAAAAACAGGGACAATGCCAATATTGACCCCACAAGGTACCCCTAAGACATCATTCAGCAGCCCTGCAGCCCCCAAACAAACCTTACTACAAGTGTACAGTAGGTTAAGAGCCACACCCTGATGTGTGGTGGCAAAAAAACAGGGACAATGCCAATATTGACCCCACATGGTACCCCAAATACATCATTCAGCAGCCCTGCAGCCCCCAAACAAACCTTACAAGCAGAGTACAGTAGGTTAAGAGCCACACCCTGATGTGTGGTGGCAAAAAAACAGGGACAATGCCAATATTGACCCCACAAGGTACCCCTAAGACATCATTCAGCAGCCCTGCAGCCCCCAAACAAACCTTACTACAAGTGTACAGTAGGTTAAGAGCCACACCCTGATGTGTGGTGGCAAAAAAACAGGGACAATGCCAATATTGACCCCACATGGTACCCCAAATACATCATTCAGCAGCCCTGCAGCCCCCAAACAAACCTTACAAGCAGAGTACAGTAGGTTAAGAGCCACACCCTGATGTGTGGTGGCAAAAAAACAGGGACAATGCCAATATTGACCCCACAAGGTACCCCTAAGACATCATTCAGCAGCCCTGCAGCCCCCAAACAAACCTTACTACAAGTGTACAGTAGGTTAAGAGCCACACCCTGATGTGTGGTGGCAAAAAAACAGGGACAATGCCAATATTGACCCCACATGGTACCCCAAAGACATCATTCAGCAGCTCTGCAGCCCCCAAACAAACCTTACTAGCAGTGTACAGTAGGCTAAGAGCCACACCCTGATCTTTGGCGCAAAAAAAAGGACACCCCAAACCTGCACAATAAAACAGCAAACCGCAATTTCACAAAAAACATACATTCTAAAATTGCATTTTAGAATTGTCAAATCTATCAAACCGGCCACCCCAAAACTGGAATTCATCCCTGCACACTTGTCATCATAAAAAACATATGCAAACAAAATAAAACAATTACATTACACTCAGTTTTAAAAAAAAGGTTAACCTCAAGACCGCGAGTGATTCCAGTGCTCTGCCTTCGTTTGGATATGCTTTTCCAGCACACAGTCCACGATACAAATCAGCGCTCCGCAGTGTTCCAAAATGGAGGGTAAACTACGCAGTACACTACGCAGTACTCTTCCTTATATAGTAAACGGGCGAGGCTGGGTAGCGAAAACGAAACGCCCAGTTTTCACTTCATTGGTTAGTTTACGCATTTAGGCGTTCCACGAAAACGAAACTTTGAATACACGAAAAATCGAAATTAGTAATCGCGTCAGTGTACCGAAAGAAGAGAAAGGTGCGAAAAATCGTAAACATAACCATTTTCGCACAACATTGAATACGGCCCTGTGTCTTGCCCATCAGCAAATAAGGCGGGGTCTTTGGCTGTTGGGCAGGACTAACCCCCGGAAGGAGCTGCGAATGTAAACAATCATTCGGCTTCACTCGCAGGGGTACTGCCAGTCAAAATACGAGGGACTCCTACTCATTTTGTCCCCTGTATTTTGGCAACCAGGACCGGACCTTGAGCCTGGTGCTGGTTTTAGAAATCCTGGGGATCCCCTATGTTTTGTTTTTACCACAATTCGCATCCTGTTAAATGTGCGATTTTCGGAAAAACGTGCAAATTCAGACTTTTTTTGTACTAAAATTTGCAAAAGATGAAATATCTCATCCAATTAAATGTCACCCCCAAAGTGTTAATGGTTCTGCCAAAATTCTTCTGACATTTCCATCCCAAAATGGATGTTTGCCAAGGAAACAAGGACACCAGCAGGAAACAGGAACATGCCTTGCTGGCGTGTTTCTGTAGGAATTTGTACCCATTCAGGGCCTGATTCTGGTTCACTTGTTAAAGCAAATTCACTCTCTAATGGACAAAACCATGTGCTCTGCAGTTGGAGCAGACATAACATGTGCAGAGGGAGTTACATATGGGTGTTATTTTGTTTCTGTGCAGAGTAAATACTGGCTGCTTTATTTTTACACTGCATTATACATATCAGTTTGAAGTACATACCCCACCCAAATCTGCACATGTTACATCTGCCCCACCTACAGTCCAGCATGGTTTTGTCCATTAGAGAGTGAATTTGCTTTTGCAAGTGAACCAGAATCAGGCCCTCGGTCTGTAGAGCATTTATGAGGTCAGGCACGGATGTTGGATGAGAAGACCTGGCTCACAATCTTCGTTCCAGTTCATCCCAAAGGTGCTCTATGGATTGAAGTCAGGGCTTTATGCAGGGCCGGTGCTAGGGTGTTGGGCGCCCTCCTGCAAACTATAAATTTGCGCCCTCCCTCCCATATCTTATAATAGATACAGTGCATGTTTGAGGTACGCACAATAAAAAAGGGGGTATGTTCTCACAATGAGTGTTTTTTCACATTACAGCACACAGTAGCATAATCTTATTCATATTACACTGTATGTAGTCTTACTTATTTACATTACACCACACACTAGTGTCCCTTATACACATTATGCAACACAATAGTTCCCCTTATATATAATACTAACAGTAATAGTTCCTTTTACATATAATGCCCATAGTAATGTGGCTTACACATAACAACCAGAGTAGTGCAAGTTACACACAATGTCCACCAGGGGTTGAAGTGGAAACTTGAAAGTGGGGGTATGGAAAAGTGAAGGATGTTGCTATGCGCTTGGTGAAGGCGCGCTCCAGAAAAATGGCGTGGCCACTTTAAAGGGGCATGTTCTTGAGTGTAGTGTGCCACACCATATACCTCTTATACACATTATAAAACACAATAGCAGACCCCATAATACTTGCCCCTTAAACATTATGCGACACACAATGAGCCAAAATTCTAATAAATTTAGTCAAAAATCACATTATACCACCCGGATGGCAAACATTCACGTTAAGGTGTCCATACATGGAGCGATGTGCTCCGTGCATTTTGAACTAGATCGCGTTGCATCTAGTTAAAACATATGTAATGCGCTAAAGCAGCGTCGTTCTGACATAGATGCGGTGCGATCTAGTTCAAAAAGTACGTGCAGCATACTTATTGTGCTTTGTGATGTAGGGGACCGCTTATCACCTCGCAAAACAGGATCGCTCTGTGTATGGGCACCTTTATGCCACAACAAAAGTGCCAAAATTCACATCATGCCACCCAGATTGAGCCAAAATTCACATCATGCCACCCGGACTGAGCCAAAATTCATGTTATGCCACCCAGATTGAGCAACATTTCATATTATTCCACCCAGATTGAGCCAAAATTAACATCATGCCACCCAGATTGAGCCAAAATTCACATCATGCCCCCCCCCCCGGACTGAGCCAAAATTCACATCATGCCACCCAGATTGAGCCAAGATTCACATCATGCCTCCCGGACTGAGCCAAAATTCACATCATGCCCCCCGGACTGAGCTAAAATTCACGTTATGCCACTCCGACAGCCAAAATTCACGTTATGCCACCTAGATTGAGCCAAAATTCACATCATGCCACTCGGATTGAGCCAAAATTCACATCATGCCCCCCGGACTGAGCCAAAATTCACGTTACGCCACCCAGATTAAGCAAAAATTCACATTATTCCACCCAGATTGAGCCATAATTAACATCATGCCACCCAGTTTGAGCCAAACTTCACATCATGCCACGCAGATTGAGCCAAAATTTAGGTCATGCCACCCAGATTGAGATAAAATTTATGTTATGCTACATGGATCTAAAAAAAAATTCACGTTTTGCCACACGGATTGAGCCAAACTTTACATATAATTTGGGGACACAGGGACCGTGGGGAGGCAGGGATCAGGGCAGGGGGGGATGCAGGGACAGGGAGGATGAAGGGACAGGGACCGGGGGATGCAGGGACAGGGGTGACTCAGAAACTGGGACCGGAGGGGACGCAGGGACCCAGGGGGGGGGGGATGCAGGGACAGGGACCGCTGAATGACGCAGGGATATGGACCGGGGGATGATGCAGGGACAGTGACCAGGGGATGACGCAGGGACAGGGACCGGGGGAAGATGAAGGACTGGGGGGATGCAGGAACAAAGACTAGGGGTACACAGGAACCAGGAAGATGCAGGACTAGGGTAGGATGCAGGGACCAGGGGGGAGGCGCAGGGACAAGGACTGGGGGGCCACAGGGACCAGGGGGGGGGATGCAGGGACAGAGACCTACCAGGGGTCCAGGAGTGATGCCTTGCCGCAGATCTCCACCCTTCTTGTAAACCCTGCTATAATAGTAGAGTCCACAGCTGCTGTCCCTCCTCCGCAAGCAGTGACAGCGACACTGCGTCAACCTCCTGCACAGTGCACACAGTGTCCACCACCACTCTACCTCTTTCACATGCAGGGACAGCGGCATGGGCACCTTCCCTTGCTGCCCGCACACTCACTGTTTCTATTCTCCTAACTCGGCGGCTCCTCAGTCAGGCACATTGCACAGTGCAGCCTGCAGAGTGCCGAGCCTAGGACACAGAGGGGGAGCTCCACGCTGATGCTGATCGGTGCTCCCCCACTGATGCTGATCGGTGCTCTGTAGGCTGCACTAAGCTGCATGCCTGACTGAGGAGCCGCCGGGAGAGGAGAAAAAGTGAGTGTGCGGGCAGCAAGGGAAGGAGCATGTGCCGCTATCATGTGAAATAGGTATAGATGCGGTGGACTCTACTTGTCTTTTAAAGCATCTGGGGACAATTAATGAAACAGGTGCCCCCTAAATCTGTCACTCGGCGGGGAGCAGGGAGCACCTCTCAGGTCCGGCGCCTACCTGCTTTGCAGGCTTTGCTGAGCGGGTAGCGCCGGCCCTGGCTTTATGCTTGCCAGTCAAGTTTGTGCTGGACTGAGGAGAGAGGCTGTGCTGCATTAGCAACCTGTACTCTCTGTCCCACTGCCTGGCTCTCTGCAATGGGGGAGGGGGTGTATCAGGCCCCTCCATCAGACCCGGGCCTGGGTAAAAAGCAACCGCCCCCTCTCAGCACCATCGGTGCCAGTAGGAACGTCACTTGGGCATCAAGCAGCACATAAATCGCAGAAGTTGTCTCCTTCGGCTAAGAAGCTATAGTTGGGATGCATGGTTGGCCGCTTTCCTGTAAGGTTGGGATTCTTTTTCAGATTAAGGGCGGGATGTTCACCACCCAAGGGCTTAACTACCAAAGGTGCAAGGGGTGCAGCTGCTATGGGGCCCAGAGCTGAAGGGGACCCATCCTAAGTAATATGTTTTACATACATTTATCACCATCAGTCGCTAAGTAGGGGGCCCTTATAAAATTTTGCTATGGAGCCTACGAACATCTAGTTACGCCCCTGTCACCACCCACCATCCGCTGCCCCTCTCCACCCCCAGTTCGCCGGATAACGCATTCATACTAATCACATATGCACTTACATATGCGATTAGTAATGCAAAGGACAGCTCTTGCCAGAAGAGCTGTCCTTTGCGATGCGGCGCCATCCGTGGAATTCCTGTGTCTAGGCCTGGCGGATACCGAATGCTGCGCTGTTACTTTTCTCGGTGCAGGCTGTGTTTTGAGAATTTTGAGTTCTGGGCACTGCATATATCCGGTTAAGCACTGAGCTTCATAGGGATCTGTGGGTTTGGGACTCATTCTTGCAGGAATTTAACAGTATGACCCCCAAGTCCCTAGCCTGCATATTTAGCTGTTTATTGATGCTTTGGGTGTATTCGGTTACTTCGCATACCTTGAAGGTTCATGGTCTGATGGCCCATGATTGGGTACAGCAGTGTTTGACCAGGAACCTTTTGTTGTTAGAATTGTTCTCCATTATAGTAGCTTTGGAATTGAGGAGCGAGCATGACAGGAATCATCATATTGTATTTTTGGTGCGACAATTTCGGGGTGGTGCAGGCTGTAAATAGTCAAAGAGCCTTAAACTCTTCAGATGAGGAAACAGTGAGAGGATTTTATTTTGTGTGACCATAATGAATGTAAGACTGCTTTTAGCTTTTCTTTGAGGCCTTAACAATGTGGGTAATATGGCACAGGTGAGTTTAGAAGCTGATCTTTTGGACAGATCCCATAAAAGAGTGAGGGAGCCGCCGATCCCAAAAAGGTGACCCATCATTCTTTTACTTTCACTTTTTGTTTTTCATTACAATGCATTTGACTAGAGATGGGTTGCTTGCGAACAAAGTGGATCTTTTGGACAGATCCCATTAAAGAGTGACTGAGCCACCGATCCCAAAAAGGTGAACCGTCGTTCTTTTACTTTAAGTTTCATTTTTCATTACAATGCATTTGCCTGAGCTCAGCACTGCCATCTGTGGCAGCTGAGATGTACTGACTCCGGAGACAGAGTACACTGCTGCGACTGCAAGTGAAAGAAAGAATAACAAGGCTGCTGCTGCTAGGGATGGCCATGGGTGCAGACGCCATTGATGGTTGCCATCGATGGCGAATCTGCACCCAGCCATCGATCAGTGTTTTACTCGATCATGTATGTTCCTATTTGTTTTAAAAAATGGCAATAAATTATTGTAAAACAAATTCTGCTTCATTATTATCAAATTACCCCTTTTTTCAAAGTGAGCCGAAGACCCGTCTAAAAGAGCTGGATCTTTTCACTGGTTGATCGCTTGATCTCAGCTCTTCTTATTGACCCATTTTGCTAATCTCTAGCCTGAGTCACCTGTAGCTCCGCCCCCCCACCAATGTAAAAGTGAGCCGCCCCTTGGCATGGCAAATGCACTAGGCAATTGCCTAGTTTGCCTATGCCTAGGGCCGGCTCTTTCCAGGGCCATCTATCACCACACTGATAAGGGCAGAGCTCCACAGTGGGATCACATGGGGGCATCTAGTGGCTTCTGGCAGTACTGCAGTTAAGCAGTACTCCAAAACCATCCTCCCCACCTCGTGCAGGACATCAGCAGCTCATGTTGCTAGCGCCTCTGTCTGTCATGCTGCGTGACAGGCAGAGCAGGGAGAGCACCTCTACTGGTTGGTGCCTACCTGCTTTGCATCCCTTGCCAAACGGCTTCCGCCGGTCCTGTTGCAACTTACATGGCATAAAATAAAGGCTGAAGTCCTTGAAGAGAGATGGAGTGGGATGCTCTAAAGCAAAAATGAGGTTAAAACCCTGTTATCAGGATTTTACCACATTTTCGTATGAGCTAAAACCCGCTGTGGGGGTATCACCAGCAAAAGCTAGCGATACATCATAGAAGCCTACGGGCTTCTCACACTGGCCACACCGCTCCACCCTCACCTGATGTCCGGAACAGTGACATCCTCCTCCCTAGCACCGTACTTTCCCATCCGGGTGCAGGAAGGAGGAGTCAGAGGAGACTGAGTCACTGCAGCCAGGAGGGCACAAGAAGAAGCTGCCAGGGACGTGATGACACATCACCGGCTGCTTCACAAAGGGCAGCTCTTAACACAAGAGCTGTCCAATGTGATAATAATTGCATATCTTAGAGCATATGCGATTATCAATGCAGTAGCCGTCGATGTGCGGCTAAGTAGAGCAGCGGGTGTTCATGCATCCGCCCCATAGAGGGAAGAGAGAAGAAGTAATAACCAATCAACTCCTGCCATTTTAAAAACATGGCCTGTAGGAGCCAATTGGTTGCCACTTTATCTCTTTCCACAACTCTTTCAAAAGGTTGGGCACGTCTCTTTTACAGATTAGCAAAGACAAGGTAAATAACTAACTGCCTAATAATTCGGTACTTGTGTATTATCTGGGCGCCCGATTTTATCATTACATGCCACTACTTAAGACATGCAATGTGATTTTTCATTGTAAAGACCAGATTTTTAATTGTATAGTCACCCATGGGTGATTTCATACCCCCACTATCCAACTACGCATGGAGTTGATTTTATATAGTGTGGCGAGCAGACGCAGAATACATGTAAAGTAATGCGCGGCCCCTCGCAGGGCTCGCTGCGCTCGCCACGCTTCGGGCTCGGTGGCTCGCTGCGCTCGCCACACTATATAAAATCAACTCCATGCGTAGTTGGATTGTGGGGGTATGAAATCACCCATGGGTGACTATACAATAAAAAATTGGGTCTTTACAATGAAAAATCGCATCACATGAATTGTATGCCACTATATTGCATGCGATGCGATGCGATGCAATGCAATGAAAAAACCGGGCGCCCAGATATTACACAAGTACCAATAATTCTCATAGTGCCAAGGGGACATAGGCCAAGAAGCTCAACACAGGCCTCTATCTTATAACAATACTGTAATACTAGACTGATGGGTGACATTTAATAGGATGAGAGATTCAGAAAATGAGAGATTTGGTAAGAAATCTCCAGTTTTTTTAAAGTGGCAATCATTTTCACTGCAAAATCAAACTGATTTTGCAGTGTAAATCATTGGCGCTTTAAAAAAGTGGAGATTTCTTAAGGTGCGTACACATGGGCATTTATCGCTGCCAATATGGTCGCTGAGCGCCGGGTGCGTAGTTCCGTTTTTAGCCCCCTTATAATCGCTGGTCGACCAGCTGATTCCCTCTGCGGCTCCCCCGGCAGAGGTTCCCTTTCATCAGCGACCATCTCTGGTCGCTGATGAAAAGGAGACACTGAGCAATATATTGCACCATGTGTACACAGCTTTACCAAATCTCTCACTTTCTGAATCTCTCATCCTATTAAATTTTTCCCCAATGGAGTCCTGCAAATTTTATGTAATAACTCCAGGCTCTTCCAGCCAGCAGGGGGCGATGCATACCCAATAATATATGCCAAGTCACAGATGAAATGGTCACATTTATATTTATGTATAGCACTAAGGGACATACGTATTTATAAGTTTTTGCACAAAATAATTACATGGCACTGAGCTGCAGATTATTAGTGTTAATGGCACATCCCCATGCGTTTATACAGTGAGAATTAAAGGTTTCTAATTATGTTCTCACATAACGCAAGCCATTCCTAAGAAAATAAGCACAACTGGAAAATATTATAAAAATACCATTGTTAATATTCTTTTTTAGTGAAGTTTTAATATTAATATTTAACTTAGAATTATGGTGGCATGATTATTAAAAATGAGCATTGATTAAGGGGTAGATGTGTCAGGCACATACTGTATAGTAAGGATCCTGGGACACCAGTGTTGGTACAAGGGGATCTTGGCCTTCACAAAATGATAGTGGCCCCCAATAGCACATTCGGTACTTCTGTAGTTTCACGGCGCCACCGCGCGCACAGTCTGTAACAGAAACTTGGCAGCCTGCCAGAGGCTCTGTTTCACTGTGCGCGTGCCGCTCTAGCTCTGCCTGACTGAGCTTGTGCCGCTCTAGCTGGACGTAAACAGCGTAGCGGCCGGCCGGCCAGCAGCCGCAGCGGCGCTGCCCAGGCGCTGACAGGTCAATGTCACTGTGGCACTTGTAGTTCCACAGTGAAATAGGCAGCGCCTGGGCACCGCTGACAATGGGGGTATGTTAAAGTGGACACCCCGGCACAGCGATGCCGGGGCTTCTAAACTGTACGCGAGATTCAGACGTAACTGCGTCTGACTCTCGAGTCGCATAGATAGCCGCTAAGAAGCCGGAAAGCCTGGATTCAGACGTGGCCCTAGTGGAACACTATTGAAACCCACCCTCAGTGCCACTAGTGGATGCCACAGCTGTGGACCGTGTAAATCCCACTATCCACGCCCACCCGAAGCGTGGCGGTACGTGTCCTACGACCTTTTCATACCCCCACTATCCACGTCGGCGTGGAGTTGAGAATAGATTAGTGTGGCGAGCGCAGCGAGCCACCGAGCCCGAAGCGTGGCGAGCGGACTCGGATACCTTCACAGCTATCCGCGTCCCCTTGCGGGCTTCACAGGTGTCAGCGTCCGCTCGCCACGCTTCGGGCTCGGTGCGTGGCGAGCGGACGCTGACACCTGTGAAGCCCGCGAGGGGACGCGGATAGCTGTGAAGGTATCCGCGTCCGCTCGCCACGCTTCAGGCTCGGTGGCTCGCTGCGCTCACCACACTAATCTATTCTCAACTCCACGCCGACGTGGATAGTGGGGGTATGAAAAGGTCGTAGGACGCGTACCGCCGCCGCTCGCCACGCTTTGGGTGGGCGTGGATAGTGGGATTTACACGGTCCACAGCTGTGGCGTCCACTAGTGGCACTGAGACTGGGTTTCAATAGTGTTCCCCTAGGGCCACCTAAACTTCTTAGCGGCTATCTATGCGACTCGAGATTCAGACGCAGTTGCGTCTGAATCTCGCGTACAGTTTAGAAGCCCCGGCATCGCTGTGCCGGGGTGTCCACTTTAACATACCCCCGTTGTCAGCGCTGCCCAGGCGCTGCCTATTTCACTGTGGAACTACAAGTGCCACAGTGACAGTGACCTCTCAGCGCCTGGGCAGCGCGCTGCTGCTGCCCGGCGCTACGCTGTCAATACAGCTATACGCTGTTTACGTAGCTGTCAATACAGCTAGAGCGGCGCGAGCACACTCTGTCTGACCTAGAGCGGCACGCACACGGTTAATCAGAGCCTCTGGCAGGCTGCAAAGTTTCATAGCTAGAGCGGCACGCGAGCCTCTGCACTTCCGGCGCCGTGAAACTACAGAAGTACCGCACATTCTTTATTTCTGGTGCGGAAGCATCTGTAAGCTGACAGTAATGTCTAGCTGCACTGCACGGATTGGTTAGGGGCCTGCCGCAGACAAGCAATTGAATGAAATCTGAAGGTTTTTTTTAAAGGAGAATTAACTTACAAGGCAAAACCATGCCCTTGTAAGTTAACTCCCCTTTTAAAAAAACATCAGAGTTCGACGGAAATCTCGCCCTGCCGCTGAACTCGGGCAGCATTATATCTCGCCCTATATATCTGGTGCAATAATTCCCACCCAGATATTGTATGGAGATAAGTATGAAATTAGCTAAAATAAGCTGATTATTCCGTGACATCAGGCGAAAAATTTTATTAGTAATATTTATAAATTGGGATATATCATGTAAATTGTGGATTTCTGATAATCTTTAAATGAGGATCCTTTGTAGGAATTCCAGGTATTCCTGCTCACCCAGGGACAGCAGGAAGTCAGGTGCAGGAAAGGGGTTTAAAAGATCCCTTTTACCCACAGTGCAGGGTGCTGATGCCTGTTAGAGGCCAGTGAGCAGGGCTCGGTTGATAGTACTAGGGACTGGCATCGTAGCTGGAAAAGCTGCCTGCGCTTATAATTACCATCCCCATCATCTATCTATCTATCTATATATATCTATCTATCTATCTATCTATCTATCTATATATATATATATATATATATATATATATATGTCTAGTGCCCGTGAGTCTCCGAAACACTGCCATCTACTAGTAGAGAGTGAAACTACAACTCTTTCTCACACATGCACAAACACAGAAGGCAGCTGACTAGCTTTAAAAGCTTCTGCTTCGAGCGGGCTTACTAGTATTTCTATATATATATCCAGTACTATTTTTCTGGAAAAATAGGTCCAGGAACTCCAGGTCTGGGGGCGGATCAATTAAATTAAAAAATATATATATAATAGAGAGAGGGAGAGAGAGATAGATCTATATATTGTATTTAGAAACAAAGGCACTCACAGGTGACTTTAAAATACAATTTATCTTATGAAAAGTAGATTTTCAGTTCCTGATGATGTCATATTTCATTAGAGGTTCAGGAACTGAGTTCCTGCTGGTTCCTGCTGAAAAATAGCATTGTATATATCTATATATCTATATAGATATATATAGATATATAGAAGGTACAATATGATACATATATATTTATGTGTGTGTGTGTAAGCATATACTGTATAAGCATCCCGTTTTAGAAAAGCACTATAATATTAAACAGATCGTTATTATGTAATGTTGTACATGCCATGAATTATCAGCACTGAATGTTCTATGCGCGAGGATATTCTAGCACAAGTAGTGAATTCTGATATTATGCAACATGTCAGGAACACATGCTTTCCTAAGGCCTGGGACAGATCCGCTACTGTGCGAGCAGCTGTACTGACTCTTCTAACAAGGTTATACGTTGGCACAAGTCCATGTGTGCAGCCAACAGGAGACGCGGTGACCAGGTTACACTAACAGCTCCAGCAGAAGGGGAGACTCAGCAAATAGAAACAAGATGTCATCAGAAATGAGGCCGGAGATCTGCGCGGAGTAAGACAGCTAACTGACAGTAATATTAATCACAGTGATATGAAATATAGTGGAGGCCAGTGGATATGGGATCTGATTCCTGCTAGAAGTAAAGGTAAAAAGCCATACCTCCCAACTGTCCCGATTTTCGTGGGACAGTCTAATTTTTTGGAAGCATCCCAGATTCCCATCCAGGGACAGCAGCGTTCCGGAAAGGGGGGGGGGGCAGTTGGGAGTCCCTCTGTCTGCTTGAGCAGAGGGGAATATTCACTGAGACAGAGGGGCTGGGGGCATGGACAGCAGTAGTCTTTTCCCCATAGTGCCGGAAAATGGGGGCGTGGCTTATGGAAGTGGCACCCAGAAAGACAACGTCCCCTTCGAGAGAGGCAAAGCCCCCTTTTTGGATGCACACATGGCTCTGCAGCGCAAGTGTCCGGATATTGGGATTCACATGCTGGGAGGTATGAAAAAGCAAGCAGCTGGGCAAAATCATGCTGCACTGCAGGTGGGGCAGATGTAACATGTGCAGAGGGAGTTGCCCAAAGCAACAAATCATCATTTTTCTTTTTACTGTGCTAGATAAATGACAGAAGCTGATTGTTTTGCAGACATGGTAACAGTAATGTCTTACCACCACTATGCACTATAGGGATACGGTCATTGGGTCACCAGCATGTTGGTCGATTAAGGGGGGGGCACAGGGGGTCAGTACCCCTGGGCCCCCCTCTATCTAGGGGCCTTTTTTGGTTGGTAGGAATTTTATTTTGTTTTTATTTTTAGCTAAAGGTTTTGTACATGGAAGTGGGGTAGTGCTGTAGCTTCACCTATCTGCTAATGTGACAATGATTTATGGTGCTGATCATCGGGAGCCAAGGCACACTCACTGCACAAGTGTGCAATGCATTACTGGGAGTTTACTAAGTCCCATGAGATTTTGCACAAGAGTTCAGAGGCTGAGCAGCTTGTGCTGGTGGAGCTCATCATATGCTTCTCAGGCCCATGGAGGACAGCAGCGGCGGCCTCGTCATGGGAGGGTTTTTAATCACAGGTAACGCTGAGCATGGCTCCTACAGAGTAAGGTACAGAGGGACAAACACAGGCTTTTCATGTGGTAATATATATATATATACAGTATAACAATGGGGGGACCCCTTCCTGCGCTCAGATTGTGCGAGCAGCACCTCTGAGGGGTCCTCTATTACATAGGACCCGAAAGATAGAAATTAAGAAAAGAAGAGTTTCAGAGGGCGCTTCAAATGGTAAATCTATTTCAAATTGATGATTAATATTTAATAAAATGTACAAACAAATAAAAAAACTGTAATCAGGTATCATACAAATACACGTGGTGAATATTCTTGACAGTAAATACAGCTCTGATTAGGTGTATAGTTTGATCAATGACAAGGGCCCAACGCGTTTCGTTATGAACATGACTTCATCAGGGGCAAGAGTGCAATCGATAATAACTATGAGTGTCCTATACAGTGGATTCACAGACGAATAGTTCAATACAACAGTCCGGGAAGATCCCAATCATTCAGGACAAATAAAATAGTATTTTTCCCAAACTCAGAGGAGTTAATTAGAAGGTTTGCTGGAAGAAATTTCCACAATAGTATGCACAGGTGTAGTAGCATGCAGCTGGAGGTCACCAGCTGCATGCTACTGTCGGCACATGTCGGCTCAAAATTTTGTCGAAAAACGCATGTCGACCTTTTTCATGTTGACCTTTTGACTGTCAACCTATTGACCCTTACGAACTTTTCACTGTCGACCTTTGGACCCTGTCGACCAATAGTGGTCGACCTTATGACTGTTGACCTAGAGTCGATCTATGATCAGTCCAGATACCGGTTAACTATTAATGCTACTGTATGCTACTGTATCACTGGTCATGGCTCCATGTAATGGGGGGGGGGGAGGCAAGTTGGGGGCAATTAGATGAGTTCCACCACTTTAAGCAATTGGGGCAGCACGGATGGTGTAATGGTTAGCATTACTGCCTCACAGCAAAGAGATCATGGCATTGATTCCCACCATGGCCCTAACTGTGTAGAGTTTGTATATTCTCCCCGTACTTGCGTGGGTTTCCTCCGGGTACTCCGGTTTCCTCCCACAATCCAAAAATATACTGGTAGGCTAATTGGCTCCCAACAAAATGAACCCTAGAATGTCTGTGTGTGCGTGTACATGTGGTAGGGATATAGGGCCTTATTCTAGTTCCCTCTTAGATGCAAATTCCTTCTCAGATGGACAAAACCATGTGCACTGCAGGGGTCAGATGTAACAGGTGCAGATAGAATATGATTTGGGTGAGTTATTTTGTTTCTGTGCAGGGTAAATACTGACTTCTTTATTTTTACACTGCAATATAGATCTCACTTTGAAGTAAAACCCCACCCAAATCTAATTCTCTCTGCACATGTTACATCTGCCCCACCTGCAATGCACATGGTTTTGTCCATTTGAGAAGGAATTTGCCTCTAAGAGTGAACTAGAATAAGGCCCGTAGTTTTTAATGGAGCAATAGTGCGTCTTAGTGAACCATTCCAAAGGCCCAACTGCAGCAACGATGACCGTGGATATATCTGTACATCTTGTCTGATCACACTTTAGGACAGTCTCCTTCATCACAAATAACATTGCCGTCTCAACATGGTAGCACCTTTCATATGTTTAGAGTTAAGGTGCCCATGCACTTATGCAAAGTATCACATGCCTCCCTCGGATAAGATACTGTATCAAATGCCCACCAGGGAACCGCCGGGCTCCCGGACCAAATACAATACAACCTGTGCATACAATGTATGGTATGAGATCCCTTGCACAAACCCTTGCAATCTCAGGTTCTGATCCAATGAGGACAGGGCAGCGCAACAGATCGTAATTAGAGGTTAGAAATATACATTTTCGCAATCTGGTGAAAAGTGCCAAAATCGTATAAGTGTATTGGAGCCGCCTTATAACCTTTTAGAATAACTTTTAGAAATGTTTTACATTTTATGTGTTTTAATGTGTTTTCAGTATTTTAAGTTTCACCACATAAATGTGTTCTGAAACTAGGCACTTTCATAGAAGCATAGAATTTTGACGGCAGATAAGAACCACTTGGCCCGTCTAGTCTAACCGAAACATAAGTGCTCACACTTAAATACTGGGAGCCAATTAAACTATCACTATGGGCATTATTTTGGTTCATTCTTTCTGACAAAATCCTTCTTAGATGGGAAAAACCATGTGCACTGCAGGTGGGGCAGATGTAACATGTGCAGAGAAAATTAGATTTGGGTGGGGTTTTACTTCAAAGTGAGATCTATATTGCAGTGTAAAAATAAAGCAGTCAGTATTTTCCCTGCACAGAAACAAAATTACTCACCCAAATCTAATTCTCTCTGCACATGTTACATCTGCCCCCCCTGCAGTGCACATGGTTTTGTCAATCTAAGAAGGATTTTGTCAGAAAGAATGAACCAAAATAAGGCCCTATATTTTGGGATTTTGGGAGGAAACCACAGTACCAGTAGAAAACCTTTGCAAACACTGGGAGAATATACAAACTCCACACAGTGAGGGCAATAGTGGGAATTGAACTCATGACCTGGATGCTGTGAGGTCATAATGCTAACCATTACACCATCTGTAACTCCCTTCTCTCTGTTAGTCATAAAGCTTCATAAAATATCCTATATCAGGCCTGGCCGACCTATGGCTCTTCAGCTTTTGTGAAACTACATATCCCATATCTTCCAACATTGCTAATCTTCAAATCGGGACCTGCCACGCCGAAGGTGCGGCCGCTATGAAAAGGGAAAGGACTAATGAGAGAATGGGCGGGGCGTAGAGTAAAGGGACATGTATTGCCGCGACCCACGTCAGAGGGAGGGGCAGATGGGAGTCCCCGCTGCCACTTGCTGGGCAGCGGTGAACAGAAGCTGTGCGCATGTGCACAGCATTTATTTCCCACAGGCAGAGGGGCAGCAGTGGAAAAACAAGGGCGTGGCCTTGTGAAAGTGATGTGATTTGAAGGCCACACCCCCTCACCATAAGGCCACGCCCCTACATTTTGGGCACACAGCTGCGCCATGTGCAAAGGTCCCGATATACCACCATGGAAAGTTGGGAGGTATGCATATATCATAGAGAAGTGTATTCTCCAATTTGTATCCAATATACAGTATAAAATATATTCTAACCAGCAATTTACCAGTGTTTGCTGTATGCCAAGTATTATGCATCCCAGATTTGTAGTAACCTGTACAGCATCTGCCCGGCCTGTAGTGCTACCGCTCAGCCTCCTCCTATTATCTCCGTCGCTGGTCCCCCTAGTCGCATCCCATTTACTGTATATGTAGACTATATTTTGCCACAGCCTAGACAGGTTCCCTATATTGATCCCCATGTGCACTTTCCCTTTATGCCTGTAGTGAGTTATTGTCCTGTTATGTCTTTATAGCCTTCGCAAGGCTTTGTGTCATCGGGAAATATGGACAACACACTTTATATGCCATTCACAAGGCTGTCAACAAAAATACTGAAAAAGATGGGGTCGAGTATTAATCTGTATGGAACACTACTGACACAACCGTAGCCGAATATGAATGCTGAATTTATAACCACCTGCTTCCTCTCCCTCAGCCAGTTATCTATTCATCAGAGTTTCCCCAGTTCATGGTGCTGTAATGTTATGTAACAATTTATTACGTGGAACGTGTTCAAATTCTTTAGCACTGTCCAAATAAATCACATGAAGTGGAATTGCCAAAATCCATTTTACATTATACCCTCATAAACACTGATCATATTAGTTGGCACAACCAATCCTCAGTATAACTTTGTTGAATCTCTGTTACGAGCTTGCCGAAAATCAATATATCTCTCAATATAATATCGCTTATGCCAAATATTCCACTCGCTACTGGTCTATAATTTCTTGGACTCCGTATTCCTTTCTTCATATATATTAGAAGCACATCTGCGCCTGCCTGTTTGCCAGTTTGGCTCTACTGACCAAGTAATGAAGAAATCCACACATATAATAAATAATGGCAGCTCAACTCCGTTGTCACAGAGCCATTACAATTAGGGAAACCAATCCTGGGCATTGGCCCTCATTCAGAGAGATATAGATGGAGGTGCTATCACTGCTGCTTACATAGAGGCAGCAGCGATAGCACATATCGGGGGGTATTCAATTCGGGATTTTGACTGTCGGAATGTCCCAACTGTCGGAATCCTGGATGTTTTTGATGACTTCCGACACTAATTTGACTGTTGGCATTCAATGTACAGACAGTAGAGTGTTGGAAAGTTCTAAAATTGTCAAAAACGGATGCAATTTGTAGGAAAACGGCCAAGAATTTAACAACCCACAACCGTTTTAGACAACCTTCAATGCTGTCGGTAATGGCAAGATTGCTGACATTAACGACAGTATTGAATAGACGAGTGTCGATATTTCCCTTGTCGAGAAATACCAGCACAGATTGAATACCCCTATATGGTCCAAGGATGCAGTGTCGGATCTTCCCCTGATGGAGATCTTGGCCTCTTCCCTGCACTGCAATAGCAGTTTGCTGATACCAAAGTGCGTCGACCATCTACAACATGATGACAAGGGATGTGTGTGCGGGAATTGATATGGTTTTGTAAATGTGCTTCACCCATCTATAGATTGTAAATGGGGTATGCTGAGACCACCTTGTGTTTAAAAAAACCTTTATATAGGCCACTATGGTGACATTTCTGGGTGTAGCACGGTTTCCCCACCTATTGGGTATTCATCATTGCATATACTGAGCCATGTTACAGGACTACTCTTCTACTCGGTATCCGGATGCCTGGTTGACCGGGTTTAGACTGACCATGTTTTGGTCGACCACACTTAGTCAACCCCGCTGAGTTAGATGGCTAAAGATAGTCGGCTACTGCCAGTAACGGGGGATTTGCAGGACAATGTTCGACAGGAGTTTTTCTGGATTTTTAGGTGCAGGTCCACTTGGATCAGACTTTTTTACTATCCAAGACATAGAATTAGAATATAATAGAATAGCGGGTCATGCAAGAGGACACAGTGCACAAATACAGGGTCCCCAGGGACCCCTGTGACATTCGGCACCAAAAAATCCTGAAAAACTCTTGTCAAACATGTGTCTGTCAACCATGGTCCCTCTGATTACCTGCTGGCATCTAGCTAGTGTTACTGCCGCTCTAGCAACTGCTGACTATCTTTAGCCATCTACTAAGGGTGGTCGCTTGATGGTAGAGAGGGCAGGAAGGGAAAACAGATGACAGAGAGGATGGGAGTGGAAGATGAATGGCTGTCAGAAATTAAAGAAGGGAAGATGGGCGTCAGAGAGGACAGGAGGGGAAGATGGCTGGCAGAGAGGAAGATGGATGGGAAGAGGAGAGGTGGGGAAGGTAGATCGTAGAGAGGACAGGACAGGAAGATAAATGGTAGAGAGGACAGGAGAAGAAGATGGATGTGAAGAGGACAGGAGAGGAAGATGAATGGTAGAAGGACAGGATGGGAAGATGGTTTGCAGAGAGGAAGATGGATGGTAAGAGGACAGGTGGGGAAGGTAGATAGTAGAGAGGACAGGATAGGAAGATAAACGGTAGAGAGGACAGGAGAAGAAGATGGATGGGAAGAGGAAAGGAGAGGAAGATGAATGGTAGGAGGACAGGATGGGAAGATGGTTTGCAGAGAGGAAGATGGATGGGAAGAGGACAGGAAGGGATGGTGGCTGGAAGAGAGGCATATAAATGGGAAGAGGACAGGTGGAGAACATAGAAAGTAGAGAGGACAGAGGGGAAATGGATGGCAGTGAGGACAGGAGATTAAGATGGATGGGAAGGGGACAGGAGACGAAGCTGAATGGTAGGAGGACAGGATGTAAAGATGGTTGGCCTACGTTCCTGCTGCCACCGGGTGCTCCTGTCACATAGGCAGCTGCACCGGGAGCGCAAAGCACACTTAAAAACTGCTGCCTCAAACCAGCCCTGACCCTTTACTGCCTAGGGCAAGTGCATTCGCCAGTAGGCAGTTAGCCCTAGACCACCAGGTCATGTTAAAATAGAGGGTGAGGGGGGGCAGACAACAATTGTTGTGCCTAGGGGCGACCTGACCCCTAAATTCGCCCCTGGGTTGATTGGGGCCAGAGCTGACGTCACAAGTCTTTTCCTCAAATGCTTGGGTGGGTCTGGATACCACCCCGTAATGCCAGCTTCCTGTCAATCAACTTGCGAACGACCAGCGATTAAGAAGGCTTTTATTGCAGGACGGCTTTGGGTCCGTATACATGCGCAGTCTATCGATTATCCCCGGCCTGCGAATCGGCAGTCGTGCGATCAGGTCTGAATTAGATCTCATATTAGATTACTATTTTCCAGGTCCTTCCTTAAGGTGTATACACACGGGACCTTATTCTGGTCCACACGGCGGGATGCCCACGCGGCTGCGAATAGATGTTTTGTCAAAACATCCATTCGCAGCCTATGGGGTGACACCCATATCATTCGATGGTCACCGACCATCGAATGATGTGGAAGGTGCACACATGTGACTCTCAGGTGTGCACACTCGCCAGGAACAGGGTGAGCAGCTGGCATCTGGTGATGTCAGCTGCCCGCCCCACCGCACCTGTGTCACCAGGCAATTTGCATTAGAACGCCCAGCATTTTCATGGGCACTCCTATGAAACACTGGGCATTCACATGGTGGAATACCGCGGTCCGCCCCCCCCCCCCCCCCCATGTCCCGTGCCCACAGTCTTGGGTACGTGCGCCTGGCGAACACTCTGTTCGCCATTGCCGCACGCACCCGGCACATGCACATGCATAGAAATGCACATGTGCAGATAAGGAACATCGCACTCGCATGTGAATTCGAATGCGAGTGAACTAACCAGAATAACCCCCACGGTGTGATCAGAAATTAGTCAAAATCCCAGCGTTTCCCCTGCCTGCGATACCGATACACGGTTCCGTGAGGTCGGCATCACATGCATAACATACCCTCCAACATGACCCATTCCATTAGGTACAAAATGCTCTGTTTCTGGATTTACCTGCCAGTGGCAGTTGCAGAGTTGGGGCTGCACCACGGTCCAATATTCAAAAAGGGGAACCTCACCTACTGCCACTCCAAGCATCACTGTCCTGGACTCACTGGCAGTTGATGTGACCCCTCTTTGAATATTGGACTGTGCTGGAGTCCAACCTCTGTAACTGCCACTTGCAGGGAAGTCCAGGAACAGAGCATTTTGTACCTAATGGAATGGGTCATGTTGGAGGGTATGGCATAATAACATTAGTATGGAAGGACTGCTCGGCGTGATGGCAGGAATAGTGTATGAGGACAAATGTGCACAGGAGTGAAATGTGATATGATGTTCTATTATGCAATATATGCTGTCAGTGTGATCGTTTGCAAACATCCTTAAGAAAAATCCTGTCATGGGAAAGTTTGAGATTTCCACAAAGTTTTCTTCCTTACATATCTGACAGAGTGGGAGGGATATAAATCTGGCTTCTTACCCTGCAAAACACTTGGCTGAAGAGTTCTGAAAATCCTCAGGACAAAATCAGAGCTCCCGGGGACTGTGCAATCTACGAGCGCGCGTCTGAAACTGGATATCAGGTGAGTCCTTATTCGCTTTACATAAAGGGGTTTTTGTTCTATGTGCAAATTTACTACAGTGTGAGTTTCTAGAAGTGAGTGCAGTGCTTATAGCAACCAATGAGATTCTACTTGTCATTCATGTAGCACCCTCTAGAGGATAATAGATAAAATCCGATCGGTTGCTATGGGCAACATATCTCACTTCCAAAAATGATTGCATGTATTATTCATAGCCCTTTTGCTATTGGTTCTGCTATTTTGCATTTACTGTAAAGAAAACTCTGACCACAGCGGTATAACATAATATTTGCAGTGAGGTTTTAAGCATGGAGGGTACGATTTATCACCATCCGCGCCCTCAGATGCTGATGTGTTGTGATAATATCAGCCCAATCCGCAATTAGATAGCATGGATGAATCAATTATCAAATGCAGGGACAGAGGTTGCGAGAGTAGAGAGCTCTGTCCGTGCAGTGCCCCTCCGCAGCATTATCAGGATAGTTCTCATAAAAAATTCCTCCCCAACTGTCCAGATTTTCGCAGAACCGTCCTGTTTTTTTGGGACGTCACGCCCAGGCAGACAGTGTCTCGCAGCAGGCGGGTTGGGGCAGTTGGAACACCCTCCTGCCTGCCGCTGCTCTGCTGAGCATCTGTACCCAGAGACAGAGGGGCTGGGGGCATGGTCAGCAGCTCACAGAATGGGGGAAAAAGGGGGCGTCACAATCAATAGGCCATGCCCCATTACCACTAGGCCATGCCCCCTACTGGAGGCGCAAGCTGAGGTCCCTACTGCAGCTAACAGAATGTTGGGAGGTATGCAATCATGCCCCTCATCGCCATATGGACCAATAAGTTCAGAGAAGTTGTGTGTTTCTGGGCTCTGCAGAGTTTTGAATACACATTAATACACCTATGTGCCTGCAGATCTCTATGCTGCTGACTCAGAGTTTGGATAAAGGATCCCACCAGTGGCTCCTTTAATCTGCTGCTACTGTATGTCCAATGATACAGCATCGGATAACCATCGTGACCCATCAGCCATCTGAGCAACCTTGTGGCCACCATATTTCCCATGTAGATGCCAATTTTTCTGTTGTGGCCTCTGCATTCCCACAAAGCTGTTCTTTGTAAAGCGGCTTCGGAGGTGGACTTCCAGGTCTGAAACCCAGGAGTCCCTCTACGCATTTGCAGGGTGATGGTACCAGTTGCGGGGCACGCTTGGAGGGATCCATGACGGATCCCTCACACAACACTGTGGAGAGAAGCCCATAGGCTTCTATAGGGTATTGCCATCTTTTTCTAGCGATAACCCCCGCAGCGGTACCCGGTGGAGGGACTTTAGTGCACATGAAAATGTTGTAAAAACCCCGTCCCGCCCTAATTCTAATTGGCTTATGAACAGTAACAGCCGTTTATTAGTCAAATACTTTGAAAAGAATGTTAATGGATTGTGAAGGCTTTTAATCCATTGCTGGATGTACACAGCGTGTTACAACATCCTATAAGGAAGATAACGCTGGCAGAAAACATTACTCATTTGTATAAGTAAATAAAATGTTGATGACAACCACAAAGGACATTTGAAAGATGTTTATTTTTTTTTCTGAACACAGTCATAAAAACCTTTTTATGTTAATATATTTCTTTGTAAGCTCAGATATTTCACAATACATCACAGAATTACTGTAACATAAATACATTTCTACTTTGCAGTGACAGTCATCGTGCTATACACTATGGCCCTTATTCTGGTTGGTGCGGTGTTTGCCGCTTGCGGTCGTACCGCCGATGTTTTTCGTCTGCGCATGTGCAGAGGTCACTCTGCGCATGTGCAAGCGGTTTCGCCGTACGTTTTTTTTAGACGCCGCACAGGGGGCGGAGAGGGGCGTGAGGGGCTACTTAGCCTCATTACCCTATGCATACGCCCCGCGTTTCATGGGCGTTCCCATGCAAACGCTGGGCGTATGCATGGTAATAAAGCCGTGACGCATGTGTAGGGGGCGGGCATCTGACATCGCCGGATGTCAGCTGCCCGCCCCCATACATGATTTCATACGGACAAGTGTCCGTGTGGTCTAGGGTGGCGGGAGCTGGTGGAGCGTGCGGCCCTGCATTCGATGGTCGGCGACCATCGAGTGCAGGGGCTGCTCCCAAGATGGAGGAGGCGTATCCCCGTCCACTTTCATGCGGACCGCCACATATCCGCGTACGGACGGAGGTGGCGATCCGTATGGAAGGCGGGGATTCGCCTGCACGGTCCTGGCCGCATATTCTGATCTGGCCGCACAGATCAGAATAAGGGCCAAAGTGCTTTGAAAAAAATGAATATAAGCTGTTACCACACTATCATTAGATTATTTTTAAATTGTCCAAAAACATTTACAAATCTTGGTGAGAAACATCATTCCATTTAGAAAATCAGCACAACTAATGATAACTATTCATTTATTTTCAAAAGAACTATTCATTTTCTTGGCATCTCTTTCATCTCAACACTTGTTAGGAATCCTTGGCTATTTTGTTAACATATTATTTTCTGGTTAAAAAATATGTTGCAAATTAATAATGTAATGTATTAGGGGAATAACCAATAAATATGTTTGGTTATGCAAAAAAAAAAAAAATTCAGGACATTATGAAGCCAAAATTCAGCACTTCATGAAAAGAAAAGTGGTGAAAATAGAATTGTCCTTGGATCATCCCACCCACCCTTATTTTGTATATTGAAAAGTACATGCATAATTTAACAAACTGCTTCAGCTTCAGGGACTTCTACTTTTGAGGCTGAAGTGCTTGGTTTGTTTAGACCCCCACAATTTTTTGGAAGAACTACTTCCATTAATAAGGAGATTGATTATGGTGGAGATTGAATGTGCTGGTCCAAACTGCTGGTAGCTGACATTGGACTGCTTGTTATAATTTTACAGGGTTATTTCAGATTTGTCATAACAATATATGAACATGAATATAAAGATCCATAACAACACTAAGCAAGACAAAAAAAAAAACAAGATAGTAATGACTGAGGCACATGCCAAAATAAATTAGGGGGTCGTTAAGGAAAATATATTTATCATTCTACATAGTGTTATGAAAACATTGAAATATAGGGGTTTATTCTGGTTCACTCGGAAAGGCACAATCACTTTCTAATGGACAAAACCATGTGCACTGTAGGTGGGGCTGATGTAACATGTGCAGAGAGAGTTAGATTTGGTCGTTTTATTGTTTCTGTGCAGGGTAAATACTGTCTGATAAACTAATTAAAGAGAGAGCATGTACAACAGTTAATATAAATTTATTAAAAAAATATCAATTATAAAAAAACATTTGATGACATTAAAACACATTTAATGCAAGTTATTGTACCCCTTGAACATTGTCCATTCATATGAACTAATTATTGGCAGTTTCCAGAATCTTATCATCTTGATTTTTCTTTCCAAGCACAATTTCTAATCAAGAGATAGTAAATAAATTTGTATCCTTTAGAATAGCTGTATCAATGCTTGGATAGTTAGTTTCCAACAAGAGGGAAGGTTAAATATATCACCACTTATTTACTTTGAGGTGTATACGGGTTCAGGTAGACAATAGTATGGTTGTTATTCCACGTGACTCAAACTTATAGAGTCTTTTATCCACGTTATTTCCGTGGATGGTAGTAAAGGTGGCGGGTGGAATCCTGGACAAGTCAGGGTGACAAGGCTCGAATCTTGACGCGTTTCTCCGTCTTGAGACTATGACGGTTTCTTCAGAAGGTATATGTTATATTTGTAAATACTGACTGCTTTATTTTTACACTGCAATATAAATATCAGTTTGAAGTACACCCCCACCCAAATCTAACTCTCTCTGCACATGTTACATCAGCCCCACCTGCAGCGCATATGGTTTTGTCCATTAGAGCGTGATTGTGCCTTTTTCAGATTTTTATATATAATTTGCACAATGAGGAATGCCTAGATGGCTAACATCCCTACCTTTAGTAACTTAGTAAATAGGTACAGATGTGTTCACAAATGTTGGCAGGTTTTGGTTAAAAACAATTCCACACATAAAGGTGGTTATTCTTTTTCACTCGGAAAGGCAAATTCACTCTCCGATTGACAAAACCATGTGCACTGCATGTGGGGCAGATGTAACATGTGCAGAGAGAGTTAGAATTGGGTGAGTTATTTTGTTTCTGTGCAGGGTAAACGCTGGCTGCTTTATTTTTACACTGCAATATAGATTGCAGTTTGAAGTACACACCCCACCCAAATCTAACTCTCTAACACTCCACACAAAATAACTCACCTAATTCTAACTGTCTCTGCACATGTTACATCTGCCCCACCTGCAGTGCACATGATTTTGTCCATTAGAGAAAAAGTGAGCTTTGCGATCCAGTCTGATCCAGGCCCATAGTGTAAATTTAGTTAGATATGTTTTTTTGTGTTTGGTTTTTGGCTGGTACTTTTGTAATGTAATGTGTTTATTCTTTCGTTTTCAATGCGTATATTTTGTGTTTTATGTCTGAGACTGATGTCAGATAATAATCATTCTCCTATCACTCATGTTGAAGTAAATGGGCATTAATCTTGCCATGTCACACAGATAGGGTTATGCTATGAAAGTGTTGAAGACAGCATCTTCAGAACTTAATCACTCCCACCTGACTTGGAATGAGTTTTGCTGTTCACTTTAATGGGTCAACCTGGGAACAATTGAGTGTTGTGAACAGAGGCAATGTCCTAGTTTGAAAAGAACCTACAAAATGTGTTGATTCAGCTGCTCTCTTATGTGTTAACACCCGGTAATCATGTCATTGGTGTTTACCTTTGACCCAGGCCTTCATCATTACAGCTAGGATCTGTACTGCAATTTATTGCACTAAATCTTGATGCTTTTGGAATTGTGAATTTTATGCCTGAAATCACTTGTTAAAACCTCAATAACAAACTCTACAGTACCTGTCGTTTACCAGATTTGTTGTAAATAACTGATGTACTTTACTAAAACCTGTAACTAAGACAGCAAACTGTAGACAAGTGTTTCCTTGGCAACAGACATTGCCAAGGGAAGTCAGATGTTCAAAAACCTGGTAACAGTCTATTTCTTCGTTTTCTACTGGTGATTTCAGGTCAATGTTCCTTTTCAAATATCAGTAGTTAAAGTAGGAGACTGCAATTTATGTATTTAGAATTTTGTGTTATATCTAATAAGTATTTACTGAATTCAATGTATTATTTTAGAGCATCTACTGTTCATATTTTACAGGAAATGGACAATTCATTGAATAGCATTCCGCTTCATCCAAAGGAGTCTGCAAAACAAGATACTGTCTGTATTTTTGGAACTGGAGACTTTGGAAGATCTCTTGGGTATAAGCTTCTTCAGTGTGGCTACACGGTTATCTATGGAAGCAGAAATCCCAGCTCTTCCACCCTTATCCCTAAAGGAGCGGAAGTCCTGGCCCATGCAGAGGCCGCAAAGCAGTCCAACCTCATTATCATAGCCATTCACAGGGAGAATTATCACTTTCTGACAGCTTTTGCTGACACTCTGCAAGGTAAAGTATTGGTAGATGTCAGCAACAATCTGAAAATAAACCAGTATCCAAATTCTAATGCAGAACACCTGGCCAGTTTGTTACCTGGAGCCAAAGTAATCAAGGCATTTAACACGGTCTCAGCTTGGGCCCTGCAATCAGGGACGCTAGACGCAAGTAGGCAGGTAAGCATTATTGTCCTACTCAATACAGTGTCCAGTATCTGTTACAGTTCCTGCCCCCTGGCCACCAGTGCCTGCAGGATTCTGATGCTTCATGACTTTCTTAAAGTATTTATAAATTGATCTATAAACATTTTTATTAATATGAGCTAGTTTATTGCTTTCAGTATATGTTATTGTTGGGTGGGGATGAAAAGATAGACAGTTGATAGTCAATAAGTTGACCGCTATTGGTGGTCAACCTATTGAAAAGGTGGACACATGAAAAAGAATGAAATGCATTAGGTTGACATTGGCAAAAGGTCAACACCGGAAAAGGTTGACAACCGTTTTTCATGGGTTTTTGTCTATGTCGACATCGACCCCAATTAGTGTAACTATAACTATGGAGGGTGCCTAGAGCCCGCAAGCTTGGGTGGGCCAAGGCACAGCAGGCAGAGGGAGACCCGGCACAAGGGAGAGGAACCCTGCACTGTTGGGGAAAGGAAGCCTACACTCAGAGGGACAGAGCAAGATACACAGTGATGGCTGTCGCAACGCTTTCAAACCCCTGCTCAACCTTTCTTCCCCCACACCTTTTCTACCCCCGCCCCCAGGGCCGTATTAACAATGGGCCTCTGATGGAGCTACAGCTTCAGGCCCACTCTCCAAATAGGCTGATTTTGTATCTGAGGGCTGGGGCTTTCTAACAAGTCCAGCCCTGCGTCGTTAGCCCCCCAGGAACCGGAGATACCACCAGGCAAATCTGGAATGTTTTCCCCATAGGATAACATGGGACCCATTAATTCCGACCCCTACCCGGTTCCATCGGCTGCCAGTTCCCCCTCCGGCATCACAGAAGCTCGAGGTTGATCTCAGTCAAAGTCATTGGGACTTCAATCTGATACCAGGCTGATCCATATGGGTTTATTGGTTCCAGAGATATTGCTGGTAAACTGATTTTTTTCATTTCTGAAATGTAATTTCACGGCTGTTCATGTTGTTTGAGGGCAGATTTCTCTGGAACCAAACGGCCCAGTTTCACGCGACCAAAATCACACCTCAAAAGTTCTTCAATATCATACTGATCTCATTTAAATGGATCAGTTGATTCCGAAAAAATAGCTGGTTGGTTAAAGGGGACTAGGCTGGTGTAAAAGGGACCAACCCGGGAATGTTTCTGCATGAACCTGGGTCCAAATTCCTGGGTAAGTCCCTGCATTTTTTGGTGTGAAAGGGGTAATATTTTGCCGGGACCTGCAGTGCTCTGAATACAGCCAGGCAGCCTCCCTCTCTCTGCCCGGCTGTCACTTCTGCCTGGCAACTGTCCCCCAGTTACCGCGAGCATGTATTCCCCCATGGCAATGAGCATGTAATCCCACATCGCAACAAGCACGGAATCCCTGGCAATGAGCATGGAACCGCTGGCAATGAGCATGTAGGTCAGTAGCACTTTTGTAGCATAATTTTTAATAGGCATTATGGTGATTGGCATAATACGTAATGGGCATTATGGTGTACATTTTTACACGCGCAATGTCCCTGTTTGTGAAGCATATTGTGCATTATTGCTCAATCCGTTTGGTATACTGTAGTGTGTATTTTTGCTCAATCCATGTGGCAAAATGTGAATTTTGCCTTAATCTGTGACATAACGGGAATTTTCACTCAATCCGTGTGCCATAGTGTGAATTTTGGCTCATTCCATGTGGCATAATGTGTAAGAGGCAAGTACAGTATAAGGGGGTTACTATTGTGTTGCATGATTTGTATAAGGGGTATATGGTGTGGTAAACTTAAGTGACCACATAAAAGGTGCTGAAATGTTGTCTACCAAGTTTCAGCTTTCAGTATTTTTTTGTGACTGGAGTGCCGCCTCACCCCGCAAGTATCTTAGGACATCGGCATCCTGCGGTGGCACCTTTGGAGTGCACCTGATATATCTCCCTGCATTTTTTTCTATGCCAACCCTCTGCATTTTCCAGGCATATATAATCAGTTGAAAGTATTTACACAAATAGAGACGCACCTATGAGCAGACCACCCAACCAGAACACTGGTCACGCCCCCACATTATTAGGTGCTGGCCACAACCCCTATTATTGCGCATAATAGGCCCTTGATAATTTTCAGCTCCAGGCCCATTTATACCTTAATCTGGCACTGCCCCCCCCCCCCCCCTCACCTCTGGTCCTCTACCAACTATCTCATCCTCTACCACCCCTCTTGTAGTGACAGTGGTGGGGGGCTTTCAAGGTTTTGCGCTCGCCACACTATAAAGAATCTACTCCACGTCGACGTGGATAGTGGGGGTATGAAAAGGTCGGGAGGAGGCGTTCCGCCGCCCCTCGCAGGTAGTGTGGATAGTGGGGGGGTTTTAGGAACACATTCACACCAGCCATACCATACATCTGACACAGTAATGAGGACATGTGTTAACAATAAACTGTAAATTTACTTAATAATTATTAATCAATAAAACACAATAATTGACGACCTTTATAAACAGTAATCGAGAGAAGTAATAAGAATAATGACAATTAATGAAGAATAAAACAGATTCACCGCCTTCATAGTGACTGAATTTGTGTGTATGGGTAGTTATGCCTATATATACTTACAGCAGTCAGCAACCTCCATTGCGAATCATGATAATTTTCCTGTCTTGTGGGTGGGGCAATTTGGCATCAACCCAGCCTCGCCCCCAAAGTAGCCTGTATGATGGATAGGCAAGTATGAATATATATATTTTATATATATATATATATATATATATATATATATGTGTATATATATATATAGCAAGGTAGGATATGGTTAATCCAATAAGGGCACTCACCAAAGTCTCGTCATGAAGTTTTAATATTGGTACATTACCAGTCAATTTACATGTAGGTCTACATTTCGGCCACTAGGTGGCCTTTCTCAAGACAGGTCATCAGTAGACGTCCTCACAGCTCAAGAGTCATCAATATTAAAACTTCATGATGAGACTTTGGTGAGTGCCCATATTGGATTAACCATATCCTACCTTGCTTTATGATTGGGACATCTTGTGTCGCCTTAAAGGAGCACCCCCTATGATATTCAATGTTGGCCGTGAGTGCGGAATTTCCAAATTCTATATATGTGTGTGTAGTACAGTGTAGATATACTTTAAAATATGTATTTTTGTTCTTTAAATATATTTAATTGCCACATTATTCCAAATATTATTATTATTAGAATTATTATTATTATTGTAGTAATAGTAGTAGTAATAGTAGTAGAAGTAGTAATAGTAGTAGTAATATTAGTAATAGTAGTAGTAATATTAGTAATAGTAGTAGTAGAAGTAGTAATAGTAGTAGTAATATTAGTAGTAATAGTAGTAGAAGTAGTAATGGTAGTAGTAGTAGTAGTAGTAATAGTAGTAGTAGTAGTAGTAGTAGTAGTAGAAGTAGTAATAGTAGTAGTAGAAATAGTAATAGTAGTAGAAGTAGTAATACTAGTAGTAGTAGTAGTAATAGTAGTAATAGTAGTAGTAGTAGTAGTAGTAGTAATAATAGTAGTAGAAGTAGTAATAGTAGCACTAATAGTAGTAGTAATAGTATTAGTAGAAGTATTAATAGTAGTAGTAATTGTAGTAATAGTAGTAGTAATAGTAGTAGCAGTAATAGTAGCAGTAATAGTAGTAGTAATAGTATTAGTAGAAATATTAATAGTAGTAGAAGTAGTAATCGTAGTAGTAAAAGTAGTAATAGTAGCAGTAATAGTAGCAGTAATAGTAGTAGTAATAGTAGAAGAAGTAGTAATAGTAGTAGTAATTGTAGTAGTAGTAGTAATAGTAGTAATAGTATAGTAGTAGTAGTAATAGTAGCAGTAATAGTAGTAGTAATAGTATTAGTAGAAGTAGTAATAGTAGTAGTAGTAGTAGTAGTAATAGTATTAGTAGAAGTAGTAATAGTAGCAGTAATAGTAGTAGTAATAGTATTAGTAGTAGTAATAGTATAGTAGTAGTAGTAATAGTAGTAGTAATAGTATAGTAGTAGTAGTAGTAATAGTAGCAGTAATAGTATTAGTAGAAGTAGTAATAGTAGTAGTAGTAATCGTAGTAATAGTAGTAGTAAAATAAGTAGTAATAGTAGTAGTAGTAGTAGTAGTAGTATTTTATAGATTTACTGTAAGTTTTAAATCCCGATTTATCACATGACAGGTTTTCCTGTGTGGCGATGATGCAAAAGCAAAAGAAATGGTTGCAGAGATTGCTCGTTCTCTTGGACTCACACCGCTAGACCAAGGATCCCTTTTGGCAGCCAATGAGATAGAGAATTACCCACTGCAGCTATTTCCAATGTGGAGACTTCCATTCTACATCTGTGCTGGCTTCACTGTATTAATCTTTCTCTATTGCTTAGTGACTGAAGTGTTCTACCCCTATGCTACAGCCAATAAGGACACTTCCTATTTGATTGCCATTTCTATTCCCAACAGAGTATTCCCAATTGTGTCTCTTATCCTACTTGCCTTAGTGTACCTCCCAGGGATCATCGGTGCCATCATCCAGCTCTACCGAGGCACCAAATACAGCCGCTTCCCAGACTGGCTGGACAAATGGATGCTCTGCCGCAAACAACTGGGACTAGTAGCCTTGGCTTACGCCTTCCTCCATGCCGTCTATACACTGGTGATGCCAATACGCTATTACGTACGATGGGGGGCAGAATATTATCTAATCCAAAAGGTAATACATTTTTACTGTTTTCTTTATTCTGTTAGTGACTGCACACCCCCCCCCCCCCCCCACACACACACACACCACCACCACCACATTTACAGTAAAGAATCCTTCCTGTGCTGATGATGAAACATTCCATCTTCCATTGACCCCTTGCACTGTGGACGGTAGCTAGGGCCCCATTTAATAAACATGGGTAAATGACTTATCACTCATTTCTAATAGTAAAAGGGTATGGGTCATTGGGTCAAGTATATTAAGGTCGACAGTCATAGGTTCGACAGTAATTAGGTCAACCATTGGTTGACAGGCCATATGCTGACACAATAAAAAGGTTGACATTGCTTTGGTCGACAGGGTCTTTATTCTTATGCTGCAATTTAAATTTCTGTTTGAACACACGTCACCCAAATCTAACTCTCTCTGCACATGTTACATCTGACCTACCGTGGGGTTGTCCATTGGCTAACAATGTGTTATGTAATCAAGTCTGAATTAAGGGGGTAATTCAGACGTGCTTGCTAGCTAGGCTGCGTTTAATCAGAGCCTAGTAAGCAGGTTAATACCACACCGCCACACACACAACCTCCCCCCCCCATGTAAGTTTTGCGCACGCACATTTGGCATTTTTGCCCGGCAGCCCGCAGCAAGGCGTCCCGGAGGGAGGGAACACCTCCCAATGGGACTGCCTTGGTGACTGGCAGGTCGGACTTCCAATAGGAAGTCACTGCCAGTCACAGTGAAGCCAGTGCAGTCTCACAGACTTTATCTGTCTTCACTACAGTGGTGGATTTTACCTGGGGGGCTGCAGCCCTGGAGCCCATAGGTAAAAACCCGCCACTGATGCCTACTCTATGCTATTGTGGTGTGCATGAAGTAATCATAGCGCATATGCTAATGTTGTAAATCTGGACACATTTTGAGGTCTCTCTCCATGTGTTATTTTGGGACTCTGAACTGTACATGAAGGACAAAGTTTTTCCATCTTGTTGTAGACCCAGGTAAATGTTTCACTGTGTCTCATTTGCAGATCAAAGGCAATGGCACGTTTCCACTTTTACACCACTATGCCTGGCTTTCTGATTCCTATGTTGCATTGGGAATACTAGGTTTTTTCTTTTACGTGTTACTGGGCATCACGTCCCTACCGTCGGTGAGCAATGCTGTCAACTGGAGAGAATTTCGCTTTGTACAGGCGAGTACATTGTGTATATATATAAAGGTTCAAAGAAATATATACATTGCCATAGCAACCAATCAGCTGCTATGTATCATTTTATAGAATGCACTTGATAAATGTTACTTCAAAGCTGATTGGTTTGCCATGACTCACTTCTTTACTCATCACTGCTTCAGACATCTACCCCAAAGTATCAACAATTAGGCCCCATAACTGTCATTTTTCAATACAGGGTCTATTTACTAAGTCTTGGATTGAGAGCCCAGAGATAAAGTACCGGCAAACCAGCACCCAATTGTAATTTTTTTAAACACAGTCAGTAACATGGCAGTTAGGGGCCAATTGGCTGGTACTTTCTCTCTCCAATTTATTTCTCTCCAAACTTGATGAAGTCACCCACTTTGTATGAAAACTGTAGCATTAATGAGATTAATATATACGTTATATAAGGCCAAAATATTCCACTGCTGTAAAATTATTGTCTGCCCCAGTGAAGGTTTAAATATCTATTCCCTAAGGTACTGTATGTTCACAACCACACAATAAAGCCAGTATACAGTTGGTAGATGCCAATCAATATTACAGTATATGTTCCAATTGTGGCAGAAAACCAACCTATAGCACTATGTACCAGACACAGGGCCAAATGCACTAAGCTTCAAAAGTGATAAAATGGAGAGTGATAAACCGCCAGCCAATCAGCTCCTACCTGCCATGTCACAGACTGTGTTTGAAAAATGTCAGGCAGGAGCTGATTGGTTGGGTGTTTATCACTCTCCATTTTATCACTTTTGAAGCTTAGTACATCTGGCCCACACTATACTGTCATTTTCTTTCCCTACTACAAACCCAATTCTTAACTTAAACTCTTATTATGTTCACAGTCAAAATTGGGCTATCTGACCCTGGTTTTGAGTACAGCTCATACCCTTGTCTATGGTGGAGACAGATTTATCTTCGGACCTTTCTATCGATGGTGTCTCCCCCCAGCATTTGTTCTTTCCTTAATTATTCCATGTGCAGTTCTGGCGATGAAGTTCATCCTTGTCATTCCTTGTCTGGATCAACGAATCACAAAAATCCGCCAAGGTTGGGAACGGAGACCAAAGCATGGACCCAAAATGTCTGACATCGGCATGAAAAACATTCCATTGTCCACTGAGCTAGAGTGTCATTGACGTTAGTCAATGCTAAGTACATCCGTGGTGTCGCCTCTTGTTACTGTTATTGCACAACGTTGTCTTGTTCTTGTTATGTTTTGTTTAAAATGTAAGTAACTGTCAGTGACAGACCATATAACAACCATTCCAAGGCAGACCATATAATATACTGTATTCCATATTATATTCTACTAAAGAAGACATACTATATATATATATATAAATAAATATATATAGGTGCTGCGAGCCGGCACTTCCAAAGAAAGATAGCAATTACCCAGGTGCCTTTGCTATAGGTAACATAGACGCAGAGCAGAAGCTGGGTTAGTAGAATCCCCGGCACGGCACTCAGGGACTTGAAAGCAGAATAAAGTTTAATGATGTTTTGGGGGTACTTGCCCCCGTCTTCAGATAACAGAGTGACATAAAACAAACATACACCTCACCTTTATACCGTGTGAAGGCAATCCCAGCTCATCCTCCGGGCGAGCTGAGCTTCCGGGCGGAAGTGGTCAGTTGCCTTACCTCCGGTGATCGGCGTTGCTTGGCAACGGCGTCCCGGCTACTTCCAGAGGGGGTGGTGGGTGCCTGAAAGCATTAAAAACAAGCTGTAATACATATGTTACTTAACCCAGCTTCCGCTTTTTAAGGTACTGCAGTCTCCCAGAAGAGTGGGTGTGGCTATTTTATTCAGCGGCAGCTACAGTGCTGACTACATAGTGCAGGGGGGGGATGACTAAGCACAGATAAACACACATTTGTACATGTATGTAATATATGTGCTAGCAGTGTTACCAAATTGGTAGTGGCACTGCTTAAGTTAGCCGCTGTGGTGAACCTGGAAATTGGCATTGGCTACTTTTACAGTTGTACAGTGTGATGGCGTGCTTAGGAGAGTGAAGCAAATAAGTCCACGGGCAAGATGTAATACTGTAGGATGAGATTTTTAGAATTTTGAAAGTTTTAGGCAAAAAAGTCCGAATTCGCCTGTATTGTGTAATTCTCACATGTAACAGGATGCGGTTTGCGGTAAAACTCTCACTTTTTGCCGTGAAATTCACACATTTTGATCTGTCCGGTTTTTTTTCTCACATTATAAAGTATACAACTCGCAAATGTAATAGGGTTCGACTTTTGGTAACCGTTACAAATAGACCAGACTGGCGAATTTGACTGAACCATGCACAGATCAGTAATAGTCAGGGCCGGATTTCTCACTAGGCCCGTGAGGCACGGGCCTATGGGCGGCACCTGCTGGGGGCGGCAAGCAGTGGCGTGATTTTCTTTTGTCAATTTTTTTTTTTATTACTTTTGTGCTGCGCAGCAAGTGCCGCCCCCTTCCCTAGCTCTGCCTGCAGCATCTGGGGAGTTGTGTACCGGCGCCGGGGATCAAGTGCTGACCAGCGCCGCCTGTCATGTCAGTGACAGGAGCTCGGTGCTGGAGAACGAGTGGTGCTGCTGAGCACCCGGCGCCGGGGAAAAGCGGCCAGTATAGTGCTTCCGGCGCTGGGGATCGAGTGAAGCTGCCCTGCGATGGCCCCCTTCCCCACCCGTTTGCAGCCTGGGCTCCTCCCTGCCTGACCTTTGCTGAGGCAGGAGTGGGGACCTGTCGGCGGCCAGATAGGGACTCGGGAGTAGGCGGCCCAGCGCGGTGGTGACTGTGGCTGCAGCAGCTAGATGGGGATCAGGCCCCACCCCCCGGCTTTGTGCTGCCAGGGATCGACCCGGGAAGTGCAGCCCTGCGCTGCTGAAGGTATCTCTCTCTTGTTGTTTTTTTTTGGGGGGGGGGGGCAAAAAAATTTGGTGCCTAGGGGCGCTATGGCACTGAAATACGGCCCTGGTAATAGTAATAGCGTACTAAATTAATAGGATTAGCATTTTTGTCACAATTGCATTGGTACAGTATAATGTAAAAGATTTAGGGGCAGATGTATTAGCCTTGAGAAGTGATAAAGTGGAAGATGATATAACACAGCATCCAGTCAGCTCGTAACTGTCATATATTTTTTAAACTCCGCCTGTAACTTGAAAGTTGGTAGCTGATTGGCTGGTTCGTTACCCCCTTTCACTTTATCACTTCACCAGCCTTAATAAATCTGCCCCATAACACACATTTACCGAAAGATGGGTCTATTTGACGTGATCTGCAGATAGGTTTACACATATGTACATAAAACTTAGATTAGGACAGCCAGACGTATGTAAGTAAACACAAGTTTGTTCCATTCCTGCTGATATCTAACACAGCGGTTCCCAACCTTTTGTCTCTCCTGTACCCCTTCTCTCAATTTGAAGTATTCATAGTACTTAAGAGTGGAGTGGAAGTGAGTGTTATTCGTATACTTATGTGTGTCCTTATAGTAAGGAGTAGCGGAGGAGTAGTGTGCGGCGCGCTCAGGAATGCGGTCCCTCTGTGTATGGCTGTTGGCTGTGTACTGTCTCCGGGGTTCCTGCTAACACCTGTAGGATTAATGCTGCTGTCGCCCATGTCAATGCAGGGCAGATGATTGCTGGTGTCTGAGGGCCGCTGGGTACCTCCCAGTGAATTGCTGGTTGGGTAAAAACATGAGGAGGCGCGGATGGCGCTGCAGATGAACCAGAAGTGAGGGAACATGCTTTGTCTCCATGACAATGGAAGACTTCTTCCGCCATCGGGAGACTTCTTCTTCCGTCATTGCCAATCTTATTTTCAAGTACCCTTAACTGGTACACCAGGTTGGGAACCACTGACCTAACAGAAGGATGTGGGCAAAATAGAAACAAGAACAGGTCCAAATCATATGATTTTACCCTTTTTTATCAAGTTTTAAAGAAACCCAGATCCAAACCAAACCCAAAACACTTAACCACGAAGAGGATTTAGAACCCAAACACAAGGGTTTGTGCACATCTCGACTGTAAATGTTGTGTCAGATTAACCCTCACAAATAGATAGGTAATCCTGTCATTTGTCAGATGAGCTGGTCTCAAAGGGGTGATTATTGGGCTTACCCTAAGAACATATACTTGCTCTGACTACTGTGATGATGCCAATGACTGACTACAATCCCCAAAAAAGTTACCTGGTGGCCATGATAATTATACAAGAGGAACAAGGAGGTGGTAAACAAATGTCTTGTTGGGAAAAAAAAAATCAACATTTTTAAGCAATATCATATTTTTTTCTATTAACTATGTGAAGCTGTTAAGATTGCATTAATTCACATTTTTGTATTTTTTTAAACAAATAAAGGATTTTAAAGCATGTAATGAATTGTGTAGCTGCCTGTTGAAAAATAAAACAGAATTTTCATAATTGCTATAACTTTACATTGAGTAATAACATTGTTCTTACATTCCTAGACTGCCTGCTGAAACTCCCTTTTAATTTTTCTTAGCAAATTGGTTTCTTAACTGGGTGCTGTGGCACCTCAGGGAAAGGGAGAGCCACTGGCTTGGTTGCCATCGATGTTTAGCATTGATGGTGATATGGCACATGGCCATTGACGGTGAACAAATATTGTATGCAGTAGATAACATCGATGATTTCATTACCTAGTGGACATCTCCATTCTTTGACTGACTGGCCTGTGGGCCAATCAGATCCAAGGGTCCCACTTCTAAAAAAAAATATTCACTGTGCCATAGATGGAGGGAAACCATCTTGTTCTCCCCAGAGATGGCAAAAGAATTCAACATTGCCCAGAAACCATCAATTATTAGGAATCATTGATGGTCAACGGGGCACTTGAATCATTGATGGTGCCACGGGGCACTTGCAGGGGGACCCTGGGGGATGGTTCGTTACCCCCTTTCACTTTATCACTTTACCAGCCTTAATAAATCTGCCCCATAACACACATTTACCGAAAGATGGGTCTATTTGACGTGATCTGCAGATAGGTTTACACATATGTACATAAAACTTAGATTAGAACAGCCAGACGTATGTAAGTAAACACAAGTTTGTTCCATTCCTGCTGATATCTAACACAGCGGTTCCCAACCTTTTGTCTCTCCTGTACCCCTTAATTAGGCATTGCATTTATGAGTACCTCCTTCTCTCAATTTGAAGTATTCATAGTACTTAAGAGTGGAGTGGAAGTGAGCGTTATTCGTATACTTATGTGTGTCCTTATAGTAAGGAGTAGCGGAGGAGTAGTGTGCGCTCAGGAATGCGGTCCCTCTGTGTATGGCTGTTGGCTGTGTACTGTCTCCGGGGTTCCTGCTAACACCTGTAGGATTAATGCTGCTGTCGCCCATGTCAATGCAGGGCAGATGATTGCTGGTGTCTGAGGGCCGCTGGGTACCTCCCAGTGGATTGCTGGTTGGGTAAAAACATGAGGAGGCGCGGATGGCGCTGCAGATGAACCAGAAGTGAGGGAACATGCTTTGTCTCCATGACAATGGAAGACTTCTTCCGCCATCGGGAGACTTCTTCCGTCATTGCCAATCTTATTTTCAAGTACCCTTAACTGGTACACCAGGTTGGGAACCACTGACCTAACAGAAGGATGTGGGCAAAATAGAAACAAGAACAGGTCCAAATCATATGATTTTACCCTTTTTTATCAAGTTTTAAAGAAACCCAGATCCAAACCAAACCCAAAACACTTAACCACGAAGAGGATTTAGAACCCAAACACAAGGGTTTGTGCACATCTCGACTGTAAATGTTGTGTCAGATTAACCCTCACAAATAGATAGGTAATCCTGTCATTTGTCAGATGAGCTGGTCTCAAAGGGGTGATTATTGGGCTTACCCTAAGAACATATACTTGCTCTGACTACTGTGATGATGCCAATGACTGACTACAATCCCCAAAAAAGTTACCTGGTGGCCATGATAATTATACAAGAGGAACAAGGAGGTGGTAAACAAATGTCTTGTTGGGAAAAAAAATCAACATTTTTATGCAATATCATAATTTTTTCTATTAACTATGTGAAGCTGTTAAGATTGCATTAATTCACATTTTTGTATTTTTTTTAAACAAATAAAGGATTTTAAAGCACGTAATGAATTGTGTAGCTGGCTGTTTAAAATAAAACAGAATTTTCATAATTGCTATAACTTTACATTGAGTGATAACATTTGTTCTTACATTGGTAGACTGCCTGCTGAAAGTCCCTTTTAATTTTCCTTAGCAAATTGGTTTCTTAACTGGGTGCTGTGGCACCTCAGGGAAAGGGAGAGCCACTGGCTTGGTTGCCATCGATGTTTAGCATTGATGGTGATATGGCACATGGCCATTGACGGTGAACAAATATTGTATGCAGTAGATAACATCGATGATTTCACTACCTAGTGGACATCTCCATTCTTTGACTGACTGGCTTGTGGGCCAATCAGATCCAAGGGTCCCACTTCTAAAAAAAAATATTCACTGTGCCATCGATGGAGGGAAACCATCTTGTTCTCCCCAGAGATGGCAAAATAATTCAACATTGGCCACAAACCATTGATGATTATGAATCATTGATGGTCAACGGGGCACTTGAATCATTGATGGTGCCACGGGGCACTTGCAGGGGGACCCTGGGTTGGTGGTCTAGGATTTTAATTACTTATGGTCACTAGTGATTGTGGCTTCCAATCACATAATATGTTAAGAAACAGGATTGAATCCTGTCAATCACCATCTGTCCCTAAGCGTGACGTACAGTATGAACACAAATTATTTATTTTCATATTTTTTTATGAATTCCTCTGTAATTATTTAATAATTCAAGGAACCTGTCTTAAAAGTCAGAATTTCTCAATAACAAACTTTTGGTCTACGAGCAGAGCCAGATTAAGGTCTAAATGGGCCTGGAGCTGAAAATGATCAAGGGCCTATTATGCGCAATAATAGGGGTTGTGGCCAGCACCTAATAATGTGGGGGGGGGGGGGGGGGGGCGTGACCAGTGTTCTGTTTGGGTGGTCTGCTCATGGGTGTATCTGTATTTGTGTAAATACTTTCAACTAATTATATATGCCTGGAAAAGGCAGGGGACTGGCATAAGAAAAATGCAGGGAGATATATTGGCGGGTGCACTCCAAAGGTGCACCCACAGGATGCCGATGTCCTAAGATACTTGCGGGGTGAGGCGGCACTCCAGTCATAAAAATATACTGAAAGCCGAAACTTGGTAGACAACATTTCAGCACCTTTTATGTAGTCACCTAAGTTTACCACACCATATACCCCTTATAAAAATCATGCAACACAATAGTAACCCCCTTATACTGTACTTGCCTCTTACACATTATGCCACATGGAATGAGCCAAAATTCACACTGACTGAGCCAAAATTCACACTGACTAAGCCAAAATTCACACTATGGCACATGGATTGAGTCAAAATTTACATTATGCCACACAGATTAAGGCAAAATTCACATTTTGCCACATGGATTGAACCAAAATACACACTATACCATGCATGTCCAAATAGTGGCCCTCCAGCTGTTGTGAAACTACACATCCCAGCATGCCTTGACATAGTTTTAGCATTCCCTAATAGCAAAACTGTGGCAATGCATGATGGGACTTGTAGTTTCACAACAGCTGGAGGGACATAGTTTGGACATGCCTGCACTATACCAAATAGATTGAGCAATAATGGACAATATGCTTCATAAATAGGGGCATTGCGCGCCAAAGACGCACATTAAAAATTTACACCATAATGCCCATTACATTTTAAGCCACACACCATAATGTCCATTACGTATTATGCCAAACACCCTAATGCCTATTAAAAATTATGCTACATAAGTGTTGCTTACATTTTCATTACATACATGTTCATTGCCAGGGGTTCCATGTTCATTGCCAGGGGTTGGATGCTCATTGCCAGGGGTTCCATGCTCGTTGCCATGTGGGATTACATCCTCATTGCCAAGGGGGAATACATGCTCGTGGTAACTGGGGTACAGCCACCACCAGGCAGAAATGACAGTCATTGACAGCCAGGCAGAGAGCAGGGGGCTGCCCGGCTGTATTCAGAGCACTGCATGTCCCGGCTATTTGAAATAATACCCCATTCACACCAGAAAATGCAGGGACTTACCCAGGAATATGGTCCCAGGATCATGCAGGGACATTCCCGGACTGGCCCCTTTTACACCAGCCTAGTCCCTGCATTTTCTGGTGTGAGGGGAGAGAAAACCACCGACGCCCCCCTTTAAACAAACAGCTATATCTTCGGAACTAACTGACCCATTTACATGTAGGCTTCAAATGATTTTGGTCCCGTGAAACTGGGCCAGTTCCAGAGAAATCTGTCCTCAAACAACATGAACAGCCATGAAATTACATATCAGAAATGAAAAAAAAAATTGGTTTACCCGAAATATCTCTAGAACCAATGAACCAATATGGGCCTGTTATCAGACTGAAGGTTCGACTGAGATCAACCTCGAGCTTCTGTGATGCCGGAGGGGGAACTGGCAGCCGGTGGAACCGGGTGGAGGTCCGAATTAGCGGGTCCCATGTTATTCTATGGGGACAACATTCCAGGTTTGCCTGGCAGTATCTCCAGTTCCCGGGGGGCTAGCGACGCAGGGCTGGGCTCGTTGGAAAGCCCTGGCCCTCAGCTAAAAAATGGGCCTATTTGGAGAGTGGGCCTAGAGCTGTAGCTCCATCAGGCCCATTGTTAATCCGGCCCTGCCTACGAGTGCTGTGAAAACAAATCTGCTACTCTAGGGTACTGTGACTCAGAAAAGTTATGGAACCACTGACCGCATACAATGCTAGTAAAAAGCAAAAGTAAAAAAAAATTCAAAGGCAGTAAACTATATCCCACTGTTTGCCCATCAGTTTGTCAGGAACCTATCCTAAGATGATATCTCTTCAGGGAACCTGTCATATACAGTATGTTTACTTAACAATTTTTAATTGGAAAACTTTTTTTGAATATATATATATATATATATATATATATATATATATATATATATTTAGAACACAGGGGTAGATGTATGAAGTGATAAGGGAGGAGAAGTGATAAAGTGTCTGGTACTTTATCACTGGCCTTTTTAAACTCAGCCTGTAACTTAACAGTCAGGAGCTGATTGGCCGGTGATAAAGTACCAGGCACTTTATCACTTATCACTGCTTCATACATCTACTCCTAAATCGGTCAATGCAGGGCCTGGTTAAAGGTTCCAGGTGTCCCAGGCTAATACACATGTAGCTCCACCGGTAATGCTGCTAAACACATGTGTATGGGTGCTTAGGGACTCGCCAGTCATACTGCCCATGTGCATGTAACAATGGTATACAACTGGCATGTAGGATCTAATGCTTGTGGGAAGGAGACTTTGTCCTTTAGCTGCCCAGCTGGCGCTGTAGCACAATGTACATAAAGCAATAGTTCCATTAGTAAGTTTATTATTTTATTTTTTATTTATTAATCCATCAATAGTGTAGCCCTTGCAATTTCCGGCTCCGATCCAATGCGCACTGTGTGTCGGATCAGAATCGAAGGTGAAACACATGCAGTTTGACACTTTTCATCTGATTTATCAGACCAATCTGTTGGAATCAGAGGAAAAGTGCTCAAATCACACTAGTGTATGGTATGGTAGTGTATACAGCAGTGGTCTCCAACCTTTTTCGGGGCGGGAGCCACTCGCGACAAAATAAACCGCCTGAAGAGCTACTACATATACATAATACACATGACCCCAATAGTGCAGTCCGTGATGCCCATTTTACCTATGCCGCATACTGTGATGCCCATTATAAATATGCCCCGCACCGTGATGCTCCATTATACATATTCCCCACACCTGGATGCTCATTATACATATGCCCATTATACAGTACATATGCCCCACAATGTGACGCTCCATTATGCAAACGTCCCACAACGTGATGCCCCATTATACATATGCCCCACACATGATGCCCATTATACATATGCCCATTATACATATGCCACACACATGATGCCCATTAACATATGCCACACACATGATGCTCCATTAAGCATGTGCCACACACCGTGATGCTCCATTAAACATATGCCACACACCGTGATGCTCCATTAAACATATGCCACACATGATGCCCATTATACATATGCCACACACATGATGATCCATTATACAAATGCCACACACATGATGCCCATTCTACATATGCCCATTCTACATATGCCCCACAACGTGATGCCCCATTATACATATGCCCCACACATGATGCCCATTATACATATGCCCATTATACATATGCCCAACACATGATGCCCATTATACATATGCCACACACATGATGCCCATTGTACAAATGCCCCACACATGATGCCCATTATACATATGCCCCACACATGATGCCCATTATACATGTGTCCCACACATGATGCCCATTATACAGCAGTGAAAGCTGTATGCGGATGGGTCACAGGCAAATGCGCACTGCAGAGTTTAAAAAAAACAGCAAAGTGACAGTTACCAGCTACGGGAGGTGGTGGTGCCAACGGCATGGGGGTGAAGGCGTGTAATCTCCTGCTGGGAAGTCACCTCACGCTGCACGATCGTGGAGCGGCAGGAAGTCACTTTCTGACCTCCTGCCTCCAAGCGAGGAACCAATACACTCCGTCAGGAGGTCACTATCTTGCGCATTTGACCTCCTGCCGCAAAGTGACGCGGCGAGCTACCGCATAACACCCGGAGAGCTACCCGTCACTCGTGAGCGACGGGTTGGCGATCCCTGGTATACAGTATATATTGACGTCTAGTGGTTATTACCCATTATATCAGTAACAATATGCGCTCCTGCGAGTCGTTAATGACCCCATCTGTTGTCTAAAAATGCATGCAGATTTGATATATCTTCAACAACTGTATGTTCAGCGTGGGCCAGGTGGCGTCACTGAACGATATCCATACCTCTTAACTGTCATGATTGTCGCTTGTTTTTTTGGGACTGTTCCATATCCCACCTGGGGGCTGGCAGTGTCCCGTGGTGGTGGTGGAGGGGTGCAGATAGACGTCCCCCCTGCTAGTTACTGTACTGCCTAGCAAAGCAGCAGCAAATAGACATTGTCTATTCTGGGAGACAGAGCGAGAGGCCATGCAATCACAACAAGTCCATGCCCCTTTTTCATGAGACCACACCTCTTTTTCCAGAGCGTGCGGCAGTGACATGCACGAGCGTTCTGAGTCCCCCTGCTGAACGTTGTGACGTATGTAATAGTGTTCAGTGTGTATGTGTTCAGTGTGTATGCGCTAAATCATTTGCGAACCATAAAGTGTGTACCCAGATTTAAACACAAGAATCCAGTCTTCGCTGTCCTAATGAAAACAGCATTTTCCTGGGCGCACCCACTGTTTTTGGGTGTCCCTATGCTCCAGCCCCCTTCCCACCTCAATCCCACCCCCCCATGTGCAAACACCTCAGCGACTGCGCAAGCCACTGAAGGTGTCTGCACAGCGGCTCTGCACATGCACACATCCCCGTTCCTCGGTGTAAATACGCCAGGGACGGAGTAAATTAGAATCACCCCCATGGTGACAATTCTGGAGAGGAAAGTTGTGTGAACCATTTTTTGTGTCAACCATGTGATTGTAAATCTTTTCAGTGTGTCAACTTTTTAACCCCATTGACCTAGTCACCGTCGACCAATTACATGCCAAACTTTTGACCCTGTCTACATATTCACTGTTGACTTTCTGTTGGTGACCTACTGTATTTACTGTCAACTTGTTCACCATCTGTGTATAACATTCAACCTCCTGGTGACACTGGGTGGCATTTTTGAAAAGTGTCTCACTAGTCTAGCAGTCTACCTGACCCAATGATGGTTCACCCATGGCTCTCCCCGACCTGGACTTTCATTTAAACTTAGAACCCCCAAAAAACACACCATGGCCCCAGTTCACATTACCATGCTGAAGCCAGTGTGCGTTGGGTGTGGGGGAGACTGGCTCATTGGCCTCTGAGCCCCAAATGCCAGCCAAACATATGCCCCCCTCTTCCCTTGCTGAATCTCCTTGGTACCATGCGAGGGGATGTATTCTGCCAAAGGGGAGAGAAATAATTAGTTGGTCGCCGAGCATCAAATAACTTTTCTCCCCTTCGGAACTAAAAGTCAGTCTGAACTGACTTATTTCCATTGGTGTCTGCTGAAGAGGGGGGCGGGCGCCTGTCCCCAACAGTCATCGGCCTGCCTGCGTTCCCATAGGAACACCCAGCGTTTTTCCATACGGATGCCCATAAACGCTGGGCGTTCCCATGGTCCAGGACCCAATTCCCCCCCCAGTAATTCCCTCCCCGCAACGAACGGCCCAGCGAGTGTTTAACTCAGAGTAACTCAGCGAGTGTGTAACTGTGTGTAAACAGTTTGGTGCCGGATTTTGCACATTTGCATAAATGCACATGTGCAATCCCCGAGCATTTAGGCTGGCGCCGAATTCTTATCACTACGAATGATCCCAAATCGGCCCCTTAGTTCTGTGTACGCAGCGATAGAAGCAATTACAGAAGATTTGATTTAAACTCTGCAACAGCCCCTGGAAATTCCGAAATGACAGAATTCATACTCAATGTTTGAACCCTTGATGATGCCAGAAGAACAACCTCAGCACTTTCATCGGTAATTGGAATTTTCGTTATAGTGACCACTTCAAAATAAAACATTCCACCACGAGCCCTGGGACGGAGGAGTTACACAATGTACTGTTGCAGAACTATTTTCCCCTCATTGATTTTGGCAAATCTTTCAGTACAGTTTAGCTTCCAGGAAGACAGGAGCTTGCGAAATCCTCCACCAAAATAAATACGTCAGATCAAGGATCAACAGCCTGGTGCTGGACATACACTCAGCGGTGTCACTTTGCACATATTTCATCAGCCTCTTAGTAAGGAGATCCCTTACCTGCAAGTAAGTAAAAAAAAACTTAATTCTGTGTATTTTTCATCCTGTTCTGCACGTTCTAAAAAAAAATAAAACTTTCTGCTGTGAGCAACGTGCCAATGTACAGATGGTTCTGTTCCTGCTACAGCTGGATGTTGTTCCCCTCTTTCGGCAAAGAGACCAGGTCAAGGATCAGCAAACTCCAAAAGCAAACGCTAGAATAGATAGAGATAAATTATCTTGAGGGTTTGTGTAAGTTATTAAATACATAGGGAATTATGCTGTAGAGGAGGACTTGGGGGTCATCATAGATGATAATTTGGGTAATAGTGCACACTGCTCAAGTGCAGCAGCAAAAGCAAACAGGACACTGGCATGCATTAAAAGGGGAATGGATTCAAGGGATGCCGATGTGATAGTGACTCTTTACAAGGCATTGGTGAGACCACACTTGGATTATTGTGTTCACTTCTGGGTACCGCACCTTAGGAAGGACATAAATGAATTGGAACAGGTACAGAGAAGGGGCGTCTAAGCTAGTAAAAGGTCTTGAATCACTAGAATACAAAGATAGGCTAACCAGGCTGAATACTGTATGTTACTATGTTGTCAGTGCAGTAAAAGTTTGCATACTGTACTCTATATTTCCTTTTACCATTGGTGCACATAACAGTGTAGCAACCTGTTTATGTGTTGTTCTGCCTGTGCATGTACTAACATCTATACCGTTGTGCATTGTGCATGTTCTGTGGATTTACCAGCCTGAACTCCCATCTTAGTAAATGTACCCCTTTGTATTGATATACTGTAGCAGCAGACTTTGCAGAGAACTTACCTTGTTCTAGAGTCCCTCTCACGTGCTCTTTAATTTAATCACTGGGTGTCCTGAAATATGGTTCAATGTTCCTAAAGCATCTTGTAACTCCACTGTATAGTACTTGCAGCCAAAAATTCATATAGCAACAGCTAAGACAATTTGGGGCCAGTACGCCCCCAGATTGTCTTAGCTGTTGTTGTTAAAATTCTTCTGTGGAATTCCTTATAATCCGTAATGCTGCATACAAATGTCACCTGTAGAATAAGAATAAATAAGAGTTAATACTAACACTACAATATGTCTCAGACTGGGTTTGTAGAGGCGCTCTGTGCGGTTGTTCTGACACTGGAGATACGGCTGGAGTGAAGGTGGCTTGGTGATTGTACTGCCTTTGCAAGACTACCGAAGCGTTCCATCAACTTCCAGACGTAGGCGCGGAGTCTAACCGTGTGGCAGTTTTCACCAGTGACCCCCCACAAGGGGGTTTGGACTGCGCTGCTTGCACGCAGCAGGTCGTGACCCTCCTGCGGAAGTGCCTCGGTAGTCAGGGAAGTAGTAGGCACCGAAGGTGGATGGTGAAGATACTGCTACTGCTGGTTTCTTTAAAAGGAAACAAACTGAAAGTGTTTTTTGGGCGACTGAGGATAGCCCACCTGGAGAAATTATGTAACTAAAGAAGTGCCCACTTGGCATATTAATGTAACAGAAGGTTTGCCAACTTGGTGTGTTAACGGAACTGAAAATTTGCCTCCTTGGCATAGATAACGGCGCCGCGATACTCATCTGCCTGTCGGCTTCAGTCCTTGCACTGCTCCAACGTTTGGCTGAGGGGCTCCGGCAGGAATGGGATAGGTACGAAATCCCGGCAGTCGGAATCCCGGCAGTCGAAATACCGATGCCGGAATCCAGACCGCCGCAATGCCGGCAATTTCTCCCTCTATGGGTGTCCACGAAACCCATAGAGGGAGAATTAAATAGTGAGCGAGCCCGCAAGGGGGGATGATCCCCGGCCCCCCCCTTGTCGGTATTTCGGCGGTTGGGATTCCGACCGCAGGGATTTCGTACCTATCCCATTCCAGCAACGGGAACTCTAGTGTCCTGGAATAAATCCCTTCTGAGGGACTGTCATTGGCCAGACCTCCAGCAGAGATCAGAAAAGAGCAGAAACTCGTACACCCCTACCCAGAAGTAAGATGGAGGCGCCCACACCCGGGCCGGAGCTGGCGTTGTAGAGACCAGACCCATGGAGAAGCTATCGTCTGTGCCTCCTACCTGCCGTAGCCCCTCAGCCAAACGCCGGGGCAGCGCAAGGACTGAAGCTGACGGACAGATGAGTATCGCAGCGCCGTTCTACGGGCATGACACACTACATCAGGCCTGGCCAACCTGTCTCTCTCCAGATGTTGTCAAACTACAAATCCCATCATGCCTTGCCACAGTTTTGCTATAAGGGAGTGTTAAAACTGTGGCAAAGCATGCTGGGATTTGTAGTTTCACAACATCTGGAGAGCCACAGGTTGGCCTGTCCTGCACTTCATATTGGCTAAACCTATTAAGGGTTCTGAGTTAACAATTCACACCCAGTATAGTATATAGCCAGGTTTTTACAGGTCTGTCAATGTAAGACAATGGTAAAATGATGCGTTATAGCACAGAAAATTATTCCTCAAAATGTTAGCCTATGAGTGGTGACTGTTTTGATCACATGGTTACTATAGAGCACATTTTTTTTAAACAGTACCCTAGTTTAGCAACATGACAATTCGAGATTTCCTTGTTTAGAGTCTTCCCATCTTTCTAAAGTGGCAATCATTTTCTCTTTCCGACTTTTTGGATATTCTACATGTTCAGTCAGTGCAGTGTTAGTATGTGAAAAGGGTGGATAGGCGTACTGTATCTGGCGGTCAATAGTGACACATATATAGTGGTAAAGATCCTTAAAAGAACTTACGGTACTCTTTACCTAGAAGGGCGCCCATCGCGACCATCGAATGCACTAAAAATCGGGTGCGACGCGATGCCCGCGATGGCCGCGATTTCCCATAGGGACCAATGTTAAAAATGAGATTGGACCCGATTTTAGTGTTCAATGCCTCAATGCCCGCGATTTTTACATAGGAAACAATGTTAAATGGGCCACAGAGCCCTAATAGTCACCGTGAACTCTGAAATGGCCCCCACAATTGTTAACGCCACCCCACGATCAACGTGAACCCGAATCGTGGCGAGCGCAGCGAGCCCGCGAGGGGCGGCGGTACGCGTCCTCCGACCTTTTCATGCCCTACTATCCACGTCGGCGTGGAGTTGAGAATAGAATAGTGTGGCGAGCGCAGCGAGCCACCGAGCCCGAAGCGTGGCGAGCGCAGCGAGCCCCGCGAGGACACGCGGATACCTTCACAGTTATACGCGTCCCCTCGCGGGCTTCACAGGTGTCCGTGGCGAGCGCAGCGAGCCACCGAGCACGAAGCGTGGCTAACACAGCGAGCCCCGCGAGGGGACGCGGATACCTTCACAGTTATACACGTCCCCTCGCGGGCTTCACAGGTGTCCGTGGCGAAAAGCGGACACCTGTGAAGCCCGCGAGGGGACGCGTTTACCTGTGAAGGTATCCGCGTCCCCTCGCGGGGCACGCTGCGCTCGCCACGCTTCGGGCTCGGTGGCTCGCTGCGCTCGCCACACTATTCTATTCTCAACTCCACGCCGACGTGGATAGTAGGGCATGAAAAGGTCGGAGGACGCGTACCGCCGCCCCTCGCGGGCTCGCTGCGCTCGCCACGCTTCGGGTTCACGTTGATCGTGGGGTGGCGTTAACAATTGTGGGGGCCATTTCAGAGTTCACGGTGACTATTAGGGCTCTGTGGCCCATTTAACATTGATTCCTATGGCCAAATCGCGGGCATTGAGGCATTTAACATTAAAATCGCGGTCAATCACCGTTTTTAACATTGATCCCTATGGGAAAATCGCGGTCATCGCGGGCACCCGATTTTAATGTACCCGCGATTTACCCGCGATGCCCGCGATTTTTTACCCCCGACGCCCGCGATTCCAATCGCGGGCGCCCTTCTAGGTAAAGAGTACCGAACTTACTTTTACCATAAATAATATACTAATTAAATATAGTCTCAAATATATTCAATCAGGAGCACAAGTGAAAACATTTTTTTAAATGTATTTATTTAATCTAAATCCATAAACATAATTTAAAAAATGTATTTAAAAATTATTATTTTTTTAATCCTGATATGAGGCACATATGGAAATCAGTGCTATTAGAGTACAGTGGCCCTTATTCTGATCAGTGCGGCCGGATCCGAATATGCGGCCAGCACCGTGCGTCCTAAACCCCGCCTTTCATACGGATCGCCACCTCCGTCCGTACGCGGTAAGAAGCTGTCCGAACGGACCGCACGTGTATTTCTCATGAATACACCTCCTCCATCTCGGGGAACCTCCCCCATCATTTGATGGTCGCAGACCATCGAATGCAGGACCGAGTGGCCAGGCAGCTCCCGCAACCTCAGACCACACGGGCATTTCTCCGTGCAAAAGCAGGGATCTGGGCGGGCAGCTGACATCCGGCAATGTCATATGTCCGCCCCCTACACGTGCGTCACGGCCGCATTACCATACGTACGCCCAGCGTTTGCATGGGAACGCCCATGAAACGCGGGGTGTAAACATATGGTAATGAGCCCAAACAGCCCTTCACACCCCTCTCCACCCCCTGTTCGTAGTGTACACATTTCATGCGGAATGTGGCCGTGCGTCCCGCTCGCACATGCGCAGAGACGCCTCTGCACATGCGCAGACACAAAACATCGGCGGCACGAACGCACGCGGATATTACCGCCCCAACCAGAATAAGGGCCACGGTGGTCATCAGGAACCACCCTGCAGGTTCCACCAGTCACACTTCTTTGATGAAGTCTGAATGATGAAATGTGTAGGAAGCTCCGGATGACCTAATTATCTTTCTATCTATCCTTTATTCATGTGCTGTATCTCTGGCAGACGTTTGTTGGTGACCTTTATACAATATACAAAGGCCCTAAGTGAACATTAATAGGTCTCAAGGCTGCTTCAAGTTGAATGAAGATATTCAGCATCACATAAAAGCAGGGGCTAGACATGAACACTGTAATGTCATGTGGTAACACTATGATCACATTCCATTCTGCTTTCATCTCCGTCTTGAATATTTATTCTGATATTGGATCTTTGGATATAATTCAATCTCCAGCGTGCACTCTGGCCATAGTGCGGTGGGTTACATCTACCAGCCGTCCACTATAAATAGTAGAGTGATTGCCTATTACTGAGGAAACCGTCCGAGTTCTTAGACGGAGAATCGCGTCAAGGAAAGAGTTTCTTTCCCCTTGGGCAACCCAGGACCCTATCGTCACTCTTGCCAAGTATCCACAGAGATCCAAAGGTTGCTATTTCTTCAACCGCAGCAATTAAAACCAAGCACCAGTCCGGCAATAGGATCCATCCGATCCATCATCCAGCGCCCTACAGGTATGTGATGTGCAGTTGCCGAGGAGTGCTTATTGCAGACGGCGCCTGGAACCAACTCAGGATTTATATTAACTATCGATTATTGGTCCTAGACTGTGAACTAGAGACTGTATGATATCACATGTCTCGGGACGTCATACCCCCAGAATCCACTTGGGCCCACGTGGATGCTGGGGGTATGATGTGGATAGTGGGGATATGATTGTGTTAGTGGGTGAAATGTGTGTTGATAGTGTGTGTGTAGTGCTTTATACTTACCCTCCTCCGGCCCGGCAAATGTCCATCATGATCCCTGCAGCGATGTCCCCGGCGCCAGCATTCCCCTCCTCCGGCACTCGCCTCCTCCATTACACCCCGGCGTCAGAGTTCCCCTCCTCCGGCAGTCACTCCCCGGTGCCAGCAATGTACGCAATTAGCGTAGTGCCGCTGGGGGAGCAGGGAAACCATGTTATGCTCCTCCAGCGGCACTACGCTGAATTACGTACATTGCTGCTGCCGGGGAGTGACTGCCGGAGGAGGGGAATGCTGCCGCCGGGGTGTCATGGAGGAGGCGCATGCCGGAAAAGGGGAAAGCTGGCGCCGGGGACATTGCTGCGGGGATCGTGATGGACGTTAGGTAAGTATAACGCGCTACACACATATTAGCAGGGCACCCGGCTACGCTACGCTGGCAACGTATCCTAAGGTACGTTGTCAGCGTAGCCGGGCGCCCTGCTAATACACAAGTACCAAGGGACTTAGCCCAAGGGACACTTTACACCCAATAGATTTGTCTTAGGGTTGATATTATCAAATTTATTTTTACCCATTGATTTTTTAAATAAAATTATACATATTGGTATGCATGCACTCTCTTTAATTAGTCTCATATCTATTACAATAGAAGGAATTCCCAATGCAATATTTGAAGTTACGCCACTGTCAGAAAGTTCTTAGCATTTGCAGTATGTGCTTATGGTTATGATGAGTTGATGTGTTAGGATTAAATGCATGCCCCTTTCAGACTGCACATATTAACCGGTATATTGCCCTTTTTTTTACCGTTTCAAAACGATAATATGTGCAGTGAAAGGTCCAGAGTGAATTTACCGTTTTAAAATAACTGGTATTTTAAAACGGTAAAAAAGCAGGGTTCTACCCGTTTCAGACCTGTCTGAAGGGGTCTGAAATGGTACCCAGGCAGCAGTGAGCATTATTGGTCCCCAGCGCCGTACATATTTAATGAGCCGGCCGCTCATTACATATGTGCATATGTAATGAGCGTCCGGCTCATTAAATATGCACGGCGTTGGCTCAGAGGGGACCAGCTAATGCTCAGTGTACCCTGCACCAGAGAGAGACTTCAGAGTGTGGAGGGCACTCTCCCCGTTGTCCGGGAGCAGCCAGCTGGGAGAGATCTAGCCCCGGTGTTTGGGAGCAGAGCAGCCAGCCGGAGGAGATCCAGCCCTGGTACCCCGATGCATAGCAGAGCAACCAGCCGGGGGTTAGTGGATGTGACCCCGGCACTAACGTGCTGCACGCCAGCCAGGACATACATGCACAGCCCGGATGTGCATACTAGCAGACATGCCGCGGACAACCTGATCTGGGCACAGTGTGGCAGAGCCGGCACTATACATATATGGATGAGGTAACGGCAGTCTGCAGCTTGCATGCTCCGGGGTGTATAGGGTTAAGTTTCCCAGGAAGACTGGTCCCGGTTCCTACCACTCATAGGTCTGAGTACAGCCATGCCTAAATATACCAACCTACAGGTATGTGAGGGAAGTACTAGTGCCGGCTCTAGTGTGTCACCCTCATGCTGCTTTCACACCGCAAACCTGCTTTAGACCAGGTATTTACATGCGATGTGAAAGGGGTTAAACTTCTCTGACCCATTAAAAAAAAAAAAACACGTTTTAAATACCAGGTTTTGCAGTGTGAAAGCAGCATAAATGTATTCCTCAGAGCTGTCATGACAATTGCAGTCATGTCTATTGCAGCCATGTATGATAATGTAGAGAAAGAAATATATGAATAAAATCTTGATATTATAGAATAGATTGTCTGTAGAAAATGATTAGTGTTTATATTTTTTAATGTTACTAGTTAAAAGCCTGTCAAAATGACGCATTAGTCCCTATCTGCACCTACCTCCAATCTCTGTCTTCACAGCTCCAGCAAGTTTAAAACAGATCACTTTACTTTCACTTTCGGTTAAGGGGTAATTTGGTCTGTCAGGTGGCCTCTAGTGGTCACCGGCAGTACTGCACCTCAGAGGTGAGGCATATAGTAAGCCTTTTATGTATTAAAAAGCAAGATTTAAAATGAATCAGTAAATAAAAATGCAATATAGATGGACAAAAATACACATGTATATCGCTCTCACCTGTTTCTATTGTTATATACAGACCACACACATAGGACCAAAGAGGGCTATAGACCACACACACACACAGACCCGATGGCATAAACACATAATGCCAGATATATATTCATCAAATCTTCCACCGCCCGATGATTAGGATGACAATGTCCCTAACTGAAAGTCAGTGGATCATTACCAGATTTATGGTGCTGATGTGCTGGCCAAGATAATTATGGAGACCCAAAGTGATGTCCTAGATGGAATGTGCGTCCTTGTGGGTCCAGGAATGGTCCAATTGGAAGTAACCATTTAATGGTGGTTATTCTAATTTGCACATTTGCACCGGGGGGCGATGTTTAACCTATGTGTACATTCCCATATGCACGTGTGCAGGGCTGCTTTGTGGGTGGCATTGGCGACTTCCAGAGTCGCCGAGGTGTTCGCACGGGGGGGGGGGGTCGAATCGAGGCGGGCAGGGGGAGCGTTTTCTGGACGTACCCATGAAAACGCTGGGTGCGCCCAGGAAGACGCTGGGCATAGCCATGCGTTCTCAGACCGAACGGTGCAAATATACGTCAAGATTGACTTAGATTTGGGAACAGGGAAGAAATCTTTCGACGTTCGGCGAGCACGCCACCCTAATTTCGTCCCCTTAGCCTCCCCTGCGAATGGATGTTTATGCAGTGATGTGCAGACCGCAGCGGGCATTTGCGCGGGTGGTGTTAGTTACGCTGCTGAGCAAGTCAACCAGAATCACCCCCACTGTCCTTATTAGTGGGAAGAAGACATGCACGTCTTCTTCCCACCATTAATGACATGGGGCCAGGTGCACTAAGTTTCAAAAAGTGACAAAATGGAGAGTGATAAACAGCTAGCCAATCAGCTCCTACCTGTCATGTCACAGACTGGGTTTGAAAAATGTCAGGTAGGAGCTGATTGGCTGGTGGTTTATCATTCTCCACTTTATTACATATGAAGCTGGCCCATTATGTGCATCTGGCCCATTATATGGTTACTTCCACTTGGACCATTCCTGAACCCACAAGGACATGCTTATATATGAATAATTTATTACAGACAATCCACTCCAGGAATGCAGACTGGAGGGTGGCCAGTTACTCCCTAGGCCTGGGCTGGTTGGAGGGGCCCAGCACAAGTCCCCATTTCTCCAGCACCGGTAGGAAAGATGCTTCATGACCAACGTTTCTGTGTCCAATTGTACTTTAGTCATTATACTTTCGTTGTTCTATGATTGTCAGCCTCCCCACACTCCCCAATGCTCTGTTCCTGGACATCCATGTGAGTGGTAGTTGCTGAGGTGGGGCTGCAGCACGGTTCAAAATTCCAATAGGTGAGTCACACCAACTGCCACGGAGGCCATGCCGGCAATGTTTGGGGTGACAGTTGGTGTGGTTCCCTCTTTGTATTTTGGACTGTGCTGTGGCCCCACTTTAGCAATTGCCACTGGCAAGGAAGTGCATTAACAGAGCAGGAGCGGGGATTCGCACAGTGGGGGGGGGGGAGGGGGCATTTGGTCGCATTGCATCTACCTGTTCGCTATGCTGCGAATATATGCAGCCTACCGAACAGGTGTGAATGACCCCCTTTATGTATTAAGACACACCAAGGGTCACACGGTAAAAGTTGTACATGTACTATGGAGGCACAGAATCTTTGCCTGAATATGGTCCCCGGTGAAAGATGTTAACTGATCAACAATGATCAACACAAAACCCTCTGTTACCACCCAAAAGCACAAACCAAATTGCACCTCTCTGTGTGCATCTTATGGTGTATTTACGCCACAATTTCTACTCCTTCCCAGGCGACAGGATCGATGTGATATATTACATGGAGGCCTTTTGCATGCGATATATCGCATGCTAATGGCAACTACAGTTTAATGCTAAAAAATGCAAAATTATGCACTTGGGACTCAAAAACCCAAAGGCTCAATATAGTATCAAGGGTACTATAATGGAAACTACTGAGGAGGAAAGAGATCTAGGAGTCACTATTTCAAGTGACTTAAAGGCAGGGAGGCAATGTAACAAAGCAATGAGGAAGGCTAGTCAGATGCTTGGTTGCATAGGGAGAGGAATCAGTAGCAGAAAAAAAGACGTAATAATGCCACTTTATAGGTCATTGGTACGACCTCATCTGGAATACTGTGTCCAGTTCTGGAGGCCATATCTTCAGAAGGATATAAATACATTGGAGAGTGTACAAAGAAGGGCAACTAAAATGGTGCATGGCCTACATCACAAAACTTACCTGGATAGACTAAAAGATCTTAACATGTATAGTTTGGAGCAGAGAAGGGAGAGGGGGGACATGATAGAAATCTTCAAATATATCAAGGGTTTTAACATAGTACAGGTGGGAAATTTTCTTCAAAGGAAAACGAGTAATAAAACACGAGGACATGCACTGAAACTGGAGGGAGGTAGGTTCAGGGGAAATGTTAGAAAGAATTACTTCACAGAAAGGGTAGTGGATAAGTGGAATAGCCTCCCATCAGAGGTGGTAGAGGCTAAGACAGTAGAACAATTTAAACATGCTTGGGATAGGCATATGAATATCCTTACAAAGAAATAAGGATTAAAAAGGGTTGAGTTTACCTGAAGGGTAAAAAAGGGGCAGACTAGATGGGCCAAATGGTTCTTATCTGCCGTCAAATTCTATGTTTCTATGTTTCTATCCCAGCCAGGCCTGCCCGGCTCAGAAACAAACCAACAGATTGCTTATACAACCAGTGCGACTCGTAGGCCCCGGTGCGATGCACACGGGACCGCGCATCGCATCGGACCTGCTGTCAATCACCAGCAATTGGTTCCTAGCAACCATCATTAACCTACAGAAAAATACAGGCTATAGGCATACGTCCTTTAGTAAATACATTTGGGTGTGTATTTTATTAAAGGTGAGCCTGCCCATATATTTAAAGTGGCAATCATTTACAAGGCAAAACCACCTATGAGCACACTCAGCGCAATTCCCAAACAGTCAAATACTATTAGACACTGCTCCTAGCATTTTAAGAAAGCTCTTACTGCAACATACCTTCCAGCTGTCTTGATTTTGGGGGTACCATCCCGTTGTTTTGGGACGGTCCTGCCTGAGGTCAGTAGTGTTCCGTGGTGGTGGCGAGGCATTTGGGAGTCCCCCCTGCCCGGTGCTGCTCTGCAGTAAATAGACTGCAACGAAGCGGGAGCGCAGTGAGTATAGGCAATACTCCCCCACGCCACCAAAATTTTGGACATGCGCAGGGTCCCGCTTCCTGTCCCTCACGTGCTGGGAGATATGCTGCAACATCTAGCTATTGATATACCTGTTACACAGCTGACATCGGCAAAGCCATATAATAGTTTTTGTCTATTTCTTCTTTCAGACAATGGAACCCAACGGCTTAAACATGATACCTCTGTGCTCAGATTTCACAGAAAAGAAAGAGAGCATTTGCATTTTTGGAACTGGGGATTTTGGACGATCACTTGGATTTAAACTGCTACAAAGTGGATTTTCTGTGATATTCGGAAGCCGTAATCCTGGGCACTATAGCTGGGTCCCCAGAGGAGTTCAGGTTCTAAGTCACGCCGAGGCAGCAGGAAAATGTCCCCTTATTATCTTGGCGGTACAGAGGGACCATTACAGTTTTCTGAATGAGCTAACAGAAGAACTAGATGACAAAATTCTAGTAGATGTCAGCAATAACCTGAAAATAAACCAATATCCTCAATCTAATGCTGAGTATCTTGCCCAGATCAAGCCCAGAGCTACAGTCGTCAAAGCATTTAACACGGTATCGGCATGGGCTCTACAGTCCGGTGCACTGGATGCCAGCAGACAGGTAAACACCTTTCCATGAAAATTAAGTAGATGGTCATATGGTATGGATTCCACTTCCACCAGTTGTGATGGGTAGGGGTTGGCACAGCATTTAGAAAGACCCAGGCATGTCTAGGGGTCCAGACTGCAGTCGACCCCAATGGGCCATTACAATTTTCAACAGGTAAAGAGGGCACTTCTTCATGGGCTGAGGACCTGCCACCATACACTTGACAACGCCCACTAAAATCATGCCCCAAATTATCTGCTGGCTGCTTTACTCAATACAAGAACAGCAAAGTAATTTAGGGGTCTATGTTCTAAACCAAGGGTGGGGAACCTCTGACCCGCGGGTCGTAAATGGCTCCCATAGCCAGCTTGACTGGACCACCTACCCTCCCGTCTGTCTGCCCAGGAGACAAGGAAGGGGGAGGTGGTGACACGGGCGGGATCGAGTTCTCGCAAAAGGCGTCAGCAGCAGCAGCCGGCAGCAGTTATTCAGTGGCAGCCGGAGCGTGGGACGGGGGAAGCAGGGTCATTTTTAATTTGCTTACTTTTATATGGCCCCCGAAGGATTTTATCCATTTCCAAATGACCCTTGGAAGAAAAAAGGTTCCCCATCCCAATATAAACCACTAAGAGAGTTAAAGAGCCAGCCAATCAGCTTCTAACTGCTTGTGTCAAAAACTTGACGCATGAATGGGTCGACCTGAGTTTCTCACAATTTTTTTAAAAGTTTTTTTTTATACTTTACCATCAACTTGTACTCCAGTTGGGAATGGTGAAGTGCTGAGCACAGGGGTAGAGGGACAAGGCACCTGGCTTGAAGTGAGGGTAAGCGGTACACCTCGGGGTCCATGTGCTCAGGTGTCCACACAGACACAAAAAAAAACTAAAAAATTCATGTCAACCTTTATCAGGATGACTTTTTGCTTGTGTTGACCTTTTGTCAATGTTATCATTCTGAGGGGCCTCCAGTGCACCAATATTCATTCTGACTCTGTGAGTGCCCTTAGTCCTCCGCAGCATAACAGGGATGACCCCACTGGCTATGGCTGATAGCACATAATCGCAATTACAAAATATATGGTCGATATATTGTTCCAATACAAATCAAAACTATACATTGGTCAATATATCACCCAATGTACTGTATATTCACTTAAGTCAGGCTTGACTACCTTTCCGGAATGGCTGGGAGGCTCCTTGCCCCCCAGGAAGGTCGGCAAGTCTACCGTTTGCTGGCCAGAGCGTCCTCTCCCCTCTTCCCCGCTGGTTCATTTACTACAAATAGCTGGTCTGACCCACAACTCACTGAGTTTTATGGCATGGGGGCGAGGCCAAGTGATGTCAGCGTTGCCCCCGCCCCCTATGATGTGTTGCCTCTCCGGGGTTCTCCCGGAGAGGTGAAACATCAAAGTCGGCAACCCTGCCTTGAATCAAGGCTCGAATGTCAATTCATTATTCATTTACACCAGGGTTTCTCAAACTGTTTTGCTCTGGGACCCTGTCAGACAATAAAGATTATTACAGGACCCCAGCAAGTTACCACAGAATGGTTGCCAGTGCCACATGTGTGGTCAGCAGAACACATGCACAGCAGCATTGCGGAGGTACAACATGATGCGAGTAGTCTGAAGTAACAGAGATTTCAACTGATTTTTCAGACTCCTTGGACCACTGTTTGAGATCAGAGAAGTCATCAGCCTGAAGGTCAACAACAGAGTCGCGACCCACAGTTTGATCATCGCTGGTTTAGATTTTAGTTTAAATCAACATTTATGGAAAAATCAAGTGGAATGAAACCTGATCAGATGAAAATAAATAATAAAATGTATTAAAATGAAATGTTAAAGTTTGTTTGCTGTACGTTGTAGGTCTCTGTGTGTTCCAATGACAACAAAGCCAAACAAAAGGTAATGGATATTGTACGTGCCATTGGGCTGACGCCACAAGACAAAGGTTCTCTGCTCTCTGCTAACGAGGTGGAGAATGACCCCCTGCAGCTTTTCCCAATGTGGAGGCTCCCCATGTACATATGTGCAGGACTGACCGTGCTGGTCTTTCTATACTGTGTAATACAAGATGTGGTCTACTCCGCTGTTGTTACTGGAAAAGACGTCTCATTCCGAATGATGATATCCATCCCTAACAAGGTCTTTCCCATCGTCTCTCTCATGCTGTTGGCCTTGGTTTATCTCCCTGGTGTGTTTGCTGCCATTCTTCAGTTGTACAGAGGAACAAAGTACAGTCGCTTCCCGAACTGGCTGGACCAATGGATGTTATGTAGGAAGCAGCTCGGGCTGGTGGCATTGTCATATGCATTCCTCCATGCGATTTATACTCTCGTCATCCCAATTCGATATTATGTTAGGCACAGGATAACAACCAGCACCATTACACAGGTAATGTCATTGCAATTAATGGTGAGTATACTGTGCCACAAACTGTATACCGATGGCCGTTTCCAAAGGAAAGCACTGTTGAACCTGAATATTACACTTGTTCCAAGATTTACAGGCAACGCTAAGCAGAGCCGGCCCTAACCAATATGATGCCCTAGGAAATATTTTGGCTGGCATCCCTAGTACCACCGATAGTTCTGCTTCTGACCCAGCACAGCAGCACAGATCACAGCAGTAGACAGCAACACTCCTCACCCATAGAAATCTTCATCCACAGGCCTAACTTAGACATGTTTTACATTTTTGGTGCTCTATGCCATCAAGAGTATTGGTGCCCCAATGAACAATATTTTAAATAGCTACAGTGCGCACCTCAAAACGTGGCATGGTCTTGCTAGGTAGGGGCATGTACCCCCAACTCAAATGAGGCCACACAGTAGTGCAACTTTATTCACATTATTGCACATGATAGTGTCCCCTGTTCACTTTATGTCACACATTAGTGTCCCATTTACCTTATACACATTATGTCTGACAGTAGTGCCCTTTGCCTTATATACATTATGCCTTACAGCAGTATCCAGTTACATGATACATGTTATGCCTCACAGTAATGACCCTTTACCTTATACGCATTATATATCAGAGTAGTCCCTCTTTACCTTATACATGTTGCTCCTGACAGTAGTACCACTTTACCTTATACAGGTTACGCCTCACAGTAGTGCCCCTTTTCCTGATACATGTTATGCCTCACAGAAGTGCCCCTTTACATTATACATTGCGCCTCACTGTAAAGAGAGGCAGAAGTGCCTCTTTATATTCTATGTGGTATGACTAACAGTAGTGCCTGTTTACCTGTATGCCTGATAGTAGTACCATTTTATCTTATACATGTTATGCCTTACCAAAGTGCCCATTTACCTTATAAACATTACACCTCACAGAAGTGTCTTTTATTTGCATTATGTTCCACCGTAATGTTCACTATTCAAATTACACCACACAGTAATGCCCCTTATACATGTTATACCACACGGTAGTGCACCTTATACACATAATGCCACGCAATAGTAGTGGTCGCTGCTCTGGATTTTATTGTGCATTGCAGTACCAATCAAAAAAAACTGACCAGTCAGATGCGCATCAAAACCATTCCTGCCCCTGGCTCTAGGCTTGGCATGCATGTCCTAGGCATTCCAAAATGGACAATGGATGTGTGTTATTTATGCATTTATTAAATATTCTATATTGTGCTTATATAATTGGATTATAGGCAGGTGGAAGGAAAGACGATTGATCAGTCCAAGACCTATGCTAGTTTGGGCCTCATGTCAAAAAAACACCCATATATACACACACTACAGTATATAGTATTAGAGTTTTTAATTGCTCCTTCTATCCTCAAACGGCAACACTTTGATAGGAAACCAACTGCAAACTGACACGCTCAGCTTGAGTGTTTGGGAGCTGTATACAGGATCATGCCCATTGGCATGGATAGTGAGGTGGGAGAGGTTACTAATTAACAGTGCCTGTGCCTGAAGATGAGATCTAAAGAGTATACATCTATCAAACATATGTCAGGTACAGCAGGTGACAGTTCATATGAAACACCCTAATTATCTACTAGTATATAACCTGTTAAACTGAAGTTAGCCTTTAAAATTACAGATGTAGCCATGCTCACTGTTAACACTCCATTCGCCATGTTCGATCCCGTGGCGATATGCGCGTGAGCCTATCGCCATACGCGTGCCTCTGATTTGCACCTGCATGTCATTGAAATGTATTGAGCAGTGATACCGCAGAGTGGTGATTCTACGCCACTGGTGTGAATCTGGCGTGACGAACAGGAAGGAGTGGTGACAATCCGGCAACGATGAGCGTGGCTACATTTGTAGTAGAAAAATGTAATAGGTTATCATCTACTTGTGTTCCACTGTTTTTGTGATTTATTGTGATGTAAACTGAATTGAATTACTTTTTTTTTTTTTTTTTTTTTTACATCAGATTAATAAGAATGAAACCAGCCCCTTCCTAAACGTCATGGCCTGGCGGTCTGATGCCTACATAGCACTTGGAATCCTGGGATTTTTCTTCTACATTCTCCTGGGAATAACGTCCCTGCCCTCCGTCAGTAATGCGGTCAACTGGAGGGAATTCCGCTTTGTTCAGGTGATTTCACATTTATGTGGGTATGGATCATTAGTTTGACAGTGTCTATGTTGACAGTGACCACTATTAGGCGACATGCAGAAGGTCGACCTAAGGACCACTTACACATAATATTCTCGACAACATACAGTGTAGCATATGCACTTAATGCTAGTTAACTGGGGGTTACATTTTTTTATAATGTATTTCTAGTGCACCTAACGTGCTCTAGGGATAGACCGCCGATTAAGGCTTGGAGCGGCTGTCCTCTTCAATCCTCCAAGCAATTAGCAGTGCAGGTGATGTATGACCAGCCTCCGAGTCATACAGCACCCGTTAACCGCCTCGGCCGCTTTGCCTGCCCAGGGCAGTCATTGTCCTATTCCCACTGCAGGGACAACGCTAGCCCTGCTGCTGGTTCCGGGCTGTGCATGAGATCTCGTGCATGCCCAGTAAGAGACAGCGCATCAGTCTGAACTGATGCGCCGTCTCCAGGAGGGAACATCGCCTGAGCACTCCCCCGCTTCGGTGGACAAGATATTAATACAACTTGTCGGTGTCCCTTCCTGCTTCACCTCGTTAATGAGAGACCCCTCGGGTCCGGTGCGCTGATGCGATGTACTGCCAGGTGACGCCTCTTAAATACACCATAAACGTGAATAAAATAAAGGCATTGACAGAACACGTTTTAAAACGTTACCAATATAAAGGATAAGTGCACTGTACTGTAAGCGGTTATTCAGCATTGTATCCACATACAAGGCAGCTCAGTGCCCGCTTCTTCTCCGCGCGACGCGATTCAAACAAAAACAGAGATGCACATGTACACTACAAATGGTAAGTAGGAGAATGGTAAAGGTTAAGTGACACATTGTTGATGATAACACAGGAATCCACTTAATAAAGGAACACCAAACACTGGAAAACATTGAACTCTTTTCATTTAAACCTTATTAGTTTTATTATAGTTTTACTTAAAGGCAGTGGCGTAAGTTCATCCGAGTTGCCCGGAGGCAAGATAAATTTTGGTGCCCCCCAAACAGCTCAATCAGTAAGGTGTCTGTCTCCATAAGGACAGGTCATGGGATCTAATACAGAGTGTGAAACTTGCACAAATTATGTTTGAACCCAATCAGCCACATTAGCGATATCAACTGCTTTTAATTACATGATTCAAACTTGAAGGGGAGGAGAGGTGCCCTGTTGGGAGCAGGAGCCCGGCGGGTGATGACTCCATTGCCTCCCAGAGTTCTGCCTCTGCTTATAGGAGATTTGAAATAATGCCAATTGCATTGGTATGGGTTATATGGTTGACACTATGAAGGTAGACATACATGAGGTCAAAAACTAACGGCAACACATGGCTAAGCTCAACAGTGTTGGAAGGTCAACACAAGCCATAGGTTTACAATGGCAAGGTCGACAATGAAAAGGTCAACATGAGTTTTTTACGTTTTTTTGTCCCAAATTTTGACGTAAGTCGACATGGGCACCATATCAGCGTACTGCGTCCCCTCGCATGGCTCGTTGTGCTCGCCATGCTTCGGGCGCGGTTCCTCGCTCGGCACACTATTATATTCTCCCTCCACGCCCTAGTGGATGGTAGAGTGTGAAATACCACCTGTTTTGAGAAAAAAAACCTGAAAACTCATGTCGACCTTTTGACTGTCGAACTTCCAATTGTCAATCTAATGCTTGTGTCGGCATTCCGAACCTGTCGACCTTAGCCATGTCAACCTATTTCATGTGTCGACATAAGCCATGTTGATATTTAGTGGTTGACCTAATGTACAGTATGTCGACACCTGCATAGTGTCGACCTAGCGTCTGTATTCCACCCAAAATAACGAATCTGTTTCTAACTGACATTTCAAAGACTGTGCTAGATAAATGACATAAGCTGATTGGCTGAATTGGACAAGTTCTCCACTTTATCTCTCCCGAAAGGCTTCACACATGTCCCCTTAACTTTAAAAGATAACAGTGGTCGGTACTTGTTTCCTAGAACGGCCACAATCGCGGGCATCGTGTACCTTTAAGCTAAGGTACACGATGCCCGCGATGGACCCGATTTCCTTTGAAATCAGGTCCATTTTGCCGGCAAAGGCAAAATCGAGGGCATCGCGTCGGTCACGGCCATTAACATGGCCCCCGACGCGACTGACGCGATGCCTGCGATTTTGCCATAGGCTTCAATGTTAAAATATTTTTTAACATTGAAATCGGGAGCATCGCGTCGGTCTTGTGCCATTATAATGGCACAAGATGAGATAGACTTGATTAAGTCCATCTCACATAGGAAACAATGTGAAATGGGCCAATATGACCCATTTCACATTGTATATGGCCCCGTCGTCACCCCACGATTGACGCCAACCCGAAGCGTGGCGAGCTCCACGTCGGCGTGGAGTTGAGAATATAAAGTGTGGCGAGCCCCGCGTGGGGACGCGTATACCTGTGAAGTTATACGCGGCCCCTCGCGGGGCTCGCTGCGCTCGCCGCGCTTCGGGCTCGCCGGCTCGCTGCGCTCGCCACACTTTATATTCTCAACTCCACGCCGACGTGGATAGTAGGGGTATGAAAAGGTCGGAGGACGCGCACTGCCGACCCTCGCGGGCTCTCTCCGCTCGCCACGCTTCGGGTTGGCGTCAATCGTGGGGTGGCATTGAGGGGGTCAAATTGGTGGTATGGGGAATATTTTACATTGAATCCAATGTAAAATAGGGTCCCAGGGACCCTATTTACATTTGATTCAATGTAAAAATCGGGTCGATCGCGTCGGTCGCATCGCATGCGATGCGACCGACGCGATTTTTCCGACACGACCACCCCGATGCAAATCGGTGTGGCCGTGCTAAGAAACAAGTACCCAGTGGTCCAACCAATTATCTTACAATAGACAGTTGATGCAACTTTCTACCTCTCTGCAACAACAGCTCTCATCAAATCTCTACATTTACCTCTATTGACTCTGCTGTTTCCCACCTGTACCAGACACTAGAAACAGCCCTTGACGAAGTGGCTCCAGCTACCCATTACACCCCACTCAGACATAGGTGCCAGCTGTGGCACATCAAAATAACAAGACAACTACATAATCAGTCAGGTAAAGTAGAAAGTCAGTAGTGTAAAACCCGGAGTCTGGGTGACTTCCTCACGTATAAGACTGCCTACCACTCATACTGCAATGCTTTTGACACTGCCAAACAAACATACTTCCAATCTCTTATCTTTTTTCAAGCCTCCAACCCCAAGTAACTTTTTAATACATTTAAAACACTTCTATACCCTCTCTGGCCTCACCCTCTCCACCAACTACCATCATTGCAGAAGAACTTGCCTCCTACTTTAAGGATGAGATTGATAACATCTGATAAGAGATTGTATGCTCTTCTGCAACCAGTGACCTACTGTACTCCATTCCTTACCTGAACCCTCTGGCACTTTTTCCTTATTTGAGCTCACAAATACAGAAGAAATATCAAAAGTCTTCTCATACTCCTACTCCACTACCTCTCCTCTTGATCCTGTACCCTCAAAAGTCATTAAAATTCTTTCTCCTGTGCTCATCCCAACCTTAACTAAAATCTGCAATCTCTCTCTTGCTTCCTTCTCTGTTCAAACATGCAATTATTACTTCCATTCTGAAACAACACAATTCTGACCCTAACTCTCTCTCTCTCTAACTACCGTCCTATCTCTAAGCTTGCCTACACTCGCCTCACACACTTTCTTAACTCCCACAACTTATTGGATCCACTTCAGTCAGGCTTTCTTTCCGCACACTCCACAGAGACAGCACTGACTAAAGTAGTCAATGATCTGGCCACTGCTAAATGTAAAGGCCATTACTAACTACTCATTCATTCTTGATCTCTCTGCTGCTTTTGGCACTGTTTCTCCTCATACAAACACTACAATCCATTGGTCTTAATGACACAGCTCTTTCCTGATTCTCATCCTACTTATCTGATCGCTCTTTCAGCATTCGCTTCTCTGATACCACATGTATGTACTTCTCACAAATTATTTACGCCAATATAATTTTTTTTTCCAGTCAAAACTTGGCTACCTTACGCTGTTGCTGTGCACAGGACATGCATTCCTCTACGGCTGGAGCAAATTCCTTAATGTGGCCAGTTTCAGGTGGTACATGCCTCCTGCTTACACGTTATCACTCACCATTCCCTGCATAGTCCTAATTCTGAAATTCATTCTGATAATCCCATGCATTGATAAAAGGATTACCAACATACGTCAAGGATGGGAAAGATCTTCGAAAACCCATTCGAACGCAAAGGTTTAAAAAGACGATATCAAGCTACTGTATATATCAGACTTTCGGTAATGGCTGGGCTGAATAACTACAACTTTTTTTATTTTTTAAAGAAAAGGTTTTTAAACTACACAGAACATTATATAATACAATAGGAGTTTGGCTTAAAGGCGCAGTATTCAATAAAAATTTGAGATGTGTGCGGATCTTGTTTTTAGTGTTGATAAAACACCTTCAAGTGTTTTGGTTAAGTTGAAATCAATCTAAAAATAATAATCATTGATAAAAATGATTAAAAATAAAGAAAAAGTCTAAAATAATGTATTTTTGGCAATCCAAAAACAAAAATTTGGATTTTAAATCTGAACATCGGAACAAACCTCACATTGGATCTCCTGGGAGATATAGAATAGGTTTTTGGGTTGATTCGGATCCACAAAAATCGGGTGGAATTGGATTTCTAGGGAACCAAACTTCACTTCTCCAATAAAAGCAATAATCCAGTTTTCTGTTCCTAAATATGTTGTGATCAATTACCATTTATTCATTCAGTATAAGAACCCTTCTGAAGGCAACAACAAGTTGTCACTTGAAATGGCAAAACGCGTCAGTGTAACCGTCACAGCTTTCTTGGACCCTGTCCTGGTACATCTGTTTGATTGTGTGGACTGACCCAGATCAGCCCCAGATGTTTCCATCACTAGTGCATGCACCCCAATAGGAGCGCCTTCCACCAGCTTCTTTAAATACTGCCAGCTATCCTCCACGGTGGACTGGATTCCCCCATGACCAGTTTAATACACCTTGCCAGGAGGCAAACAGGAGTGCAGGACTGCCACAATACATATGGTGGATGATAATTAACGATTTACCTACCTAAATACAACATAGGGGCATACTAGGAACGGACAGTACCACTTCCACTTACCAAGAACTGTGCAGGATAACATAATTCAATGCTGTTTGAATTGTTCTTAAACTAAATATTGCTTTATCATCAGTTAATTTTTATTTATTAAAATGTATTCATATATGTAAAATCAGTCCAATCCTTATTTATAGGATAATTATATTCTTTTTTAAATGGTCAAAGCGCTGCTACAGTATACACCATTTTGCTATGTTGTGTTAAACTTTGCAAAGATTAATACCCATTTTACACCCAAATCCCAGATCTGACCCGGCAGTTGGAACACGGATCCAACCCCTTTTACACCGCTGCTGACCCGGGTCCACGAGGGAAAAACCTGTGTTTTTGCGGCGGTGTGAAAGGGGTATAAGATTGAGCTTTCTCTTGTGTTTAACTATTTGCTGTGTCTGTGTCAGCATTTCATTTTCCATTATCTCTCTACAATATTAAAATTTTTGTTGTTATAACTGTTAGTACAAGACGATAGAATTCAGACGGAACAATGAGCAATTGAAAACCCTCCACTTTAGAGATGATGCAATTAAAACAACAGTCAGGATTCCGACGGGCAGTATACCGTCATCGGAATCCCGACTGGATCCCAACTGACAGGCTATTTTTCCTCGTGGAAGTCCACGGCCCTCATTAGGGAGAATAGAACTTGTGGCAAGCGCAACGAGCCACCGAGCCCGCAAGGGGCTTTTTTGCACTTGCTCCCCTGTCGGAGTACTGGCAGTTGGGATGCCGATGTCAGTATACTGACCATCAGAATCCTGAACGTGGGGCCGTCATACCACACCCCTATGCATACAACTGGTTCTGGTTCATAGATCGACAGCGTCTAGATAGACAGTCAATAGGTCTACCCCAAAAGGGCAATAGGGTCAAAAGGTTGATTGGGTCAAAAGGTCGACATAAAAAAAGGTTGACATGCAATAGGTCAACGTGGTCAAAAAAATTGTGCCCCCCCCCCTCCTCATTGGAGTAGTTATTCTCGCTGCACATTGGAGTCGGAGCTGCTGCATGGGCACGGCCTCTTCATGACGCCTGGGACACAGGGTGAGGAGAGCGGGGTAGGACCCCAAGAGACAGTGTGACAAGAGAGCAGGGCAGCTGGAAGATGCAGAGCTAGCATTTGAGTGGGAGAACACGGCATCTATCCCCCAGCACTGCTGCAATGCTTCCCATCTGCCACAGGGACCCCGCTGCTGACTGTCCAGCCACCACAGGGACCCCCTGCCCGCCCCGCGCTGCCCCGACCCCAGCGACGCACTGCCCGGATCCAGCTGCCTACCACCCACTTGGAGTGCGGGGGCCCTTGATGTGTGGGGGCCCCGGGGTGACCGCCCCTAGTTGCCCCTTGGTGGTCCCAATATTGCTGGGACGGTGACTGTTTCAGCAAACTGTCAGAATAACAATGGGGCAGACTGAGCTATAGCTCCATGCCTCCATATAATAAGAGCCCCATCATCCTGACAGCATGATAATGACTATGTGGGCAACACAGTCGGCTATAAATCATATATACTGAAATTGAATTTAGAGTTATTGATGCCACCCCACATGTGCCATAGCCACTGTCCTATGCCCAATTGCCACTGGCCAATATCAGGCCTGATTCAGACTCAGTTACGACATTTCACAACAGTTTAACTGCCTGCGCTAAGTCAAGGGTGGGGGCACCCAGGACAGCGCAAGGCCGTCCCACATGTTGGTTCCCTCCCCGCGACGTGCCTGCAAAAAATTCCACAGCAAAGTACTCGCATGTAACCAGCAGCTCCATGGCTGCTCAGCCAAGCTGCAAAGCCAGACGCAAGTCAGCCATGTTTCAGGTGATAGCATCTGTGTGTAACGTCAGGCAGACGCTGCGCCCCTATCCTGAAAAAGGCCCGAACCCACCTGGTCCCAAAAAATGCTGCATCACCACCCTGTCGCCGACCTCCATCGGAACTTAAACTGCAATTGATAGGCGACCGCAGTTTTAGGGGTGTATTCAATCGCCAGCGAGCATCTCCTGTCGGGGAGATGCCCGCCGGGCCCTATTTAATGCTGTCTTCCCCGACAGCATTGAGCAGGGTATCTCGGCAGAATGAGCTGTTGGGCTCGTTCTGCCGAGAACAGCCGGGAAGTGACGAGCTGCCGGCTGCAGCTCGCCTCTTCCCGGCCGCAACTCGCGGCCAAGCCCCCTTCTAGCTCCCTGGCAGGCGGGACATTAAATCCCGCCTGCATGTTCTTGGTCGAGCTGACCAAGAACGGAACTGGGTCACGGCGGTCGAGCAAGCTCGACTGCCGTGACCCTCACATTGAATACCCCCCTAAGTGTTCATCTGTGCATGCGCAAAAGTGATTACAGGAAAAATGCGTATGGGACTGAAACAGGGCCCATTGAGCGGTAAATGTTATTTTTCAGTGTTTCCAGCAAATATATAATGTTCTAGTTATGTAATAAAAGCCATGATTGTCTGCCTCTGGCTCACCATACACACAGGAGACTTAACGTGATCAGCCTGCAAGGAACATCCATTGAGCTTTCAGCCACTTTGTGCTTTCCAACTTTTAGACCACTTTGTAATATTTCACATGGTGAAATGTGATTCATAGTTGCAGGCTTTCCCGGGCTGCTTGTAGATCATCCATATCTATAAAAGAACTTCCCCGATGCTGGAGACATTCATGAATTGTCCGGGACCATGCGGCAGCCAATAAAACTTCTGCTGGAGGGATTTCTGCGCCAAGTTTGTCTTCTAATCCAGCCCAAGCGCTAGATCTGTATTCCCCGTATTGTACGGCTCCTGTTGTTTTCACTGCTCTTGATAAATATTTTATACATGATTTATCCGGCAGTAAATGTGAAATGTGCTTTGGAAATGGCCTGAAATGTCACACAAAAGCTATTTGTATAATGTTTAAACAGTTTTTCCATCGAAGTTTGAGCTAGGAATTGCAACACTGGACTAATCCCAGATGCTCTCTGCGTTGCCCGGGGCAGGAAAATTCATAGAGTAATACATATACATATTCATGAGCTATAAACAGTCATCATAGAAAATGAAGTTGTTTTAATCACAAAAAAACAGCAATTAAGGCTGACTGCGCTTTGTGGCTGTAGCGATGCTCTGCAGCCTTGCAGAGCTCCCTCACTTCATTCTGTTTTGTTTTTTTTTGTTTTTTTTTGTAGGTGAGTTACTGTGTGTCTAATAATAAGAATAAGCTTCAATTTACGCAGCAGAAAGTCAGACCGTGCTCATATGCATAGTTGCCAACCCTCCTGCATTCTGTAGGAGACTCCCTGAAATAACAGCAATCTCCCTCTCTCCCTCATTAGTCTAGCAATCTCCCTCATGTCACCTAGCCCACATTGCACAGTTACATCGGAGCTGCCTACCCTCCTGCATTCTGCAGGAGACTCCCTGAAATAACAGCAATCTCCCTCTCTCCCTCATTAGTCTAGCAATCTCCCTCATGTCACCTAGCCCACATAACACTGTTACATTTTTGGGTAAAAAATGAATGAGAGATAGATAGATTTACATTGAATCATCAGCACCATTTCCCAGCACTTTACCAAGTATAGTATCTCTAACTAATTACTAACTGCTTTGGGATCATCTACATTTGGATATAAGTCATTTTAACAGATTCCTCTCTGATGTAGCAGTACACACCCACGCTTCTAGGGGCCACGTTCACAATCTCTTTTCACAATCTCTCCATATATGGAACTAGACACGCCTTTGGGTGGAGCATGACACGCCCCCTCAATGGGGCACTTTGCAAAATTCTACTACCAACTATAATCTCCCTGAAACCAGTTTTCAAAAGTAGGCAAGTATGCTCATATGTGGGTACAGATTATTCTGTTCAGAAGCTTTCTTCAGTTATACCTGATGCACATTTTAAGGGGTACATTTACTAAGATGGGAATTCTATTTCACTTGGGATGTTGCTATGGGAAACCAATCAGAATCGACACCTTATTTATTTAGCACCTTTTAGAAGATAATGGCCCTTATTTTGGTTCACTCACAGAGGCAAATTCCTTCTCAAATGGACAAAACCGTGTGCACTGCAGGTGGGGCAGCTGTAACTTGTGCAGAGAGATTGTTAAGCTGGCCATACATTTACAGATTTATTGTCCAATCTGGCTGGTTGGAACAAAAACCTGGTAATGGATCAAAGCAAAGACCAGTTGATCATTTGCTTCAAAATGATGGAAAATTGACAGTCTTTTAAATATTGCTAGGTTTTTGTTCCAACCAGTACAATCTGACAATCAATCTAAAGATGTATGGCCAGCTTTAGATTTGGGTGAGCTATTTTGTTTCTGTGCAGAGTAAATACTGACTGCTTTATTTTTACACTGCAATATAGATCTCACTTTGAAGTAAAACCCCACCCAAATTTAATTCTATCTGCACAAGTTAAATCTGCCCCACCTGCAGTGCACATGTTTTTTTTTCCATTTGGGAAGGAATTTGCCTCAATGTCCTCATTTGCTTGCTGCCAGGGGTTACATGCTTGTTGCCAGGGCTTTCTTGTTTGTTGCCAGGGGTTTCTTGCTTGCAGGTCATCATGCGTTCCTGGAATCCATCACTTCTGAGTAATGTTGTAGAGTAGACCATGCTTGCCTACCTGACCCTCTCCATGCGGGAGAAAATGCTCTGTTCCTGGACTTCCCTGGTAATGTATGATTGCCATCATCTGTGGTGAAACCCCTTTCTTTATCAAATACCTAGCTCCCCACAGGTGATGGCAATTCTACATTACCAGGGAAGTCCAGGAGCAGAGCATTTTCTCCCGCATGGAGAGGGTCAGGTAGGCAAGTATGGAGTAGATGCTGCGCTCCCCTGACAGACACTAGAGGTCCAGTAGAACCTTAACTATTTGTCTCCTCCAAGGTGGTGGAAATTTTTGAAAGGGCATTTTCAGCAGATTCCATGACGATGACCTGACCACATGGTATTTACAGAGATCCTGTGTCCCCATGGCGCTGGCACCCAAGCCACTACTAGGACTGCAGTGGCATTGTTACCTCACTGGTTGCTCATAATGGTATCTAATTTGGAATCTTTGTTCTCATGTGTTATTCTCGGGTGAAGTAAGCCCAGACAAACAAGGAGTCTCATGGTGGGCTACTATGGTGCTGTAGGTGGCATACACCAACTACTGTACAGCTCCATAGTAGTTGGTATATGCCAACTTTTGCCTGTTATTGTCTTGTTTTCAGTGGCATCTTTATAATGGGTGCAGTGCGTGCGGTAGGCGGTGTGCGCTATACATATATTTTGTCATCTTGCACCTGAGCAGTGAGGAAATTGCGGGGAATATGGGTGCAGCGCCATGTTCCCTGGTACAGGCAGTAGACTCTAGCACAATATTAGAATCTACTAGCACTTCACAGCTCACACATACGTTGCTGCTGGCTGGAGGGGGCCTAAAAGGAGATTGCACACGGTATGTTTTGGCAAACCCCCCCCCCCTCCCCTTGCAGTCATTTTTCCTTCTTATACTAATGCCCCCTTTTGCTAGGGGTACATGCTCATTGCACTTTGGTGCAAGTTGCAGGGGCAAAACCCACCAGCGCTACCCGGTATCCGCATTTCCAGCGCTGTGCTTCTATGACAGATGCTAGAGGTGCAGGAAGACCTCTAGCGCCTGTCTCCTTTATGGAGGCAGCCATTTTTGGAGGGGTGCAGGGCCTCTGTCTGCATGTGGATGAAGGTACCGCTTCCCAAATCCAAGTGTCCCATCTCCAAGTGCAGCGGAGGAGGGAGGAAAGGTGGCCAGAAATGCACCCTCTCTCCTTCTCGGCTCCTGGAGCTTGAGCTCCACCCGAGCCACCCTCCCTACACCTCTGGTCACACAGGACCCTGTCCTTTATTAAATACATATGGATGTATTGCGATCAATGAACACTGATATTCCAGGAAGATACTGTATTGGTAAGAGGAGCTACTGTATGTAAAGCCAGGTACACTAATATCAGGTGAATCGCCGACGATTGTGTAGGTGTGTATGCAGTAGCGATGCCGGAGCATTAACCAATGAATATCGGTACTTGTGTAGTTTCATGGCGCCACTGCCCGCGGATGGCACCGATTTGCGTGCGATGTGATTTAGCACACCCCACTATCGCATCGCATGAAAATCGCATGCGATCCAATTTAGCACACACCCACTATCCACGTCACCCCGAAGCGTGGCGAGTGGACGCGGTACACGTCCTCCCAACACGTCCATACCACCACTATCCACGTCAACATGGAGTTGATTTAATAAAGTGTGGCATGCACAATGAGCCACTGAAAACGAGCCTGAAGCGTGACGAGCATAGCGAGCCCTGCAAGGAGCCGCCCATTATTTGACGTGTATTCTGCGTCCCCTCATGAGGATCGCTGCACTCGCCACGCTTCGGGCTCATTTTCCGTGTCCGCTCGCCACGCTTCAGGCTCACTTTATAAAAATGAACTCCACGCCAGGCTAGATAGTGGGGGTATGAACAGGTCAGGTGGACGCATACCTATGCACTCACCACGCGTCGTGCTGACGTGGATAGTGGGGGTGTGCTAAATCACAACGAATCGCATATGATTTGCATTTGATTTGCGTGCACTGCGATCCGCGGTCAGTGGCGCCGTGAAACTACACAAAGTACCCAAATATCTTATAACGCTTGTGCAACAGGGTCACATATAATTTACTGCACAGTTGACCTCCCAATCCCTATAGAGTAGCCGCTTACCTCGCTGATGCTGAATCACAGGGGGGTAGCAGTTGGATACATACCCCTCAGCCAAAGATCGAATATGTGTGTAGCTCCTCCCATTTTAAGGGAGGAGGCCCATGTGCAAACTCATCCATTCAGACTCCCTCCTCTCTACCGGAAGCTTTGTAGAGTCTGAACTCTAGAGGTCTAGTATAGTGAATATTCGCAGATCTCTGGGAATCCCAGCAATTTTACTACTGTGCATTTCTCTGTGATTTCTATAGTGCTGCTGCCATCGGTGCGGGACAGGGATGCAGGGGTGGAACTACTGTTCCTGTAGCGGTTTTAGTGCACCGGGGCCCCTGAGGAGTAAGGAGCCCACTGTTGCCCTTGTCACCCACTGTTTTTACCTCTGCCCCTCCTTCCTCTCCCTGTCACCCTCTACCTCTCCCAGTCATCCACTGCCGTGTTGCACATTGTGAACTTGGATGATATGGCCCACAACCCATAAGTTCCTCCACCGACCGCAAGAGTAAGTATTCAAAAAATTGATGCAGCATGTGTGGTGTAACAATCCTCTCCCCCCATTCCTGCCCCAGACCCCCACTTCGCTGGACTCGGGGGCTTGCTGTGTGTACATTGTTCCTTGGTGTAAATAAACCAGTGGCAACAACATTTTGAGGAGTGCTGAAGACAGCATTCTGACTGGCTACAGGTTGGTTCAATGAGAACATCATTGATAGGCAGGATTTGATTACAAGTCACTTTCAATTTCAATCAATGCACCTTGAAATATAATTGCTGTTTGTGAAAGTAGGATTGTTACTGTGGTGTTTCGACGTCAGCAATGGCACCCAAACTCCACCCATATTCCCACGAAATGGCTCAGATCTCTATAGGAAAGAAAGCACTTTTTGTTGGAATATGTGCAACAGACTGTGGGTTTCACTCATATGCATATACATGTGTATGTACACTGGAGGGACAGTAGATGGCGATATACTGTCATATGTATTGTTTGTCTGCTGTTATATTCCTGTATCTCTCTGATGTTTCCTGTTTTGTTGTTGTCTTAAGAGAAGGAATGGAGAAGCACATGTAGCAGACATCTTGTGTGAACAAGATACCACTGAATGCTGATGTCATGTAATGTTATATTGATCCTGTTACTCAGTTATACATAAAGAAGTTATACCTTTACAAGACTCATCCTATCTGATTGCAAGGTAACTCCTGTGACCATCTTTTATGTGAAGCTGACCGCTGCATACATCATTGGTAGATTCCATCGCAGAAACGCCAACACTTTTGACCCCAATGAGCGTACATGTCCTCTAATGCAGGAACAGCAAAAAAGAGGCTGGTTTTACAAGCTGTACAGTACATACTGGACACCAAGTTCATTTCCAATATTGCAAATAATAATACCCCGGGAAAATAGCTCTATTTGGCTTCTGTGTTTTGCAAATTTCAGCCCGGCATTGGCGGTACTTGTTGTTCCAGAATAACTAGAAGAGCCCCAGGTTCCTGAGCCTTGTTACAGTAATTGAACTGGCTGGACGTTAGAGCCAGTAAAATGATGCTTTGGGTGCTATGTACAGCAATTCGAAAGAATTGGGAAAGATGATTTGAAAACAATTGAAAACACTGTAGCACAACTTTTAATAGAAAGAACATTTAAGAGAGTCTCATTACCCCTGAATGGATGTGTGCTGGAACATGTGAAGTAGCTGCACTGATGGAAATGGAAATAAAATAGCGAATGGTTTTCATTATAGAGAGACTTCAAGATATAAAATATAAGAAAGTGTTTATTAAGGCAGTACATCGACAGGATTAATACATCTCAGAACAAGCTCTGGAAAACATTTCTATTTTTGCAATAAGGCAATCCTCAGGACCCCACACAGTTCACATTTTCCATGTCACCCGGCAGGTGCACAGGTGCACTCATTACTGACTGACCCATTTTAAAAGATCCACAGGTGGGGCTAATTCTTTTACTTGATTCTGTGAGGAGACCTGCAAAACATGCACTGTGTGGGGTCCTGAGGACCGAGTTTGAGAACCTGCACAATACGGCATCAAATATAATAAACCACAAAAGTATTCCGTTTGGTACAGTATAAAATTCATTCTTACTTGGGGCCTGATTCAGAAATGTTCAGTAGACTGCATATGTACGCAGCCTAGCAACAGGTAAACGCCGCACAGCCGAAAAGTCATTTGATGGTCTCTGATCAAATAAGTTTTCACCCGTTTGCTAATAAAAGTATAGACTGGCTTGTATTATGCCCCCAGATTGCCTAAATCGGGGCGAGCACGGACATCATGTGGGCATCCCTATAAAAGAGCTGGGTGTGCCACTGCACCACCGGGAGCATTATGTGTAAGTGGCACTAAAATGCCACTGGGGCCTGAGGTCGCAAACTATATACTGTAGTTCTGCAACTGCACATATAGGGTCTTATTCTGGTTGAATCGGACGGATGCGTATTTCGGACATGAGCCGAATGTTCTTAGCCCCGCCTACCGTACGGATCCCTCACACCGTCCAAATGCAGTAAGACACCGAGCGTATGGACCGCGAGTGGATGTTTCATGTGAACCCCTCCTCCATCTGTGGAAACCTCCCCCATCTTCCGATGGTCGCCGAGTGCTCCAGACCACTCGGACATTTCTCCATATGAAAGCAGGGATATGGGCGGGCAGCTGGCATCCGGCTATGTCAGCTGTCTGACCCCCACACGTGAGTCACGGCCGGATTACCATACGTACACCCAGCGTTTTCATGGGAACACCCATGAAACGTGGGGCGTAAGCATATAGTAATGAGCCCAAACAGCCCTTCACGTCCCTCTCCACCCCCTGCTCGGATGGGTCCGACCGATCGTTTTCTGCACGGATCTCACTCCGTGTTCAGACGTGCGAAGCGTTCACACATGCGCAGATACGCCTCTGCGCATGCGCAAATACCAACCATCGGCCGTCCGACTAGACACGGTGCCGACCGAATCAATCAGAATAAGGGCCATAGTGTTACCCAATAGTGCAAAACGCTGGCGCCACTGGGACTAGATGCAGAAAGCCTCATCTTCAGCCATGAGACCCCTGGCAAGGAGAGCAAAACCACTGACAATGAGCATGAAACCCCTGACAACGAGCGGGCAATTTAAAATATAATTAAAAGACTTACGGTGGGCCATTTGTAAGGGGCAATATTATGTGTAGCAAAAACTTGTATCAGTGGCATTACAGTGTGTGGCATCATGTGTATTGGGCATTGCTGTGTGGCATCATGTGTAATGGGCCTTACGGCATGTGTCATATTATGTAAGGGGCATCATAGTGTGTGTCTGGCATAAGATGCAATGGGCATTATGGTGTGGGGTATAATGTGCAATGGGTATTATGGTGTCAGCTACTTGAGATTCCGTAACTGGTTCTTTCTTGTTTGTGACCAGTTTAATAACAGACTTTTCTTTTCCACAGCTGTGAGTCCTTGCAGTATAATAGTTTACAGAGTAACTCGCATAGAGTGTATCAATAATGCACGCTCACCAGTAGTGCTGATGATACAAAAAAGTAACAGGGAAGCAACTATAAAGTACACTAAACAGAAAATATAATCTCGTTTCCCAATGTCAGACAAGAGAACGTTGTTATTTGAGAGGTCAGCCTTGTACTTATGCTCCCATCAGAAAGGCATTCCGCCATGCATAATGCACAGTGTTTTGTATGTATTCCTTCTGATATTATTTCCTTACCATCAGCACAGTAATATATTCCACAGGGCTGATCTATTACTCATTACGGTCTTTTCATGTTACTGTTTAAACATTTATTTCTGATTGTTATATTGGCATCATTGTTGTGTTTGTAGGCTAATGGCTGAAATCCCGCTGTTGTGGGCTTTCACCTGTAGTTCAGCAGCTTCTCGCAACTTCTATGAACCATACTTGCCTACTTTTGAAAACTAGTTTCAGGGGGATTATAGTTGGTAGTAGAATTTTGCACAGCACCCCTCTGAGGGGGTGTGTCATGCTCCACCCAAAGGGCGTGTCTATTTCCTTATATGGGTGTGTCTAGTTCCATATATGGAAAGATTGGGAAAAGAGATTGTGAACATGGCACCTAGAAGGGTGGGTGTGTACTGCTAAATCTGAGAGGAATCTTTTTTAACGACTTATATCCAATGGTACAGTAGATGAGCCCCAAAGCAGTTAGTAAGAGCTACTGTACTTGCTAAAGTGCTGGGAAATGGTGCTGATGATTATTCAATGTAAATGTATCTGTCTCTCATTCTTTTTTAAAAAAAAATGTGACAGCTACAGTATGTAATGTGGGCTAGGTGAAATGAGGAAGATTGCTAGACTAATCAGGGAGAGAGGGAGATTGCTGTTATTTCAGGCAGTCTCCTGCAGAATGCAGGAGGGGAGGTAACTATGATGTACCAGTGTAATGTGGGCCAGGTGACATGAGGGAGATTGCTAGACTAATGAGGGAGAGAGGGAGATTGCTGCTATGTCAGGGAGTCTCCTGCAGAATGCAGGAGAGGAGGTAACTATGATGTAACAGTGTAATGTGGGCCAGGTGACATGAGGGAGATTGCTAGACTAATGAGAGAGAGAGGGAGATTGCTGCTATGTCAGGGAGTCTCCTGCAGAATGCAGGAGGTTAGGCAACTATGCTATAAATCCATCCAGCAACTCTGCCGAAGATAGTCTATCAGTTTTACATGTGCTCAGGCACCACAACACCTGGGCTTTACTGAACTTTTGTTTTTAAGGGGCCCATTTATCAACAAGATTTAGCTATGTATTTAAAACTCATTGTGTATGATAAATACTGCTTCAGTTAATCTACTGCTGTCAACACATGACAGTTACAGATGTGTCCTTCCGCAGGATACAACATGCAACATAGCAGACGCAATACTAGACATTATGGTGACTCTGGCTTCGATGGGGACGATTGTGACATGCCGCGCTGCGTCTGTATCGTGACCCGACTACTGTAAGCTGCAATACAGAGCAACAATAAAGCAGAACACCTCTGTAAGAGCTGATTGGCTGAAGCACCATTTATCACGTGCGATGAGTTTTAAGTAGCTAAAATTAATTTGTAAATGAGCCTCACAATAATTTGCTCATTTTCTATTATTAACAGCTGAGGGAAAATGAGTCACGGAGCAGGTAGAGTTCCTCTGTAGGACAAGTGAAGGAAGGTGAATGAGGCCACATGGAGATGGCGAGAGAAATGTTGAGTGCAGTAAAACCAAATTTAAGGCAGATCAATCTATGGGCTTAATTCGGTTATGGTATAAATGGTAGTCTAGGTTGACCGTCACTAGGTTGGCCCCTAATGGTCGATAGTCACTAGGTTGACGCCTTGAAATGGTCGACATTGACACAATGTCGACACCAGGTTATGGTTGACATGGTCAACGTGAATAAGGTCAACATGAGTTTATCACGGTTTTTCAAGTGTCTATGTTGACATACAAATGGAGCTGGCCTGGTCTTTGCAGGAGATGGCAGAAGAATCGTCAGCCGCCATCCTCCACCAGCCGCCATCTGATCTGCGAAAGGGGACACGCATGCACGAGATGCGCGCGCGTCCCCTTCCGACGGCGCTTCCCACGGGTCCCCTCCGGCTTGCTAAGGGCCCCACCAAGTTCTGGTTATACCCTTGACAAAGAAGCAGTGTTGTTTTTACAGGCGGACTAGCTGTGCAAGCACATGGGGAGCCATGCCTGCTGACTGGTCTCGCACTTCTTATTGCCACCGGCTCACCTGTGAGTCCGTGACCCACCACCTCTCGCCCACCTTTGCCACTGGCGCTGCCCACCAGCCCACATTTACCACTGCTGCTGAGTCTCTCTTCAAGTGAGTCACTTACACTGCCAGCTCCCAGCGGCTTCACTTTGGGTCCCCCGATTTGTTCCTCCCCTCCCAGTCCCACAGCCATTATCACCGCCCTAGTACTCCGCTTGGTGGGCGTATTTACTCCAAATGATTCGGATGATTCAGCAGTCTTCATCATGTTGTTAAAAAGGTAAATGCATACTTGCCTACTTTTGCAAACTAGTTTCAGGGAGATTATAGTTGGTAGTAGAATTTTGAACAGCGCCCCATTGAAGGGGTTTTTCATGCTCCTCCCAAAGGGCGTGTCTAGTTCCATATATGGAGAGATCGTGAAAAGAGACTGTGAACATGGCACCTGGAAGCGTGGGTGTGCACTGCTACATCTGAGAGGAATCTTTTAAAATGACATATCCAAATGTAGGTGAGCCCCAAAGCAGTTAGTAAGAGCTACTATACTTGGTAAAGTGCTGGGAAATGGTGCTGGTGATTCAATGTAAATGTATCTATCTCTCATTCTTTTTTTCCCCAAAAAAATGTAACAGAGTAATGTGGGCTAGGTGACATGAGGGAGATTGCTAGACTAATGAGGGAGAGAGGGAGATTGCTGCTATTTCAGGGAGTCTCCTGCAGAATGCAGGAGGGTAGGCAGCTATGGGTAAATGTAATTGATTTCTAAATGTGATTCAGACAACTTGAAGCACTAAGGACAGAGGCAATATACATTATATTGTGTTGATTTTCTTTGATGTTACTGTATTTTTTATTGTTATGACAGTCACCCTGTGCAGCAGTTGCTGTAAGGTAGTCTTTTCCTGCAAGGCCACACTACTATTGCAAGGCCACTCCCCTCCATGTGAGGCCACACCCCCTTTCTGGAGCAGGGGGCAACATTTTGACCTGTTTGCACTGGGAGCCAAATAGTCTAGAAACAGACCTGCACAGGAGGCCATTAATGTTCAACATTACTGCAACTCCTCGACAACCTGTGGTTCTTCAGTCTTTGCAAAACTACATATCCCAGCATGCCCTGCCACAGTTTTAGCATTATTTAATAGTACAACTGTATCAGTGTATTCTGGGACTTGTTGTTTCGGAGAGCCGCAGGTTCGTCGGGTCTGGTGGAAATCATGCTTCCAGTGTCTTTGATCTTGAGCAAGTAGCCAGTGCTTGCAATGAGAAGGTGAAGCAATTCCCCACTGCGGGCAGGATTTACCGGGATAAAAACAGATTCCTTTAAGAAGACATCAATGGAAAAATTCTTGTCTTGGTTTATGTCTTGGTTTATGTGGATGATGTGGAAGGAGTTATGAGTGAAAGACGGTACATCTGCGACATTGTTCAGAATGTGAGATAAAATGACGAGATGAGAGATTTGGGATTTTTCACTCTTTATCTCCAACAGTTACTGAGCGACGTGACGATGGAAGTGTCTTTATTTAGAAAACAAAGTCAGGAAATATTAACCTGTTGTGAGATGGCAGAGGTGCAGGAAGACAAGCGTTCTGTGGAATCTGGAAAAACTAATCAACCAAGGTTGGTCCTGGGCTGTTTCTCAATCAAGCAGCTGCTATTCACACGGGGATAGTCAGTCCCCACAGACAAAAAACAACAAGAAGAAAGCAAAAGCAGTACTAAAGAGAAAATAGTTGAACAAGTGATTGAGAAAAAATAAGTATTTAATTAAAGCATAAATATATGAATAAATAAAAATATACACATACGCATATGGGGCCTGATTCTGGTTGATTCGCTAAGCAGCGAAAAATCACTCGTTAGAGCGCCAACTGATGCCGCCCGCTTGCTTGCAAATATAAGTCAGTCGTGACTGACCTTATATTTGCACCATCCGGTCCGAAAACTGTGACGTCAGCTGCCTGACCCCGGCAAGCGGCTGACGTCCTGTGACGTTAGTGTCCCGCCCCCGGCAGGCAGCTGCCTGCCTGCATTCGCATGGGCCAAGGAATAGCTGGGCGTCCGTATGCGAAGGCCCCCTACCCACCTCGATCCACTGCCCCCCCATTGTGAAAATGTTATGGCGACTTTCCAAGTCGTCTTAGGTGTTCGCACAGCAGCAAATATGCACATGTGTAGAGGCTAAACATCAGTCCCTGGTGCGAATACGCGGGGAACTGAGCAGATTAGAATCACCCCTAAAATTATCAGGTCTCACAATTGCAGGAACCAAAGGATGATTTTAGGCAGCGTGGATTAGGGCATAAAAAAGAGGGGGCGGGGAGTTTGAGCAGCTTATTAGTGGGCAGGTAAGTGCACTTTACCATGGGATATTACCACTGGAGGAGAGTCTGGAGCCACATTCCCATTGGTCCAAAGGTGAATCCTCTGTGTTGTGTATGGAAGTTAGAATTGAGCCGATGGAGGAAGGAATCCGGAGCAGCGTTCCAGTAAGTTTAATTTGATGGAATCCTCAGCATCCATTGGTCCCTGCAAGTGTGTCAAATTAGAAACACAGAAAGGATGTATCTTCATCTCATCACTATTGTACTGCATAGTATGTTGGGGGACACGTGAAAGCTGCAGCTGAATTTTGTCAAAATGGAAACAAGTTAATTCTACATGAATTTGTGTGAACCAGTCCCATCCCACGGAAATGTGATGTTTGGACATAAGCATATATGTCTTCTGTGGGTGTATAGGGGGAATTGTTGATGGGTTCCTTGCACCAGTATACCTCCCAACTGTCCCGATTTTTGTGGGGCAGTCACGTTTTTTGGGGGGACCCCCCGCCCGTTGTAGACCAATATGTTAGGAGGCTGCTACAAATAGTTGTTCCTTGTAGAAATACAAGGAACAACAATAAAAAGTTGCTGAATACCTCCCATCTGTCCCGACTTTTGCTGGGCAGTCACGTTTTTTGAAGACTGTACCGCGTCCCAACCGGGGGCCGGCAGCGTCCGGGTGGACCCCCGGCGCTTCCTGGACGTGCCTGCTCGGAACAGGCACATGAAATTGGCACCCGCCCGAATTCGCATCGATCCGTGCAGCTGCCGAGTGACTCCTGGGTCTGAATCGGGCCCAATATTTGGGATATTGCTGCGTTATACACTTTGTTAGCAGCCACGTTACTTACATCTGGGCTATTACAGTTACACATTACAGGGATGCCAGGCAATGCCAATTCGTGTTACCTGTGAGTGTGTATTTTCTCCTTCTGGATCTGTGTTATTCTCCTTGTTTTTCCTCTGGACATGTTACAGATATGTCATGTCTTTGTGCTCATCCTGAGTATACTGATGGCAGCGCTGTGCGCATTCCCAGGTGTGCCCATCTGTTCTCGTTTACAGAGAACCTGAATCAAAGATCAGTATGCTAGCACCAGTTTCCCCAGACTGACGACTCTCTCTCATCTTTATCCTTTTTGTTGTACTAGAATGTATAATATACTCCAGTATGAAGTATTGCAGCTTTATCTACACTGAATAATAAAATACATGTAAAGCATCGCAACCATTTGCTCCGGCAGCATATTAGTAACACTAAAAAAGAATTCCGCTGCCCCGTAAACACCACAAAACCAGAGGCCAGCGGATTGTGGGGGTTATTCGGACCTGATGGCACAGCTGCGACTACGCAGGTCGAGCAATAATCGGTCAACTGGGCATGTGTATGGCTTGCAGTAGGCATGCGCGAGGCCAATCTAGCTTATTATTTCATCGCTGGCCGTACGCAAGTTGATTGACAGGAAGCCAGCATTTGGGGGTGTAACCAAACATTTTCTGGAAGTGTTGGGGACGTCAGCTCTGGCCCCGATCAGCCTGTTTCTATCGCAGCGGCTGTCTGATCGCATGCAGAGAAGCAATCAGGCCTCTATAACCCCCTGTATACAAAACATAAATTCTCTTAAGGAAAAAGTAATGATAAAAGGAACTTGCTGGTTACACTAATATAACATAGTGGACTTTATGTACGATAATAACACTTGAAAGACTTATATCTGCATTGTCTTCCTATAGAATATTCTATGTTTATAATGCAGATAACACATTATGGTATAAATTGCGGAAGGCGGATTGGTTACAAATCCCAATAGTTAAAATACTTATGGTCAGCATGCCCACAGTGGTGGATCCCGGTAAGTATTTTGACCCTACCCCCTAAGCCACCCCTCCCACACCCTAACCCTCACTACCCACAGCCTAACCTTTCCCACCCTGCAGCCTAACCCTAACTTTCTTTCCCCCACAGCCTAAGCCTAACCATCCCCTACTGAAGCCTTATCCTAACCCACATAGTCACATAGTCACATAGTAGGTAAGGCTGAAAAAAGACTTGCGTCCATCTAGTTCAACCTGGTATAGATATCCATTGCTGATTTGGTAGGTTCTGGTATTTTACAGACAAATTATATTTCTTATTTGTACCCATGGATGTTTTTCTCCAGTAAATGTTTGTCCAACTTTGCCTTGAACGCATTTAATGAGCCAGCCGTTACCACCTCTTTGGGAAGAGAGTTCCAGAGTTTGACTGTTCTGACCGTATCCGTAACCCTCCCCTTCCCCACAAACTCTACACTCGACACCCTGCAAACTATAAATTTGCACCCTCCCATGCTGTACAAAGAGACAGGGGAAGGCGCATGCTGAAAATAGGGTGTATAATGCCCTGAGTAATTGTGCCTTTTTTTACACATGATATGCTCAGTAGCAGCAGTGCTGTATCTAGACATCTTGGTGCCCTGTTAAAGAAAAGGAATTGGTAACCCCCCCATATAATCATATAATTGTTCCAATTCATATTAAACCACGCAGTAGTGTCCATTGTTCACATTACACCACACAGTAGTGCCAGTTAGAGCTCCTTAGGACACTGTGCCAGGTAGAGCCCTTTTGACACACTTCATCAGGATTATGTACAGCATAATACCCATGACAGGGTATTGTCTAATCGCTGTGCCCAATTATCCCCCCACAAATTACATAACTCTCTTGTTGGATAAAATTGGCCACAGCAGCCATCTTTATTGAAACAATACAATTTTTTAACAATAACCCAAAAACATTCCCACGGAAGGTGGTCCCCGAGGCCCTCAATAAATATATATCCACACCTCTAAGCACTTCCAGGAGCTCTTACCCCCAGCCGATAGCGATTGGCTCGAGGGCACCAATTGTACACACCCAGTGCTCATTAATTAACCTCACCCAGGGGAGTCCAGCCCCCTCATGGGGCCCTCCCCGCCGCATAATTAAGCCTCAATGCCACCAACCTCGAGGACCCCCCTCCGCACAGGCCACTGTGACAAAAAGACATCCTATCAAATATTCTACCTAAACTATAAAAAATAGGGAAGGGTGGGTGGGAGCTGTTGAGAAAAATCTCCCAGTGACCCCTATTTCCCGCCTGAACCCTGCTTATAAACCCCTCCAACACCCCGTTAAGCCCCTCCCCTTATGACCCTCTCCTTAGACACCCCTCCTATGACTATCCTGCTAGTCAGCTCCCTACAAACCCTGTCAGGGGAGCCTACCCCCAGGCTTTGCCTCCAGTCCGGCTCCTACATGACAGGGTATTGTCTAATCGCTGTGCCCAATTATCCCCCCACAAATGACATAACTCTCTTGTTGGATAAAATTGGCCACAGCAGCCATCTTTATTGAAACAATACAATTTTCTAACAATAACCCAAAAACATTCCCACGGAAGGTGGTCCCCGAGGCCCTCAATAAATATATATCCACACCTCTAAGCACTTCCAGGAGCTCTTACCCCCAGCCGATAGCGATTGGCTCGAGGGCATCAATTGTACACACCCAGTGCTCATTAATTAACCTCACCCAGGGGAGTCCAGCCCCCTCATGGGGCCCTCCCCGCCGCATAATTAAGCCTCAATGCCACCAACCTCGAGGACCCCCCTCCGCCACTAAGCACGAGGTTAAACCCTTAACCCCGTGCGCCCCCCCCACATCCGGAACGCTGTTTCTATTCCCTCTTGTAGTCCCAAAGACCAAACATCTATCCCCACAGCATTCAGGTGCACACCGTCACCTCTCCAAAATCCCCCGGCACCAGACTCAAGTTCCCTGTGCCTCACCACAACAGCCCCGTTCCTGGCCATAAAACGCCCAATCGCTCTGTTAACTTTAATCCGTGCCTTATTGAGCTTGTCAGCCGACCTTGCATCCCTCCAATAATGGCGTGGCACGATATCCGACCAAACCGTGATCAATTCCGGAAACATTGCCCATAACCGTAGGAGATCAAACTTAATATCCCGTATCAACTCCCTAAATGGTCTGCCCCCAAGGTCATTCCCGCCCACATGCAAAACTAATATGTCGGGAACCCTATCAAGCCGAACAAAACGGTGAAATTCCTGCAGCACTCCACTCCATACCATACCGCGTTTCCCCAGCCAGCGAACCACTGCCTCCTCTCTATCCAAACCCAGCTGGCGGCCGATCGGTCTGACATCAGCCCGTAAAGCTCCCCAAAAGACATATGAATGTCCTAAAATCCAAATCAGGCACGGAGGCTGCCCTAAAACAGAAAAAACACAGTCAACCTCAACAATCCCCTAAACGAACATAAGAACGAAAGCGAGACGATTCCCACCGCCCAATACGCTTAATTAACTCATCCCCAAATCCCATTCTAGCAGCCTCAGTTGCGGCCCCAATGCGGAAAGAGTGACCCGCGTATTCCTCCCCTTTGAGGCCCAACGTCCGTAGGACTGCTCTAAACACGCTTGTGAACTGGAACCGTGATAAAAAGGATCCATTTGCATGCATCAACAAGGGATCCCTTTCCCTGCCCACTCTGACTTCCTTGAATATCCTTAGCCGTGTCACCGGGCACATCTCCGACCCTGGTACAGAGAAGAGAACTACCTTCTTCCCCTTCCCTAACTGATCCGTCTTAGACCTCCTCACCACTAGCTCCACCCTATCCGAGTATAAATCCACATCCTCTTCTAACAAGCCCCCCGGCCTGGACACGCTTGGACTCACGAGCTCACCTATCCGCAGTGCCCTGAAGAAGGCAAGCGAAAAGGCTACCCCGAACAACCTTTCCTCAAAATTGGAACTACAGACCTCCCCTAACTTCATGCCCATATTCTGCAACAACTGGAAGGACACCGGCCTTCTCTGATCCTGTACCACATGACCTTTTCTCCAACCCTTCAAGGCTTGCGCAATCAGGAAATTCTTAGTAACATCGGGCCTGCCGCCTGCACGAAACCCAAAAGCCAAACCCGCCATGCAGCGCGTGATTTTTGCCACTGACCAACCAATCTCCTTACAATGGCCTATATACAAGAGAACCGCCAACTCGTCATCATCCTCCTTCAAACCTACCACCTCGCGCCATTCCAACCAGCTCCGACATTCCTGATTGTATGCTGACCACGTATTCGGGGCCAAAGATTCCCTGATGAGCTGATCGACTACCCGTCCAGCAGAGCCCAGAGCCGACTCGGGAACCCGGTCCCCTCCCTGTCCGCCTCTGGTGCCAACTCCCGGAAACGTTCCCACTGTGAACGAGATAAAGAATCCGCAATGCCGTTAGAGACACCGGGGACGTGCCTAGCCACCACCCACAAATTCAAAGCCAGACATTCCAATACTAACTGCTGCAAAAGAGTGACCACTGGCGGTGAAGATGCCGACAATTGGTTAATAGCCATGACAACGCCCAAGTTATCGCAGTGAAAACAGATCTTCCTATTGCGGAACAAATCCCCCCAAACAACTACTGCAACCAAAATAGGAAACAACTCCAACAAAGCCAAGTTTTTCACCATGCCCCTCTGCACCCAAGACTCCGGCCACCGGCCTACACACCAATGTCCCTGGCAATATGCTCCAAAACCGACACTCCCGGCCGCGTCTGTGAAGAGGTCTAGCTCAGTAGCCCCGCATGTGTCTGACATCCACAAAGCTCTGCCGTTAAAAGCTTCCAAAAAAGTTGCCCACACCCGCAAATCCCCTTTCAACTCACTACCTAATCTGACAAAATGATGCGGAAGAGCCACCCCCGCTGTCGCTGCTGCCAGCCTCCTGCTGAAAATGCGGCCCATAGGCATAATGCGACACGCAAAATTCAATTTACCCAGCAAGGACTGCAATTCCCGCAATCTAATCTTCTTCAACAGCAATGCCCTCCCTACCTCGGCCTTCAAACCCAGCAATTTCTCCTCGGGCAGCCGGCACTCCATATTCTCGGTATCAATGACAATACCCAAAAAACTGATCACAGTCGCAGGGCCCTCCGTCTTACCTGGCGCAAGCGGGACCCCGAAGTCTGCCGCCACCCTTTCAACAGTCCTCAACAACAAATCACATACACCGGTCCCCCCAGGACCAATACATAAGAAGTCATCTAGGTAATGAATAACTGAACTGCACCCAGAAACATCCTTAACCACCCACTCCAAAAAAGAACTAAAGGCCTCAAAATAAGCACACGACAAGGAGCAACCCATCGGTAAACATCGATCAACAAAAAACTCCCCGTCCCAACAACATCCCAACAAACGCAAACTAGTTGGGTGAACCGGCAGCAAACGGAATGCCGATTCAATATCAGTCTTTGCCAACCTGGCCCCTTTCCCTAACCGCTTCACCCACTGAACTGCCGCGTCAAACGATGTATAAACCACCGAGCAGATGTCGGGGTCAATGCCATCATTGACCGACGCCCCCTTTGGAAAAGATAAATGGTGTATAAGACGAAACTTGTTCGCCTCCTTTTTTGGTACCACCCCCAATGGAGAGACTATCAAATCTGGCCATGGTGCCGCCCTAAAAGGTCCCGCCATACGACCCAGCTGCACCTCCTTAAGCAATTTCTCCTGCACCACCTCTGGATGCTCCCTTGCAGACTTCAAATTCCTCCTAAAACTCCCTGAAACCTGCACATCAGAAGGTATCTTAAAACCTTCCCTAAACCCCTCCTCTAACAACACGGCTGTCTGCTGGTCAGGATACCTACGCAGATAGCCCAGCATCCTTTCCAGCCGAACCGGTGTCTCCCCCTTTCGAATTACCGTCCCGTGACTTCCCTCTGAAGCATTTATTTGCACCATGGGTCCCTCCACACGAGGAACATTCATGTTTAAACTTGCATTTCGCCCCAAACCGGCATGACCCGTCATTAAAGGCAAAGCAGAGTCCCTTCTGCATGGCCGTCCCATTTGTGGCCTCCCTCGGCCCCCCCCCCCCGTCCCCACGAAAGGGCTGCCCACCTTTTATGGGAGCCGTCACCTTTAACCATAAAGCAATATCCTTATGGTCCCAACGTATGTTAGGGCGCACCGCCTTCCTCTGTCTAAACTGCTCGTCGTACCGGAGCCAAGCCAAGCCCCCATACACCCGGTACGCCTCTCCTATCGCGTCCATGTAACAAAACAAGCCTGAACAATTTTCAGGTGCCTTCTCCCCAATCACGCTAGCTAAAATAGCAAATGCTTGCAACCAGTTCGTGAATGACCGCGGTATCAGCCGATACCGCCGCCGTTCCTCCTCCTCCTTCTCCTCCTTACGGGGCCTATCCAGGTTAAAACGCTCTAAAGGGAGCAGTGAAAATATATCCACGTATTCCCCTTTCCAAATTTTCTCCCTCACCTCCTGCTTCAGATGGGCCCCCAATGGCCCCTCAAAACATACATACACTTGCCCTTTTGCAGTGTCACTGAGCCTCCCACTCTCCTCCTGCGTCCCCACACTGCCCCCTTCTGCCCCCGCACTACCGCTACTTTGTTCCCCGCCAGATACCGGCACCCCGCTGCTCGCCGGCACCCCACTGCTAACCGGCACACTATTACTGACTGGCACACTATTGCTAGCTGGTGTGCCCGAATTCTGCGGCGCCCACGCCGCCGCCGGGGACGGCCCCGCCCCCTGCCGCAAACCCACTAACCAATCTGCAAAACCACTCAATAATTCATTAAAGCCCCTGCTCATCTCCCCCTGGAGGGCTAACCCTCCCCCCCCCTGACTCTGCGCTAAAGCATTAACAGACATAGAGACAGACTCACCAGGCTGCCTGGGGGCTGTGAACCCAGCAGCCGCAGGTCCAGTGTCCTGACGAGCCCCAGCCAATGAAGAAGGACCAGGCACTTCTCCATCATCTGCTGACGCTGACATCTCTCTTCTCCTGTCATCACGACCCTCAGGCACAGCACCAGCCGGCGTGACCTCGTTGGAGGCGGAGCCAGCTGTGCGCCGCTCGCTCCGTGTACCAGGCCTGCGGTCCCCAGCCTGTACTTCAGCCCCCCTGGCACGACTCACCCCACGCTGGGCGGCAGCATGCGCCGCATGCCCCGCCGCTCCAGGTCCAGTACCTCGCACCGCCGGATCTTCTTGCACGGGGGGGGATCCCCCCCGCGCGGAGGGTTCCGCCTGCTACTTGGATTCCTCCCAGACCTGGTCCTGCGGGCGGAAGGTGCCCGGCCCGCAGCCTGGCCTGGAGGGTCCCTGACGGGGCTCCGTGAACGGCGCTGAACCCTGGGGGACACAGATGGGCTGAAGCGCTCCGGAGGCCTAGACCTCCGAGGCCGTGCGCCCGCTGGAGCAGCCTCCTGCGTTGCTGCTCCCAGTCCCCCCAACAGACCTGACATCTGCTGCTGCAGCCACTCAGCCCCTCTGGTGCCCGCTGCCTCCCTGAGGGCAGCAAGCGCAGCGGATACCTCAGCATCAGCGTTGCCTGGGGAAGCCATGGGAGATGCCAGCGCTGCTTAGCTGTTGAGAAAAATCTCCCAGTGACCCCTATTTCCCGCCTGAACCCTGCTTATAAACCCCTCCAACACCCCGTTAAGCCCCTCCCCTTATGACCCTCTCCTTAGACACCCCTCCTATGACTATCCTGCTAGTCAGCTCCCTACAAACCCTGTCAGGGGAGCCTACCCCCAGGCTTTGCCTCCAGTCCGGCTCCTACATTACACATACAGTACATGCCACATAATGTAATGCCTATTACAACTATTACATATTATACCACATAACATAATGCCTATTACATGTTATACCAAACACCGTAATGCCTATTACATATTACAGTATACAAAAACCATAATGCCCAATACATATTATGCACACACATCGTAATGCCTATAACATATGCCACACCATAATAGCTATTACGTATTGTGACACATACCGTAATGCCTATTACATATTATACCACACACTGTAATCTCCTATATATTTGGCTACATCTGTCACTCAAAGTGGGTGCCTGTGTCTATAACGCTCTGTTCCTGGACTTTCCTCTTAATGTGTGATTGCCTTCATCTGTGCGGAACACCTTTCTGAGAAATTAACCTGTTTAAAACAGGTGATGGCAATCATACATTAAGGGGAAGTCTAGAAACAGAGCATTGTGTCCCTCCTGGAGAGGGTCATGTTGGGAGGTATGTGACAGAGAACCAGCCCAGTGAGCCCACAGACAGTGCCAGACACCCACTGACTTCCCATGTTGCCCAGCACTGCTACTCCACAGCCACCAGGTGAGCGCCCCCCTCCCGCGATTTGCGGCAAAACCCCCCCGCGCCCCCCCCCCTCCCGCGATTCGCGGCAAAAACACCCGCTCCCCCGTGACCCCCCCTACCGCGATTCGCAGCAAAAACACCCCCGCGACCCCCCTCCCGCGATTCGCTGCAAAAAGAACCCCCCCACGACCCCTCCTGCAATTCGCGGCATAACCACCACCCCGCGACCCCCCCTCCCGCGAATCGCGGCAAACCCTCCCCCGTGACCCCCCCCCCGATTCACGGAAAACCCCCCCCCGCGACCTCCCTCCCGCGATTCGCGGCAAAAAAGAACCCCCCCGCGACCCCCCCTTGCACGATTGGCGGCACCCCCCCTGCGACCCCCCTCCCGCGATTCGCGGCACCCCCCCCGCCCCCGCAATTCGCAGCAGCCCCAGGATTAAATGGCACATGCAAAACACTGACATGGCTATGGTCGACAATGAAAAAGGTTGACATGAGTTTTTGAAGATTTATTTTTAATTTTTTTAATTTTTTCATATTCATTGTCATGTGTCGACATGGACACCAATGAAGTGGCACACTTATGTCAACATTTACACGTGTTGACCTTTCTGTGTTGATTTTTTCTTGTGGCGATTCGCATCACACCCCCCCGCAACCCCCCGTGACCCCCCACCTCCCTCATTTCGCGGCAACCCCCCACCGGAACCCCTGTGAACCCCGCCCTCCCGCGATTCGCGGCACCCAACCCCGCAACCCCCCCCCTCCCGCAATTCGCGGCACCCCCCGTGATTCGCGGCAGCTCCAGAATTAAATTGCACATGGAAAACACTGACATGGCTATGGTCGACAATGAAAAAGGTTGACATGAGTTTTTGAAGATTTATTTCATTTTTTGAATGTTTTCATATTCATTCTCATGTGTCAACATGGACACCGATGAAGTGGCACACTTATGTCAACATTTACATGTGTTGACCTTTCTGGGTTGATTTTTTCTTGTGGCGATTCGCGTCACACCCCCCCCCCCCCCCCCCGATTCGCGGCACCCCCCGTAACCCCCCACCTCCCTCATTTCGCGGCAACCCCCCACCGGAACCCCTGTGAACCCCGCCCTCCCGCGATTCGCGGCACCCAACCCCGCGACCCCCCCTCCCGCAATTCGCGGCACCCCCCGTGATTCGCGGCAGCTCCAGAATTAAATTGCACATGGAAAACACTGACATGGCTATGGTCGACAATGAAAAAGGTTGACATGAGTTTTTGAAGTTTTTTTTTTTCATTTTTTGAATATTTTCATATTCATTCTCATGTGTCGACATGGACACCAATGAAGTGGCACACTTATGTCAACATTTACATGTGTTGACCTTTCTGTGTTGATTTTTTCTTGTGGCGATTTGCGTCACACCGCCCACAACCCCCACTCCCGCGATTCACGGCACACACACCTCCCCCGCGATTCTCGGCACCCCACCCCGTGACCCCCCCCCTCCCGTGATTCACGGCACACCCCTGCGACCCCCCCCTCCCATGATTCGCCGCAACCCCCGCCCCGTAACCCCCCCTCCCGCAATTCGCGGCACCCCCCCGCGATTCGCGGCAGCTCCAGAATTAAATTGCACATGGAAAACACTGACATGGCTATGGTCGACAATGAAAAAGGTTGACATGAGTTTTTGAAGTTTTTTTTTTCATTTTTTGAATGTTTTCATATTCATTCTCATGTGTCGACATGAACACCAATGAAGTGCCACACTTATGTCAACATTTACATGTGTTGACCTTTCTGTGTTGATTTTTTCTTGTGGCGATTCGCGTCACGCAACCCCCACTCCCGCGATTCACGGCACACACACACCCCCCCGCGATTCTCGGCACCCCACCCCGTGACCCCCCCTCCCGTGATTCACGGCACACCCCCCGCGACCCCCCCTACCATGATTCGCCGCAACCCCCACCCCCGTAACCCCCCTCCCGCGATTCGCGGCAACCCACCCCGCGACCCCCCTCCGGCGATTCTCTGCAATCCCTCCCCTCCCGCGATTCGCATTATCCACCCCCCCACAACCCCCCCTCCTGCAATTCGCGGCACCCCCCGCGACCCCCCCTCCTGCAATTCGCGGCACCCTCCGCGACCCCCCCCACCCGCGATTCGCGGACACCTAAGTTGCAATACAGGGCATCTTTCATACAATTCTAACCATATTTCTCATATACAAACGTTCACAAATTAAGGGGGCGCAGCCCCTTACGACGGTGTGAAGAGCGCCCGTAGGGCGCGATGAATCACCTAGTGCCTATTAAATATTATACCACACACCGTAATGCATATTACATATTACACCACACACCATAATGCCTATGACATATGATACCATAATGCCTTTTACATATTATGCCACATAAGTGCCGCTTACCTACATGCTCATTGCCCGGAGTTACTGTACATGCTTGGGTACTCTTTACCTAGAAGGGCGCCCATCGCGGGCATCGCATGTACATCGCATGCCATTATTATGGCATGCGATGCGACCGATGCGATGCCCGCGATTTTACATAGAAATACATGTTAAATGTAAATCGCATCGGTCGCTCGCATGCGACCAAAAAATCGCATGCGATGCGACCAACGCGATTACCGCGATTTCCCATAGGGAACAATGTTAAATGTCCCAATTGACCCGATTTTCCATAGGGAACAATGTTAAATGGCCCACAGAGGCCAAATAGGCACCCTGAAGTGTGAAATGGCCACCCCACGATCAATGTGAACCCGAAGCGTGGCGAGCGTGGCGAGCGCAGCGAGCCCGCGAGGGGCGGCGGTACGCGTCTTATGACCTTTTCATACCCCCACTATCCACGTCGGCATGGAGTTGAGAATAGAAAGTGTGGCGAGCGCAGCGAGCCACCGAGCCTGAAGCGTGGCGAGTGCAGCGAGCCCCGTGAGGGGACGCGGATACCTTCACAGGTATCCGCGTCCCCTCGCGGGCTTCACAGGTGTCCGCGTCCCCTCGCGGGGCTCGCTGCGCTCGCCATGCTTCGGGCTCGGTGGCTCGCTGCGCTTGCCACACTTTCTATTCTCAACTCCACGCCGACGTGGATAGTGGGGGTATGAAAAGGTCGTAGGACGCGTACCGCCGCCCCTCGCGGGCTCGCTGCGCTCGCCACGCTTCGGGTTCACGTTGATCGTGGGGTGACGTTAACAATTGGGGGGGCCATTTCACACTTCAGGGTGCTTATTTGCCTCTGTGGGCCATTTAACATTGTTCCCTATGGAAAATCGGGTCAATTGGGACTTTTAACATTGTTCCCTATGGGAAATCGCGTAATCGCGTCGGTCGCATCGCATGCGATTTTTTGGTCGCATGCGATGCGACCAACGCGATTTTTTACCTTGCGATGCCCAAGATCAAAATCCTGGGCGCCCTTCTAGGTAAAGGGTACCCATGCTTGTTTCTAGGAGTTATCCAATAATAACAGGATTGTTTACCATGTGTTGTTATTAGCTGTGCTGCTGCTTTTTGGTGGAAAAAAATAATCATTTTTTTATTTTTTTTTCTAACCTATCTACTTGTGAGCTGCAATCATGTCAATTCAACTTAAAAGTATAGTTTTCTGGCCACCCACATGCCTATTTACAACAAAATAACCAGGCAGGCAGCCAAGACTGCTCTTACTTTTTGACATTGCTTCATAATGTTGCAACTCGGAAAATTAGTTAAACTTTTAGTGTTACAGTGAAACTGCTCATTTTAATCCTTGTTTTCAACAACAGAAAATGGCCGCAAATCACTTCTCGTAATGACAGCAGCTCTTTTGTATTAACAATCAGGCTCCAGCAGTTTCCAGCTTTGAGCTGGAAGTTGTCTAGCGCCAGGATTTGCGCTGTAAATCAGTTGGGCCTGGCTGTTACACGGAGGCTTTGTCGCTTAGACAGCAGCTTTTCATTCTGGGGAACGTCAGGCCAGTTCCAGCAGACAGGGCTTCCTAAATAAAAGCCGCTTTCTATTTTAATGGACATCTGTGTTACTTTATCACTTGCTTTTATACAGGTACGCTTTAAAGCGTACATTTCAGCCTATCTATATTTTCTGCAGATTGCCAGACTTCTACTTGTTGGGTGAAGGTATATTGTGCGAGCCGTCCACGGAAAATAAGCTGAGATACAAATCAAACACAACAAGTAAATGACAGCTTGCATTTCAGCCACACTTTCCAAAGTTCTGTAGACGTTTTGCAAAACTTTTAAGAATAAGTGCCTGAGAAAATTTTAAATAACATATTTTCCTGCATCTTTCTGACCTATTTGAAATGAATGTGTCAACATCACTTGGCGCGAGATGCCTGTCACGCCATACAAAAGTCGGCATCAGCATTTTATATAAAGCAATTCCACTTTCTGGCTTGCATAAACAAAATTGCAGATATACTGTATGTTTTTATTTTATAGTAAAACATCTCACTGAAGGAACTTTTAAGGTTACATAAATAGCACCAAAAAAAAAAAAAACCCAAGCAGTGATTTCAACACTATAAATATATAAAGTTATAAAATACAGCAAATATATCTTATCAGCTCTTGGAACACAAAATATGCTAATCTCCTCCAGTCTTGCTGTTGGCATTATCGCTCGTGTTCCGTGTCTCCGGTGAGCTGTTCTCTCTGTCAAATAATCAGTTTTTGAGTTGATTTTTTCAGTGTCAAACAAATTTTATTACAACTTCAACAGAAATGTAGTCAATATGGCGGTGGTCTGGATCCGAACGGACAGAATTCCAACTGCAGAATACCGTTGGTCAGTATTGGGGCTAGGTTAGTTTTAGGGCTAAGAACTAGGAACTTATGGCCAACTACTGTCTGATGACCACCTGAAAATCTCTGTGCCATGTCCTTGAAGACCTGCATATGCACTGTAGACTTTGTGGTACTGCCCATCGATGTGTTGCCAATCTACCGGACAAAGAGGAGGGGGCCTGGCTGCAAACTGCACATAGGCCCCTCTTCTATTAACACACCCCTGTCATAGGCAAATGCAGGGGGGAAGGGGGGGGTTCTGGTTGCACAGGTAACCTCATCCTCTTGGCAAGTGATTCAGATTATGGCAAAAATAGCAATGGTATATAATATGAGTATTAGAGCTGCCGGCACATTGTGCATTGATACAAATGCCCAGTGGTAGCAGCTTCTTCTTCCAAATTTGCTGAATCCTCAATCAGTGTACTGGAACAGAGAGTAGCTACCAGGAAGAAGCGACAGAAGCCTTGCCATGAGGTGGGAGAATGTGTGATTAGAAGCTGCTCAGGGAGTGCTGGATATGCCACCAAAATGAAAAAAAAAAAAGTTGCCACACCCCTCCCTGCCATGACCCATCCCCTTTACAGGCCAGCTGTTCTAGTCCCAATTTCAAAATGAGGTGTGTGAAAATATAAAATGGGCTTTAAACAGGGATATCTAAAGATACATAGGCACATTGGTAGTTACCCAGGACCCCAACATTAAGGGCATTCAAGCATGGGCAGGCTGGACCAGAGGACATCTTTTCCCTGTGGCTGGATTGGTGGATGGTTGTAACTATCCTCCAATCAAAGTGCTGACATTTACTGTATGTAAACATTATTCATTAGAAAAAAATAAACTTTACCAACTTTTTTCTTCAGTGTCCTTTCTATTCTTCGAAGGGAGGGGAGGGGGGGGGGTGTTTTACTTTCACTTAGAGTTAGCTAAAGGCATTCTGCAGTTTGGTGGAGAGATACTGTAGATCATCGTGACAAAACAAGAATTATAACCAAAACTATTCCTTTCTAATTATATATATTGCTCAGTTTCAATTAAAGCCAAATCTTCTGAACATAATTAGACATTACGGGGGAAATTTACCAAAATGGATTCCCTAAAAATTCGTATTCGTATTTGTATTCGTAGGAAATACGAATGTGTACGAATGATAGTGATCTTGAAAAAGTCGTGTTCCGGAGTGTAAGTTACTACAAAGTCGTATTTTTAAAATTCGTATTTTCCGATGGTGTAGGCATTCGTATGTTGGTTTACACATGTTTTCGTAGTGTCGTAGAGTCGTAGATGAAATACGAATGGCGTAGAGATTTTTGTCTGAAAACGCTGTTATTTCACGAATTTGGCGTAAAATGAAATACGAATTTTCGTATATTCAACCACATGGCTCACTACGAAAATGAAACTACAAGCGTGATTGGTGTATCTCTTTTACACTGGGGAGGGCTCTCACACCCATATATAAGGCGTGGAGGCGCCAAAACTTGTTGTGGGTGTAGTTTGGAGTGTGTAGGAGAGAGTTGTTTGGTGATTTTTGGTGAGATTGTGAAAAGTGATTTCTGAGTGGACCTGCTGGTCATGCTCAGTTTCATGACGCCGGCGTCTTCTCCCTTGGCACAGCCAAGACATCAGCTGTCTCAAAGCCCACACTGAAGCACCCTGATATAGCATATAGTCTGCCATGCTAGAAGTCAGGAAGTGTTTGTAGGTGGATGTTTGGCTTTTATAAGGCACACACGTGTGATTTCTAAGGTCTGTGATGTGTTTTTAAAATGATAACACATGTGTTCCATTGAAGCAGGTGAAATACACTTCCAAATAGACCTTGTCAAGGAGGGTGTATTTTATTTCACGAATTTTTTTACGATTCTGAGTTGTTTACGAATCCTATTTTACAACTTCACGAATACGAATTTTTAGTACATGATGAAAATACGCCTAGGCCATGCAAAAATCATTCGTATTCTATCGATGGTGTAGACTTTTCGTACACATGCGTAGTCGTATTTTGATATACGAATACGACCTCAATATGACAAGTTCACGCCAAGATAATTTCCACGATAGTACGATTTTTTTACTTGTTAAATTACGATTTCACGAATACGCCAGAAATTCACGACAATACGCCTACGAATACGACTTTTTTCACTTTTAAAATACGAATCCATTTTGGTAAATGTCCCCCTACATCTTAATGAAAGCATACATTAATACGATTGATTATTTGGTGACAGTTTCCCTGCTATCTAATTCAATTAGAGCCATAATAAAACCGCAGCAATCAGTGTTCTAGAACTTTGCATTGCTCAGCTCTCTGTTATTATATGGTTATGACCAACCTGGTGGGTGGGGAGGGCCATCCGGCTGCGCTGTAAGCATTGATAACTTGCATACGCTGTGCTAGAATGGATGTATACAGCAAACTGCTATAGATTATGTTCCACTGTGAACCAATGTGTAACGCTGCCCCATTAAGAAAAGATTAAAATTCAACCCTTTTAATTGCTGGAGTTGAGAGAGCCATTTTCTCCTTGATCTATGGGTGTCTCAACTTTTTTTGTCAAAGCAGCACAGTAATTACTGTCCTCAAAAGTTCTGTGTTCAAACAAATAAAGTTTTGGGGTGGGGATCCAGTTCTTGTAGTGGACAAAAAGTGCCCCCGGAATGGTTGTCAACAGTGCCGACTCCGGAGGTGGGGCTGCAGTGCAGTCAGTTATTCAAACAGAGGATAAAAGGTCCCTGCACTTGTTACAATTGCTGGGTGCGATGAGATGCGCGCTCCCATCACACAGCTCATTGCACAGCCCAAAAGGTACTTTATGAGCTGGGCGATGAGATGTGTGACGGGAGCGCGCATCTCATTGCACCCAGCGGTTGTATCGGCGTGTATGGGCACCTTTAGGCAGTAGTTGTGGCTCCACTATTTGAATCTTGCCTCTGAGCGGCCACTATTTGGGAGTGTTCAAAAAAATTTCAGACAGATGGAAAATTACCCTTATTGTCTATGGGCGGGATGGGATGTACTAAAGGGAAAATGCGGTAAAACAGGGGTTTTACCGCATTTTCCTATACCATTACCCGTCCACCCCATCTCCGCCTGGCAGGGCCTATGGGCTTCTATCGCCGTCCGCGCGTCCCCCCCCCCCGTCCTCCATCGATCTCCTCCTCCTCCAGCAGGTGTCACAGCCGGGAGGACATCCGGCTGCAGGGGGGAGGAGGGGACGCAGGGGGACACTGACAGCCGCCGGGATGTGATGGAGACCCCCGCACACCACATTACAGGTATAGTACATATGCGGTAGCATCGCGGCGGCTGGAAGGCGAATACATCCCGCCCTATGAGAGTAGATGATATTGGGTTGATTCTGAGTAAGATGCTTCCGTGGATTGTGTGTTTTAATCGCTTCTACACCTTTATGCTAATGCTACTATAAACCCCTCCTCTGGTGTACAGTTATGCAGGTGTGCAGTGATGGAGATGTGATGGGGGTGTGTGCAGTGATGGGTATTTTATGGGGGGATTTGCAGTGATGGGGATGTTATGGGGGGGTGCATTGATGGATGTGATAAGGGAGTGTGCAGTAATGGGCATGTTATGGGGGGGTGCGCAGTGATGGGGATGTTATGGGGGGGTGAAGTGATGGATGTGATAAGGGAGTGTGCAGTGTTTTTTTCCCATTTCAAAACGTTTAAGGCTGCAGCGGGAAAGCGTCAGAGTTCATTTACCGGTTAAAGATAACCGGTATTTCAAAACGATTAAAAAGCAGAGTCCTACACGTTTCAGAGCCATTTTTTATGCAGTGAGAATGGCTCTGAAACTGTATTTAGTAAACAGATTACAGACCTGTGATAGGCTGTCCCCTGCATTCTGCCTTGAAACGTGTTCAGGGGATTAAATGGGTTGACTGATGTGAATGGTACTTAAACGGTATTTAAAACGGTAATCTACTGCAATGTGAAGGCTCATACCCGTTTTAAATACCGTTTAAAAATACCGGTTTTTGAAACGTTTTGTCAGTGTGAAAGTGGTATAACTCTCCCCTTTCTGCTGCCTAACCCTAATCCTCTCCTCCTGCAGACCAAGCACCAGAAGTATTCCCCCTCCCCCGTCCACCACACAGCCTAACCCTAACCATCTCCCCTCGCAGACTAACTGCCCCCTCCCCACTAAATTGTCCCCAAAATAAAATAGTAAATTCTCTGTTGGGAATAACTGGGGATTGAGCAAAGGCATAACTAGATATTCGTAGGCCCCATAGCAAAAGTTTGTAAGGGCCCCCTATTTAGCCACTGATGGTGATAAATGTATGCAAAACATATTAGTTTGACAGCAAAGATGGGCCCCCTTCAGCTCTGGGCCCCATAGCAGCTGCATCCCCTGCACCTATGGTAGTTACGCCCCTGGGATTGAGGTTAAGAGCCCCTGATGTAGATCATCTATATCCAGCACTCAGGATTTAAAGGGGATTTTCAAACTACAAACTCTTGCAGACAGGGAACATTGAATACGGCAGGCATTGAATTCTATCAACTGTATAGTCAATCACAATTAATATGGAAATATGTTAAAAAATCATCTTCTGCGGTAATCTTCCTTTAAATGTTGTAGAATTAATAAAATACATACAGTACTTCATCGCCAAGAGTAAAAACACAGAGTGCCGCTGCTCTTTTTTTTTTTTTTTTAAAGCAATATGTTTTTATGTTTTTAAACTGGTGATTATACAAACTGTATCTACAAAGGAATTCTCGTCTTATAAATAACTCCAATTGGACAAGATTATAAATTCCAATTAGCTAATCTTCTGACTAGATACAACTATAAATGATAATCACATAATTACTGAATAAGTTATTTAATCAAGGTCTAATCGCAAATCAGAATACATTATGGTGGAATTGGAGATACAATAATTAGACAGCATCTTAAATTTTAGACGTTTAATTTGTGTCCAGTCTATATATTTATTTATTACCAGTTTCTTGTATAGCGCACACATATACCACAGCGCTTTACAGAGAATATTTAACCATTCACATCATTCCCTGCCCCAGTGGAGCTTACAATCTATATTCCCTACCACGCAGCTTCTCAAACTCTGTCCTCAGGACCCCACACGGTGCATGTTGTGAAGGTCTCCTCACAGAGTCGCAAGTGAAATAATTTTACATTTCTTTTAAAATGTGTCAGTGAATAATGAATGCACCTGTGCACCTGCCAGGAAAATGTGAACTGTGTGGGGTCCTGAGGACCGAGTTTGAGAACCCCTGCCCTACCACATGTACACGCACACACAGACATTCTAGGGTTATTTTTTCATTTTGTTAGGAGCCAATTAGCCTACCAGTATTTTTTGGGATTGTGGGAGGAAACCGGAGTACCCGGAGGAAACCCACGCAAGTACAGGGAGAATTAACAAACTCTGCACAGTTAGGGCCATAGTGGGAATCAAACCCATGACCTCAGTGCATACATAGTTAATAAAAAAAGATGCTGTATGGGCATTAATTATACAATATATTATCATTACAGTAAAACCAGTTTATAGAATGATGCTGTAAGCCATAAATTTATATATACTATGTATATATATATATATATATATAAATATGTATATATATGTATATATATATATATATATATATATATACACATACAAGTAAGTCCACTCAAAGCTAATGCTTCGAAAGCTAGTCTGCTATCTTGTGATTGCCTCTGTGTTTGCCACTAGACATATACATATGATATATATAGATATATATATATCCTAATGCGTATTGACTTTATTAAAGTATTTGCATGATTTGTATGATTATCGCATACTTTGTACTCTATGGTTATATCTGCTCTGAAAATGTACACAGGTCCAGTCCTGACGCGTATCACTTGTCTGTTCATGAATCTTACGGTTTACTTGTTTTATTCCATTTTATGTAACTGTTCCTTGTTTTGCCTTATAAACTGTGATGATGCTGATTATATTGTTATCACTCGGGCTATGCCAGGAACCGTGGAAACACCGGATACTGGAGATCCTACCTTATGAAACAAAACCCAAACAACTCAAGCTTTGACCTGTACAAATAACAAGAACAAATAGTCACATTCGGTCATCGTAACACAAGTAAACTTGGTCTCCCGTGAGTAAATATCTGTCTGCCCTTTGCTCTCAGTGCTCTGTTATTTTACAGTAACTAGAACACCTTTGTCATTTCCCATAGGTAATCCATAAATATATAAATGTTACGGGAAATATGAGGAAATTTCACGGATCTGGTCAACAGATTCGGTCAATGAAAGCACCACAAGAAAAAGCTTGAAGAAATGTATAAGATCTAAAGCGCCAGATGTACAGTATCAAGCTTCAAAAAGTAATAAAATAGAGAGTGATACACAGCCAGCCAATCAGCTCCTATCTTGTTTGAAAAATTACAGACTGGAGCTGATTGGCTGGCTGTTTATCGCTCTCCACTATATCACTTTTGAAGCTTGATACATCTGGCCCAAAGTGTCTTTCTTGATGAAATTATAAAGGAATGAACCTCAAACCCAAACTCGAAGTGGGCTTCAGCCAGCAATATCAGCATTACTTATGTGGCCGTAAGCATTGTTACTTGTACATATGGATTGCATTTATGCTTGTCCAATAGCGCTGCAAAGTGGCCTTAACCTATTCTGAGGAATGTAAATGTGCAGCCCTAACACCATTTCTATCTCATTTTTTATATTGCTGTTAGGAAGTTCATTGTACAACTTTTCTTGTATTCTTTATTCAGTTTGCAGTGTAAGATTCTTGTAACATATTGCGGAGAGAAGACCATTCATTCTCCTTCTCTCTGCCAATGCTTTTTGCTGACTTCAAAGTATTACAGTACAAGTTGCACTGAGAGAGGAACCACAGGCAGACACTTTCTGGGTTCCAACTTCCAGGCAGTAACAGAAATATTAATTGCTTGATAGGTTGTATAGAGAGAGCAGATCTATGATGCAGTACGTTGCTAGCAGTAAAACATACCTCCCAACTTTCAAAGCAGAGCCGGCGGGACCTTCGCGCATGCCTCAGATGCATGCCCAAAATTTGGGGAATGACCTCATGGCAAGGGGGTGAGGCCACACCCCCTTTTGCCGCCGCTGCCCCTCTGCCTGTGGGAATAGATGCTGAGTGCGTGCACACAGCGTCTATTCACCACTGCCCAGCGGGTAGCAGCAGGGATTCCCAACTGCCCTGCCCCTGTCGTGGGACACTGCTGGCCCTCGGCAAGATATGGAAACATCCCCAAAAAACAGGATGTTCCGGCGGAAAAAGGGACAGTTGGGAGGTATGGTGAAAGTATAATATTAATGTGTGCCATCACTGCCAGAAGCATTGGGAATTGTGCCCAGGGTAACAGGGCTAAGCAGTAGACCCTCTGAACAATATTCATTAGCCCCATGGTTGCCTACCTGGGCCTGGGTCTGATGGATGGACCCAGGTACTGCTCCCCCGTTGCAGAGCCGATTAGTGGGAGAGATTAATGGGAGAGAAAGGACCTGCTGCAGCACAGTATCTCTCCCCAGCCTTGCACATGCTGCTCAGTGCCATGTGCTGAGCTGGGGAGAGAGGCAGCTGCAGCGGCAGCCTGTCCTCTCTCCCCTGCATAGGTGTGCGATCACACCAGCACCCCCACCAGCGCCTAACTTTTTTTTGACAGAGGCATGGCTATACCCCCTACCCAATAGACATGCCCCTTCTGGTGGCCAGGCCCCTTCATTTTATCGGTATTCGGACTGCCTGTCCGTGACCCTGCATTGCAGTGTGTAGTATATTGTTCAAGGGGCATTGCATTGTGGTATAATGTATAATAAGTATTATGGTGTGTGTCATTATGTGTAGGGGGCATTTTTTCGTTATTAGGCAGATTTTTTTTTTTTTTTTACAAATTTTTTTAGTAGCTCTTCAGGAGGTTTATTTTCTCTTGAGTAGCTCACACCGAACTGCATTAGCCTATATACAAGCCACTATTCCATTTCTTCTAAAGAAACCAAAAAGAATACAGATAACGACAATTCCTTGGCACTGACTGATTTCTCTCACAGTCAGCGCGTTTTGTATTCATGTAGGATAGGTGATTTATACCACCATACAAATTCCATAGGCAGCGACAGGCGCAAGAGTCAATCTATCTTAACACTCCTACGTTTCTTCTACATGATAGAAGAGTTAGGTCTGACTTCTAGCATTCAGACTGGGAGTCTGCTCTTCATTCACCTTGCCATACTGAGAATCTGCTTTAAATCCTTGTCATAAGGCCCAGGTTCTGTTCTGCATTCAAGTTACCATATTGGAGTTTGCTGTCCATACTATCCACCAGACTGAGAGTTGAGGTCTGCTCAGCATTTTAGCTCCCAGATTGGGTGTATTTCCGGTATATTACCCACATCGTTGTTGGGTTCTTCTCTGTATGCATGCCACCTCAAGATCACTTGCCATGAAATTTTCATTGCATTCTAAGTACCAAATTGAGAGGATGAGCGACATACAGTACCAGACACCAGATTGGAGGCCTGCTCTACATAATAGCCACCAGATTGGAGGTCTGCTGCTCTTCCTACAAGCCACCAGATTGGAGGTCTGCTCTACATGCTAGTCACCAGATTGGAGGTCTGCTCTATATAAAATAGTCACCAGATTGGAGGTCTGCTCTACATGCTAGTCACCAGATTGGATGTCTGCTCTACATACCAGCCACCAGATTGGAGATCTGCTCTATATAATAGTCACTAGATTGGAGGTCTGCTCTACATACCAGCCATCAGATTGGAGGTCTGCTCTACATGCTAGTCACCAGATTGGATGTCTGCTCTACATACCAGCCACCAGATTGGAGATCTGCTCTATATAATAGTCACTAGATTGGAGGTCTGCTCTACATACCAGCCACCAGATTGGAGGTCTGCTCTACATGCTAGTCACCAGATTGGAGGTCTGCTCTACATGCTAGTCACCAGATTGGAGGTCTGCTCTACATACCAGCCACCAGATCGGAGGTCTGTTCTACATAATAGTTGACAGATTGGAAGTCTGCTCTACTAGCTAGTCACCAGATTGGAGGTCTGCTCTACATGCTAGTCACCAGATTGGAGGTCTGCTCTACATGCTAGTCACCAGATTGGAGGTCTGCTTTACATGCTAGTCACCAGATTGGAGGCCTGCTCTACATGCTAGTAACCAGATTGGAGGTCTGCTCTACATACCAGCCACCAGATTGGAGGTCTGTTCTACATACAGTATTAGTCACCAGATTGGAGGTCTGCTCTACATGCTAGTCACCAGATTGGAGGTCTGTTCTACATATTAGTCACCAGATTGGAGGTCTCTTCTACATATTAGTCAGCAGATTGGAGGTCTGCTCTACATACCAACCACCAGATTGGAGGCATGAAGCATTAAGTGCAAGCCTCTGATCTGGTGGCTAGTATAAGCATTTATAAATCTTAACCTTATTCAGCAAAGATACTCTAACAAAAGTTTGTATTTTCATTTTAAAATAAACTTGCTCTCAGTGTTAGGTCCCACCAAGAAGCCATGAAGATGTTTCAGCACAAACCGCGTATTTAATGCAGAATGGAAACAAATTTGAGAAAACATAACTTTTACTTGCTAATGAGACATCAGGTTTCCATCTGACATGTTTCTTAAATACATATAATTCCCTTATGTTGCTCAACAAACAAGTAGCATACAGCAGCAGGCAAACTGTCAGACTGCATCTGCAACGGGGGAAAGGAACAAAACCAAACAATCTGTATTTTAAGAAAAGTATATTATACCAAGTTTATTAAATCATTGTATACAGCCTTAGGTGAGGACGGAGTGGAACATTAAGGGGCATCACGGACGGTGTAATGGTTAGCATTACTGCCTCACAGTGCTGACGTCATGGGTTCGATTCCCACCATGGCCCTAACTGTGCAGAGTTTGTATATTCTCCCCGTGTTTGCGCACGCGCGTCTCAATCTCCGTCGGCGGGGCGACGGGAACCCTGTCCGTCTCCGCTTCAGGGAGACGGACAGGGTTAGCGGGGGTGTGGGCAGGCGGCGGGACCCCGGGTCACCTCCGACAAGCCGGCGGTGACCCGGGGGAAGCGCTGGAAGCGCCGTCGAAAGGGGATGCGCGCGCCTCTCGTGCGCGCGCGTCCCCTTCTCGCTATAGCTATGGCGCTGGCGGGGGATGGCGGCTGGCATCGCTATTGCCATCCCCTGCAAAGATGGGACCTGCCCCATCTGTAACGTCAATAGACTGTTGCTTTAAAACGTTTACTTGTGTCTGAATACACTCATTTTATGTAATGATTTAGAGTATTGCTTTCTTTTTTTTTTTACTCTCTCCACCTGGTCACTGGTCTGTGTATACATTACAGTCTTCACGGTCCATTTGCCAGCGCTTGTATTGTACTGTTCTGTATATCCATCCACCGCTGGATTAGTGGAGCATGAGCCACCCAGTGGTGGAGGTGTGTATTGCAAGCTGTTGTGACTCAACGCACCTCAATGTGTCTGTGCCGGCTCCAACTGTGGCATAACAAAACCCATGTCTAGGCGCGCTCTCAGGATGAAAGATTGTGGCTCCATCTGTATGTTCCTGAAAACATTATACCAATTATACTAATTAACACTTTTAACACTCTAATTATTACCTCTTGCCCATGTAACTCTCTTAAAAGATACCTGTGGCCTCTTGAGACGGTTGGCTTGTGCTGGCCTTGGGGGTCCCATGTCCTGTACTTAAACCTTAATCAGGTCAGGAACTGGGGGATTCACTGGTGGGCACCGGTGATTTATGACTCGCCCACTTTTTAGGGGGGCAGGGCCTGGAGGAAACTTTTAATAGTTAATGCCGTCTGGCAGTCATCTGCTACTGACTGACTCAGCGACTGCAACTTACTTTTTTATAGCTGGCAGGCACTCATCAGCTATTGGCTAACCTAGTGGCAGCTGCAGGCTGGGAGGCGGATTTTGGATCTGTTCCTATGTGGGTGGGCGGACGTCATGTCCCGTCATGACAACATGTTGCATTATGACATCACGCACTGGATCCGCCCGCACTACCACTACATTCCCCCGGTGGGAACCGAACGTCCCATTATGACACTGACCTTAGTATTAGGTACCTGTGAGATGAGGTCACCTAGTTGACGTTGGTTGGCCTATATTTTTGGCCAATATTATGTGAAGCACCGTAAATGGTATATTGTAGAGTTTATTATAATTATTCTGATTAGCAGTGGTAAGCATATAGAGGGTGAGATTTAATAGGATGAGAGATTCAGAAAGTGAGAGATTTGGTAAGAAATCTCCAGTTTTTTTAAAGCGCCAATCATCTACTTTGCAAAATCAAACTGGTTTTGCAGTGTAGATGATTGCCGATTTAAAAAACTGGAGATTTCTTACCAAATCTCTCACTTTCTGAATCTCTCACACTATTAAATCTCACCCATGGGCTCCGATTGCAGTACAAATTTGTTTGGAAAATGGGCAAAACCATGTGCACTGCAGGTGGGGCAGGTGTAACATGTGCAGAGAGAGAGAAACACAGAAGGCTGAATAAGCCTGAGGTGACATAAACCACTGAGGGTTCTCCCAGGGTACACTCTGCTGTTGGTCACATGCTATGGTAATGAGGATGGGCACAAGGCCTATCAGAGCAGGGGGAGGGTTTAGACAGGGTAGGAATGATCACGAGTTTAGAGTGAGGGTAGGAATGATCACGAGTTTAGAGTGATCGCCCTCTGTCCAAGAAGCCCCGCCCACCCTTCCCTATTTCTCTTCCTCTTCGGCAGCAGTAAAGAACGGTCATTCTTTAAGAACTCTGCGTGTGTGTAGGTAGTGGGGTGCACTCTCCCTCGACATCGGTTGTCATGGGCCATGCTTCTGTCCGGGGGATGGCCGTCACCCCCAGGCCTGGTGGCTGACCAGGGAGAGTGGTCACCCAGCGTTGTATGTATGCTTAGTGATCTTTAACCCCACCTTTCCTATAGTGACCATTCTTTAGTGCCGCCACCATTAATAGTCTTAGTTAATTGTCAAAATAAATTTGACATTCTTTTTGAAACGCCAGCACTTTGTGTCGTGTCTTTATTTTAAGTTAAGTTATATAAGGTTTACAGTTAAGTTTGTATTTAGGTGTATCAACCGTCGGGGTGGACCAGGGGGATACCCGATGGTGAGTTTATTAGATTTGGGTGGGGTGTGTTGAAACTGAAATCTAAATTGCAGTGTAAAAATAATGCAGCCAGTATTTACCCTGCACAGAAACAAAATAACTCACACAAATCTAACTCTCTCTGCACATGTTACATCTGCCCCAGCTGCAGTGCACATGGTTTTGCCCATTTTCCAAACAAATGTGTCCTGGGATCAGATCTTAATAAAGGCCATAGTGTACACCTGCATTTTCTCTGTTTTCTATATTATACTCTTACCCAATGATACACATATGACGCTGTGTTAGGCATACAGTATGTTGCTTCTATAATAAAGGTTAATGCTGTGCATTGTGCCGTATAGATATTTACATGTATTTGAGACATTTTCATGTATTTATTTCACCTATACACGTGTAATTTGTTCCATTAGCAGTTCCGAGCATTGTTCCAGGCTCACTAATAACCTGCTGCAAATGTTATTCATGGGTTCAGTATGCCACCTTCTTTATACAGACATTTAAATAGTACAATGGAAATAATAATAGAGGATTGTTGGTTCCTTGGCATAATTTTACCTTATTGTTGAACGGTTCAATTAATGAAAGTGTATATTGTTCATTTATTTTAAAACTGAGAAACAGAACATCCAATTAGTGTAAATTACAATACTCCCTATGGGGAAGAGTGGGATATTATTATGAAATATTACACAATGTAAGACAATGGTGCAAGTGCATAATAATAATAATAATTATTATTTAGAGAGCACCTCGTTCCCAGTAGGGTTCAGAGTGCTTACAGTAGTTGCTGGTCTCTGCAATCTTTCACATTAGCCACTGGCCAATTGGCACTTACAGTATGCTTATAGGAGAAATGTATCAAACCTTCCAAACAGGACAGGTGGAGAAGTTGCCCTCAGAAACCAATCAAGACTTAATGGAATAAAATTGACACCACTCACCAGTGATTCGCAAGTGAGCACTAAGTTTACAACCCCCAGATAACCTGCTTGGTATTCAAGGTACAATTCAGTCCTCAACATATTCACAGCACTGTTATCCTCATTAATCTAACGTCCCTGGGTCTGAGAATCACGTCAACGGTACAAACAATTGGTATTGCCATTGCTTATGAGACCGTGTCAACCAAACCGGAGTTACAGGACATCCTTTTATAATAAGTTATAAGAGACAGTCAGCACTGAGCTACATCGGTCACAAGTGCCTCATTTGCCCATTTCATGTGCACCAACGAAAGAACCGGCCAGTGAAGATGAATTGGTTAATCCATTGTTTCCCAAAATGTGTTGGTGATCCAGGACCAATTAAAATTATTCATGGTCAATGCAATAGGCAAACAAGTGCTTGCAGCTTCCAATCAAAAAATATGTGGACAAACCTAAACAAATCTTGTTTCACAACACATAATTGAACATTAGGATGACATACAGATGTAGCCCTCTCCATCCTTGCCGGGCGCCCGCGTGCCGGTGATAGGGACTGGGACGCGCGGCCTGTGATAGGGACTGGGACGCGCGTTAGTCTCATGCGCACACGCATCCCAGTATCACGGCGGATGAGCAGCATCTCCCTGCCCGTCTCCGCTTCAGGGAGGCGCTGCCCAGTTCGGGGGGGTGTCAGGCGGCGAGGGGGACCGGCGTAGGGGCGCTGTAAAAAAATCCAATGCTCTAGGGCACTGTGATTCAAAAAAGTTTGGCAACCACTGGTTTAAGCCGTTATTTGCTAGAACTTATTGCACTTGCAGAGATATTAAGGGATTGTTTACAGTCAGTAACTGTGGCCAGTTGTTAACTCGTTTCCTCCTGAGCAGAATAATGATTAAACATTGAATTCTAATAAATCTACTGTAAATGTAACGGTACTTGTTTCCTAGCACGGCCACAAATCTTGGCCATCGGGGGTAATTTGAGTGGCCTGCGACGCGACCGACGCGATGCCCCCGATTTTTCCATTGAAATGCATTGAAAACAGTGAAAAATCGGGTCGGTCGCATCGTGTGCACCTAAAAATGCTTAAATGGTCCAGACGCGATGCCCCCGATTTCCCCATAGGGAACAATGTTAAATGCTTCAATTTACCCGCGATGACCACGATTTCCCATAGGAAACAATGTTAAATGGATCAATTTACCCAAATCAGCATAGGAACAATAGTAAATGGGCCAAAAACACCCCTGAACATTGAAATGTCCCCCCAAAAGTAGTTGACGCCACCCCGCCATCAACGTGAACCCGAAGCGTGGCGAGCGCAGCGAGCCCGCGAGGGGCGGCGGTACGCGTCCTCCGACCTTTTCATGCCCTACTATCCACTAGGGCGTGGAGTGAGAATAGAATAGTGTGGCGAGCGCAGCGAGCCACCGAGCCCGAAGCGTGGCGAGCGCAGCGAGCCCCGCGAGGGGACGCGGATACCTTCACAGGTAAACGCGTCCCTTCGCGGGCTTCCCAGGTGTCCGCGTCGCCATAGACACCTAGGAAGCCCACGAGGGGACGCGTATAACTGTGAAGGTATCCGCGTCCCCTCGCGGGGCTCGCTGCGCTCGCCACGCTTCGGGCTCGGTGGCTCGCTGCGCTCGCCACACTATTCTATTCTCACTCCACGCCCTAGTGGATAGTAGGGCATGAAAAGGTCGGAGGACGCGTACCGCCGTGGCGTCAACTACTTTTGGGGGGACATTTCAATGTTCAGGGGTGTTTTTGGCCCATTTACTATTGTTCCTATGCTAATTTGGCTAAATTGAGCCATTTCACATTGTTTCCTATGGGAAATCGTGGTCATCGCGGGTAAATTGAGGCATTTAACATTGTTCTCTATGGGGAAATCGCGGGCATCGCGTCTGGCCCATCGCACCCGATTTTTTAGCGGCCGCGATGCCCGCGATGGCCCCGATTTTACCCCCGATGACCGCGATTAAGATCGTTGTGGCCGTGCTAGGAAACAAGTACCAATGTAACTTTATTATTTTGGTGTTTGCCTACCCTCCTGCATTCTGCAGGAGACTCCCTGAAATAACAGCTATCTCCCTCTCTCTCTTATTAGTCTAGCAATCTCCCTCATTTCACCTAGTCCTAGCCTACATTACACTGTTACATTTTGGGGGAAAAAAGGAATGAGAGACAGATACATTTACATTGAATCATCAGCACCATTTCTCAGCACTTTACCAAGTATAGTAGCTCTTACTAACTGCTTTGGGGCTCATCTACATTTGTATATAAGTCATTTTAAAAGATTCCTCTCAGATGTAGCAGTGCACACCCACGCTTCTAGGTGCCACGTTCACAGTCTCTTTTCACAACCTCTCCATACATGGAACTAGACACGCCCTTTGGGTGGAGCATGACTCGCCCCCTCAATGGAACGCTGTGCAAAATTCTACTACCAACTATAATCTCCCTGAAACTTGCTTTCAAAAGTAGGCAAGTATGTCCTGGACAGAAATCCGGTCTGTAATAAGAGTAAGGAACCAGAGTATTTACAGAGCTCTATTAGGTCATGGACAGGATTTGGAAGCTCGTGCAGCAGTTACCAGTAAATTCTGACTGTTCTGCAGATGTTTAGCAGAGACGTTACATTATTAGGAGAACAACATGTAACACTAGTGATAGTTCACAGCTAGTTACCTGGGAGAGGATGTACATTACTGGTTGTGTTCAAGTCAGAAGAGTTCTGCAAAGGCCACATATTCAATGTCTTCATTGCTAAAGGGAAATAACCGAGCTTCTTTTTTTTTTTTTTTTTAAAGGGAACAATTTGTTCATGTGGAAGATTGTGGCCACATCCAGATAGGCTTCTAGCACATTGAATACAGTGATGACACGCAATGACAGCTGCAGCGCCACAATATAGTCTGCTTAGCACATATACACATACATGTCCTGCTGTATGTAATGTACTGTATGCACTGCCTGCAGGGCCAGATTAACAATGGGCCTGATGGAGCTACAGCTCCGGGCCCATTCTCCAAATAGGCCCATTTTGTAGATGAGGACTGGGGCTTTCCAACAAGCCCAGCCCCGCGTCGCTAGCCTCCCGGGAACCGGAGATACCGCCGGGCAAAGCTGGAACGTTTTCCCCATAGAATAACATGGGACCCGCTAATTCCGACCCCCACCCAGTTCCAACGGCTGTCCCCTGGCATCACAGAAGCTCGTTTGATCTCATTTGAACCCAAATAGCTAGGCCTTCAATCTGATACCAGGCTGGTTTATATGGGTTAATTGGTTCCAGCGATATTGTGGATAAACCGATAATTTCATGGCTGTTCATGTTCTTTGAGGGCAGATTTCTCTGGAACCAAATGGCCCAGTTTAATGCGACCAAACTCATTTGAAGCCCACTCAAAAGTTCTTCAATATGATACTGGTCTCATGTAAATGAGTCAGTTGGTTCCGAAGATATAGACGGTTAAATGATACAGCCGGTTAAAGGGGGGGGTTATGGGTTCTCTCCCCTTCAGAAAATGCAGGGACTAGGCTGGTGTAAAATGGGCCAGCCCAGGAATGTCCCTGCATAATCCTGGAACCATATTCCTGGGTAAATCCCTGCATTTTCTGGTGTGAAAGGGGTATTATTTAGAATAACCAGGACCTGCAGTGCTCTCAATACAGCCGGGCAGCCCCCCCGCTCTCTGCCTGGCTGTCAATGACTGTCAATTCTGCCCGGCGGCAATGAGCATGTAATGCCACATGGCAACGAGCATGGAGCCCCTGGCAATTAGCACGTAGCTAAGCAGCACTTATGTAGCATAATTTTTAATAGGCATTATGGTGTTTGGCATATGACATAATGGAAATTATGGTGTGTGGCTTAACATGTAATGGGCATTATGGTATAAATTTTTAATGCGTGCCTTTGGTGCGCAATGTTCCTGTTTGTGTAGCATATTGTGAATTTCGACTCCGTTTGGTATAGTGTGTATTTTGGCTCAATCCATGTGGCAAAACGTTAATTTTGCCTTAATCTGTGTTGCATAACATTAATTTTGACTCAATCCGTGTGCCATAGTGTGAATTTTGGCTCAATCGGTGTGAATTTTGGCTCATTCCATGTGGCATAATGTGTTAGAGGCAAGTACAGTATTAGGTTACTATTGTGTTGCATGATTTGTATAAGGAGTATATGGTGTGGTAAACTTAGGTGAGCACATAAAAGGTGCTGAAATGTTGTCTACTGTACCAAGTTTTGGCCTTCAGTATTTTTTTTAAGAATGGAATGCCGCCTCACGACGCAAGTATCTAAGGGCATCGGCGTACTGCGGGTGCACCTTTGGAGGATGTACAAACATCCGAAGAAACAAATAAATACACTCTTTGGATGAACAACGTCTTTGCTTACTTCACTGAAAATTGTGGACTTTCTTACCTGAATTTTATGGTTTAAATTAGTTGAAAGTATATACACAAATAGAGACACACCCATGAGCAGACCACCCAACCAGAACACTGGTCAAGCCCCCCACATTATTAGGTGCTTGCCACAACACCTATTATTGCGCATAACAGGCCCTTGAAAAATTCCAGCTCCAGGCCCATTTAGACCTTAATCTGGCACTGACTGCCTGGTTCTCCTGTGGATCGGCAGCGCTGTGTGTATCAGGTGCTATGCAGCACCTGGGACTCGGCACAAGGCATCACACTCTTTCTGAGTCCGCCCCCATACCCCTCATCTTGTAATGCAGAAGAAGTGGGACCTGTTGCATGACTGCTCCTAAAAAGGGGAGTGGCTTCACACAAAAGGGGCAGGCCCAGTGACGAAACCCACATTTTTAGTCATTATGGGGGGGGGGGCGTGTCCACCCCTGGCTCTCTGCTCTGATAGATGCAAAGCTGAGCAGCGGTGATCTCCAGCTCCCCCCAAATGCGCCCCCGCCTGCAGGACACTGTGAACCATGGGAGGGACAGTGGGACAGTTTCCAATTAGCGGGAAACTGTCCCACTGCAGTTGGGTGGTATGGGAGTGTTGGGAGCAGGGGCATAGCGAGGGCAGAGCTGGCAGAGCACCAGCTCCGGGCACCAAAAGTTCACAGGATGCCAAAGCCTTGCACTGCAAACGTCATCCCTGCTCTCTCTGCCGCCCGCCCGCTGTCTTCTGTGTCCTGACTCTCGCACCACCTGGCCGTGGCTCACAATATAGGCGGTGAGCCAAGGCAGAGTGGCGCAGGACTCAGGACAACACACTCCGTCCAGGCTGCATGTACTCCCCAGTGTGTACGTATTGCATCACATGCTTGGAGGAGTATGTACGAGGAGAGGAGCCACGTTAGTTCTGCACTGCTGCCTGAAGAAAAAAAAAGGTACACACAGTATACTGTATTGCTCCCAGCCTGGCACACAATACAAATGATAAACATTGGGGTTTAATAATGTAATAATCATTGATGAGGCGACGGGGGGGGGGGGGGATGGGGATGGGGGTTGTGGGGGTGATGTCGACCTGCTGAGAGCCTGCTAGAAATCGGGTGGTGGACAATATGAAAGTGATATTCTGGCCATTTGTCAGTGATAATGAATGATAACTCACAAACTTTTTCTTTCACTCATGGTTATTGGTTGGGTGAAGCCATTTATTGTCAAACAACTGTGTTTATTCTTTTTAAATCATAATGACAACAGAAGCTACCCAAATGACCCTGATCAAACGTTTACACACCCCAGTTCTTAATACCGTGTATTGCTCCTTTTAACATCAATGACCGTTATAAGTCTTTTGTGGAAGTTGTGGATGAGGCTTTTTATTTTCTCAGGTGGTAAAGCTGCCCATTCTTCTTGGCAAAAAGCCTCCAGTTCCTGTAAATTCTTGGGCTGTCTTGCATGATATTGAGGTCAGGAGACTGAGATGGCCACTCCAAAACCTTCACATTATTCTGCTGTAGCCAATGACAGGTCGACTTGGCCTTGTGTTTTGGATCATTGTCATGTTGGAACATCCAAGTACATCCCATGCGCAGCTTCCGGGCTGATGAGTGCAACTTTTCCTCCAGTATTATCTGATAACATGCTACATTCACCTTGCCATCAATTTTGACCAAGTTCCCAGTGCCTTTGTAGCTCACACATTGCCAAAACATCAGTGATCCACCTCTGTGTTTTACTGTAGGAATGGTGTACCTTTCATCATAGGCCTTGTTGACTCCTCCCCAAATGTAATGTTAATGGTTGTGGCCAAAAATTAAAATTTTGGTCTCATCACTCCAAATGACTTTGTTCCAGAAGTTTTGAGGCTTGTCTCTGTGCTGTTTGGAGTATTGTAAGCAGGATGCTTTGTGGCATTTGCGTAGTAATGGCTTTCTTCTGGCGACTCAACCATGCAGCCCATTTTTCTTTAAATGCCGAAACAACCACACCGCCTTTTTTTCAGAGAGTATTTCAGCTGAAGTTATTTGTGTTTTTTTTCTTTGCATGCTGAACAATTTTCCTGGCAGTTGTAGATGAAATGTTTCTTGGTCCACCTGGACGTGATTTGGTTTCCACAGAATCACTAATTTTCCACTTCTTAATTAAAGTTTGAACACTGCTGATTGGCATTCTCAATTGCTTGGATATCTTTTTATATCCCTTTCCTGTTTTATACAGTTCAATTACCTTTTCCTGCAAATCCTTTGTCAATGGCAGTACAGCGGCAGGGAGTGGTGAGTATGTGGTGGCTACCAGTGACGGTTGCACCGGATGGGCCAGCATTTCAAACTTGTTGCCAATACGTCTGCAAAAGAACTGACAACGTTCCACCCCGCGACCTCTCCCAACTCCAGGTACTATAGACAGCCATGGGCCACCTACCCTGCCTTTCCTTAGACCACCAGGTGATCAGGCATTAGGCCCATAGGCACAGTCAGGTCCTCTCAGCCTGTGTGCACATAGTTGGGCCCTCTCAGCCTGTGGCTACACTAACTGGGCCCTCCAGGCCTGTGTCCCCCCATAAGCCGGTCCCTCCAGGTCCAATGCCGGGAATTTTTTTGGGCAGGGGGGGATGAAAAATGTCTAGTTATATCACTGCCTGGACCCTCAATCTACCTGTAGTTGCTTGACCCCGAATCTAGCTACATGAGTGACAATGTGTGATTTCTAGTGTTTTAGTATCAGCTACACTATTACAGAAGCTGTGTAAACCCATGCAGTAGGATTAGTATTATGCTATCGTACATGAAAATATTAATAGAAGTTGAACAAACAGCATTCTTAGATAATAACGGGCTTTCCACACAGGAATAAAATATAAGAGTTATGTGAGTTACATGTTTAAAATTCTTTCCTTATAATAGAATAAGTGTTTGGATACTGGCACAGTTTGAAATGTAGTTGGGGTTTTGTCTTGTGGTACTTTGCCAAAACTGATAATATTTTGCCATCATCAGCCCTGGCTGAAAACTTCTTTTCACGTATCTGCATGGTCCAAGGAGAAATTATATATTCTTTGTAGGGGGAGCGAGGGGAGAGAACAGAGTGACAACACATTACAGACTCATCCAATTCCTGCTATCATTTAGGAACACTTTGACATTGCTCCTCAGTCTGGTAACCACACTGATAATGTAAAACAGAACGTCACCAAATCTCAGTTTTAGTTATGTGAATGTTGGGGACAGGGGCGTAAGTAGAGCTTTGTGGGCCCCATAGCAAATTATTTTAAGGGCCCCCCCATCTCAGGTGTTATCATGTCTAGAGCCGCGCAGGAGGTGTGGTGTTGCCTATCATTTTAACATTGACCCAGCAAACGACCCACACCTTCCTGAATACTTTTTTTTAACAATTATCTTTTTTAAAACTCTGCAGGTTCTAGGCAGTGGCTGGCGGAGGGAGGGTGGGGATTTAGGTTCACATGTCCCTCCCTCCTTTCACTGCCATCGGCTCAGCGCTGCTCCCGGTTGGGGCCCTTCCTCCTGTCACTGCTCCAGTTCAGAGCAGCTCCTGGTCATGGTCCCTGTCTTACTGCCGCATGTGCTATGGTGCCACTGGTAGGCCCCGCCCTGCATCTGTTAGGGGGCGGCTACTGACTATTTGCAGCACACTCCCCCCTGGGCCCACGGCAGTGTTAATACAGGAAATTACACCAGATCTGCATAGAGGAAATGACCCCGGACCTGCGCACAAGAAGTGTCCCCAGACCCGCGGCGGTGTTACCCCTAGGTAAGGGGGTTTCCCCCCCAACCTTCCTGGCCCCCATAGCAGGTGCAGCCCCTGCACCCTCTATAGTTAAGCCACTGGTTGGAGAAACAAATTCCAGATCCCATACAGATATTACAGTATTTCCAGCAGTCTATACAGTATATGCCACAACAAATGAAATATATCATACTGATATGAATACCAAGAGATAAGGTTAAGAATTTACTTACATTTTTCAGTTGACTAATTAATGTTCCACCTGCATTTCATGACTATCGGGCCACCTCTTCTCTAATAAAAAGGTTGTGGATTATTAGATAGACAGTGTCTAGATCAGTGGTTCCCAACCCTGGTCCTCAAGTACCCCCAACAGTGCACGTTTTCCAGGTCACCCGGCAGGTGCACTCGTTATTCAGGCACATATGAAAAGATCCCCAGGTGGAGCTAATTATAGAACTTGTGATTCTGTGTAAAGACCTGCAAAACATGCACTGTTGGGGGTACTTGAGGACCAGGGTTGGGAACCACTGGTCTAGATGGACAAAAGGTTGACCCCAAAAGGTCAACATGCAATAAGTCAGAAGGGTCAAAAGGTCAACATGGTAATTGTCGGCAGGGTCAAAGGGGGGAACTTAATATGGTGGCCGATCAAGGCCGATCTGTAACAATGTGTGCAAATGGGATTGGCCACGATCGTCCGTGATTGGGCCAAAAATATAGCCTGAGAACACTGCAAATTTACTAAGCTGCACAGTTCTCACGATTAGTGTTTTCCGCTGTCAAAGGCATTTCTATTTGGCTGCTGAGTTTCGAATATGGACAAGCCTGAAGCATCACACAGATCAGTAAGATCCATGAGATGCTTCTTTTTGAAAAAATAAAGAAATAATAAAAAAAAACTGTGTGGGGACACGCACACAGTCCCGTCCCCCCCCCCAAGTATAACCAGCCTGAGCTCTTTAAGACTCTGCTGATTCCACATTACAGGGGAACAAATTGATTAGGGTCCCCCTGTATTGCAGCAACCAGCACTGGGCTCTTGGAGCAATCCTGGTTACAAAAATACGGGGGACAAAAAGAATAGTGGTCACCCATCTCTTATATAAAAGTGCAGAACTGTCAATCTGTGAGTGTGTGTATAACGCTGGGCGGCGTTATACACACAGTCACAGATTGATATACTACTACTACTACTACTACTGTATATAAGACACTGTAACGGAACCTGCTGCACTATATAAGCCACTGTAATGGAATCTGCTGCGCTACTGTATATAAGACACTGTAATGGAACCTGCTGCGCTATATAAGACACTGTAACGGAATCTGCTGCGCTATATAAGAAACTGTAATGGAATATGCTGCGCTACATAAGAAACTGTAATGGAATCTGCTGCGCTATATAAGACACTGTAACGGAACCTGTTGCGTTATATAAGACACTGTAACGTAATCTGCTGCGCTATATAAGACACTGTAACGGAATCTGCTGCGCTATATAAGACACTGTAACGGAATCTGCTGCGCTATATAAGACACTGTAACGGAATCTGCTGCGCTATATAAGACACTGTAACGGAATCTGCTGCGCTATATAAGAAACTGTAACGGAATCTGCTGCGCTATATAAGACACTGTAACGGAATCTGCTGCGCTATATAAGAAACTGTAACGGAATCTGCTGCGCTATATAAGACGCTGTAACGGAATCTGCTGCGCTATATAAGACACTGTAATGGAATCTGCTGCGCTATATAAGACACTGTAACGGAATCTGCTGCGATATATAAGACACTGTAACGGAATCTGCTGCGCTTTATAAGAAACTGTAAATAAAAAGTGATAAATTGGAGAGTGATAAACATCCAGCCTAGGGCCGCCAAGAGGTATGCCGTGCCTCAGTAAAATTTGGCGGGCATGGCCTAATCACGGGAGGTGTAGCCACGCCTCCTTAGTGAGGGGAAAAGTGAAAACCCTCTAAACTAGTAGAGGGGGGAGTGTTATCACCCCACCTACAGCATGTGCTATCATTGTGCATGAGTGATAAACAACCAGCCAATCAGCTCTTACCTGTAATTTTTCAAACCCAGCCTGTATCATTGCAGGCAGGAGTTGATAGGCTGGCTGTTTATCACTCTCCATTTTATCACTTTGTGAAGCTTGATACATCTGGCCCAGAGAGAGGTGACACAGAAGATGAGTTAGGATGAGAGCTAAAGGCTTTAATAAAGTAGTAAGTTTTGAGAGCTTGACTGAAGCTTTGGGGAGCGGCGAGTCCAATTACGGCAAGAAGAGAGTTCAAGTGTGCGGCAGCAGCACATGCAGAGTCTTGGAGGTGGTAATGGAGGAAGCCACAAATCCCTAGTAAAGTAAAGCCTGGAGAGGCAGAGAAGGGGCAGAACTCATTAGCATAAACTTATTTTTAGTGTTTCCAGCTGCACACAATGGGCCTGATTCAGTGTTGAGCAAATAGCGATTATTAAATGACTGCACATGTTTACCATACATACTGCGCATGTGTGAGGGGAAATAGCGACAGAAAATGGATCATAAACGCAATGTGGCCGGAGCTTGACTGACAGGATAATTGGGGTGGTAACCGGACATTTTCTGGGAGTGTCCCAGAAAGGGCATGGGGGGGGGGGGGAAATCGCCAGCATAGACCATTAAACAGTTAGTTCCACCCCTTGGCTATTAGATTTACAGTGTGCCGATTCCTGGGCGCATGCAATCAGCACTGGCAGTCCCCAGGGAATATAGAAGTGATGCAGCCTGAAAATGTTCCGTGGTGGCCATCTCCGGCCTATGCTGTCATGTTAGCTTAGGCCTTGATCTGCCTGTCTCAGTCACAGAGTTGGACTAAAGGTGGCCATACACACGCAGATTTATCTGCAGATCTGACTGGTTGGAACAAAAACCTGGTTATGGGTGAGAGCAAATGACAGTTGACCATTTGCTTGGAAATGCTGGGAAACTGACAAACTGTCACTCATCCATAACCATGTTTTTGTTCCAACCAGCCAGATCTGCAGATAAATCTACGTGTGTATTGCCACCTTTACTCACGTTTGCACAGACTGGAAAAGTCATTAGATAATGAGTGAATTGCGCGTGGATTTGCAAGTGGATAACAATTAGCAATGCATTCGCAATTCACTCTCAGATTTGCACTGGGCGGGTTTTCTCTCTGTCTGGGCAGCGGCTATCTACTCGCAGTCATCTGAATCAGGCCCAATACCCAAGAAGAGTCTGCTGTGACCACCCATTGTCCCGCACAAACCCCGGCCTTCACGAGATCCTGCATTGCACATGTTTGTGGCCATTGCAGCAGGACAGACATTAGGCCAGTGGTTTCCAAACTGTGTGCCGTGGCTCCCAGGGGTGCCATGGAGTAGTTGCAGGGGTGCCCTGGGTTGGTGGTTCAGGACAAATTCAAATTATATATGGTTAATGTAATAAGGAAAATCAGTGCTTGTGACTTTCAATTATAAAATATGTGGGTAAACAGAAGTGAATCATGTTCCTCACCACATAACTGGACCTAAGGATGACATATAAGCGCGACTTATTTAATTTAATATTTTTTTCTGAAGCTCTTGGTATCTAACTTTTGGCCTAGGGGTGCCGTAAAAAAAATTCTGATACTCAAGGGTGCCGTGATTCAAAAAAGTTTGGGAACCACTGCATTAGGCATTTAGAGGGTTGACTGAAGAACTGGTACTGAGCACCAGCCTTAAATGGAGGCAAAGCTGGTCATTGGCTCATGCGATCACATGAAAGGTGTTCGCAGGTCCTCCCAGCCTGCTTAGGGAGATGTCTCATTTCAAGGGAGATGTTCCAAGTCATAGGATAAGATGTATCATGCATTGGAGAGAGATTAAGTTAAGAGAAACCGAGTTGCAACCAACCCTAGTGAAGGGGGCAGGATTGAGAGATAAGGCATTTGCAGGTCCATGGGAGGGGCTAAAATGATGAGGAACCACGAATCGTGGTGGTAGAGCTTGATGATGTCAGAAGTCCAGCCCCACCCCCAGAAGTTTCCTGCAGGTAGCTTCTCCTAGCAGGGAGATAAGTAGCTTGATATATCTCCCCATTTGAAAGAGATAAAGTGGAAGTTGCCCAAAGCAACCCGTTTCTGACACAAAGTTTCAAACTCAGATTTCTTTTCCTTCCAGATCCGAGATGTACCATAGTTCTTGGCAAGCCTGAGTTATTTAGGGCGGGATGTATTAAAATACATCACTGCCCATCGCACCGATGTGGCTCGCATATGTACTAATATACAGTATGCGATCAACATCGCAATGCAGTGACGAAGGGTCTCCGTCACCACCCTGGGCTCTCCTCACTCCCCCCATGCCGGGAAGCCTAAGCAGGCTGTCCCTTATGCCTCCTCCTCCCCCCTGCAGCCGGAAGGACCGCTGGCTGCATTGATAGAGGTACTAGTAGATTACCTTCTGGGTCCAGGCTTCCCGGAGGAAGGTATGCCAGGGGGAGGGGGGTAGGTATCTACGGTGGGGGTCAGCAGAGGCGGCATGTTGTGGCGGGAGACGATAAGAAGTCCATAGGCTTCTAGATGATATCTCCATCCAAAGGTGGGGATACCCTGGGCTGCGAAATCGCGGCAGCCACATCTTAGTACATTTGAAAATGCACAAATAACCGCATTTTATCCTTAGTACATCCCGTTGTTTAGCCCTTATTCTGGTTTACTGGCAAAAGGCAAATTCCTTCTCAAATGGACAAAACCATGTGCACTGCAGGTGGGGCAGATGTAATGTGCAGAGAGAATTAGATTTGGGCGAGTTATTTTGTTTCTGTGCCGGGTAAATACTGACTGCTTTGTTTTTACATTGCAATATAGATCTCACTTTGAAGTAAAACCCCACCCAAATCTAATTTTCTCTGTACATGTTACATCTGCCCCACCTGCAGTGCACATGGTTTTGTGCATTTGCATTTGCCTTTGCGAATGAACCAGAATAAGGGACTTATTTCTCTATAAAACCCAGACAATTGGAAGGTGTCAAAGTATAGACTTATAGTATTCTCCCATTACATCTATGCTTCCTGTTTTCCCCTCCTGTCCGGCGCTAGTGTTGTAATGGGCCCATAGACTGTTAAACTATTGGGTCGAGTTCTACAGTAAATGTGTAAGATTAGTTTTGGATGCAGCAGGTGCTTCTGTGTCTCAGAGCTGTACTCCCAGAATTATCGATCTTCCTCTGAGCTGGAATTACAGTCAGGGCTCACTTGCTGTAACTAGCCGTGATGAATCTGACAGCAGATTGAAGGATATCCAGTGCTGCACAGCTACATTCTGCTCATACAGACTGTCAGGTTTATTCCACAAAGCATTGCCATCCCAGGCGGCAGGCGTCTAAGCCAGCGCTTGCTGCTAATTGGCTGCATAGCTCTACATTTGAAACAATCAGCAGCTTCACCTTCCAGATTTGTTTTCCTAACTGGCCAATTTATTACTTGTAGATGGCTTTGATGGAGGCTGAGCTTGGAGAACAGTACCACAAACAGATTATACTAACATAACACAGAATGCATGTATTAGTAATGTTAGTAATAGTACCTACTGCATACTTGCCTACTTTTGAAAACTAGTTTCAGGGAGATTATAGTTGGTAGTAAAATTTTGCAATGCGCCCCATTGAGGGGGCTTGTCATGCTCCTCCCCAAGGTCGTGTCTAGTTCCATATATGGAGAGATTGTGAAAAGAGATATTTTTTTTAAAATTAATTATATCCAAATGTAGATGAGCCCCAAAGCAGTTAGTAAGAGCTACTATACTTGGTAAAGTGCTGGGAAATGGTGCTGATGATTCAATGTAAATGTATCTATCTCACATTCCTTTTTCCCCCAAAAAATGTAACAGTGTAATGTGGGCTAGGACTAGGTGAAATGAGGGAGATTGCTAGACTAATGAGGGAGAGAGGGAGATTGCTGCTATTTCAGGGAGTCTCCTGCAGAATGCAGGAGGGTAGGCAACCATGACCTACTGTATGCTATAATGCCTGAACATAGCATGAGGATTATACAGTATATCAGGCCACACTTTCCTATTCTCCAGGAAGCTGCGGGAGGCTCACAATTTTTTAGGGTAGTCAGCCAGAAAAAAAGGCCAAACCCAGGGAGAGTGAAAAGGGGCATGGCTAAAAGACGGGAATGACAAGACTGTCTGGCCCCATCCAGCGAAGTCTCCTGCTCCATCTCCTCTCTGGGCTGTAAGGTAAGTATGTATCAGGCCTGGTGCTGAGTTGGACATACACCACGTGTAGCCACTTTGTGCGAGTAGCCACGGCAAATTGATTATTCGCTGGCCCGTTCACACATAGCAGTGCGGGCGTGGGGCAGTGGTGGCGCCCATGTGAAAACCCAGTGTTTCATGGGCATTCCCATAAAAACGCTTGGCATTCCCATGGAAATTTGGCCGTGATGCGGGTGCCGGGGGTGGGCAGTTGACATTACCGGATGTCAGCTGGCCGCCCTCTTCTCATAAAGGGTCATTAGCTGGACACAATCACTACGCTCGCTGTGCTCGGCACACTATTCTATTCTCCCTCCACGCCGTAGTGGATAATAGGGCATGAAATACCGTCTGTCGGCGCATGGCTAAAAAAAACGTGAAAAACCCATGTAGACCTTTTGACTGTTGACCTTCCCCGTGCTGACCTAATGATTGTGTCAACCTAATGACCCTGTCGATCTAATCCCATGTCAACCATTTCAGGTGTCGACATACGCCCCATCAGTGGTCAACCCAATGCATGTCGACCTTAGGTGTGTAAACCTTATGACCGTACAATTGGATGATGTGTACCCCTGATTTTGATGGGGTGTCAAAGTATGCATATGTATAGGCAGCAGGGACACTGCAGAGAGGTGTACAACTTGATAATAATGAATACGGGAATAGATACTTTATTTACCCCAGTCGGTGTAAACTTTATATATATATCAGGCTTGCCTACCCTACCGGAATTGCCGGGAGGCTCACTGAAATCAGGTACCCCTCCCAGCCCCCCGGGAAGGTCGGCAATCCTCCCGCTTTTGCCTGGCAACCCCCACAACCCCCTTTCTTACCGCACTAATTACTGTTTTTTCACGGGTCCGCGGCAAAGGGCTGGGCTAAAATGACGCAAATCGCCTGGATTGGGGGCGGGGCTTTCAGTCATCAGCCCCATCCCTGCCCCCTGACCTGAAGATCCGGCTGTCCTCTCCAGGCTTCTCCCGGAGAGGCTTCTCGAAAAGTCGGCAAGTATGATATATATCGGTCCATGTGTATGCCCCCCGGCAATGGTGATGCGTGATCCCACGTGGCGCTAATGCCCGGCTAGATCAAAATCTAGTCATTGTCAGTGTTCAGAGAACACTGGTCCACGAGGATCGCTCAGCACAGCTTCCCCCGTCGCCCCCTGCAAGTTAGATTTCAGTTTGAACATAACTCACCAAACTCTAAATCTCTCTGCACATGTTACATCTGCCCCACCTGCAGTGGTTTTGTCCATTTGGGAAAAAAGCTGCTTTGCAATCAGGTCTGAATGAGGCCCTGTGGCTCAAGATTTCCATTTAATATAAAATAGCCCTCTAGGTGTTCCTTCAGCTGTTTTTCCTGCTCCTGTTTTCTAATAAACTTAAAAATGAAATATTTGTTTATGAAATCAGCCTCTCTGAATATGTAACGTGTGTGAAGAAGTGATAGGTGAAATTTACGAGGTTTATCTTTATCTAAACAAATGTTTTTTCCAGCCATCTGAAGCAGACATAAAACAGGCCGCGTTTCATATTCTTTGTGCCTTATGAATACAAAGAGATCCAGGTTTGTTCATTTACGAGCATAAATGTAAATGTTTCTATCAGTGAAGGGAAAATGAACCGTCATTAACATTTCCTCCTCTACATTATAATTTCTTTCCACATGTTGTAAAGAGACTGTTCGCCAGGCTGATTTATTCAGCGTTATATGTATGTTCTGCAATACAATGTAGCCAGCAGATTATGATAAATATAAATATTAGCAGTTACACCTGGACTTTGAGAAAAGTGCAACCAGAGACCAGTTATAATATAGCAATGTAGGGCTATCAATCAAGACTACGGAGATAATTTATTCCTGTAGCGGTTCTGTAATAAGACTTCGGGGGAACATTAATAGTATTTGGTCACAACCGAAGCTGAAAATGTTGCTGCCGTTACAATTCAATGTAATTAACTGAAACAGAAGAAATCCAAGAACCCTGCTCCAGAAATAGTACAGTAAGAAACGTATTCACATCCCTATAGCTACAGTAGTGTATTAAAGTCAACATTGTTTTAAAGAACGAAAGAGTGAAAGAAACGCTAATAAATATGGGTACAACATGCAAATTGGTCTTACTTGCTTTTGTCCAACTATGCTGGCTCAATCCCGGGATTCCTGGGATCCCGGAATTGGCTTCCCTATTAAAATAAATGCCCAGACTGCCCCACATTTACCTTGCCGGGCTGGTGTGCAGCCGGAAACCAGAAGGGTGTGCATCCAGGAACCGCATGTGCCGGGCATGTGTGGTGGTTGCAGTGGTTAGCTGGGCGGGTGGCTGGGAGCCCGGCCGGGACAGCAGTATGAGTGGGCGCCGGTGTGTGAGTATTTTTGGGATAGTAAATGCTGAAAATACGAATACGCCTAGAATAGGTGTATTTAGCTTATATGAATACGCCTATGTTAGGCATATTTCACTTAGTAAATATCCCCCTGCCTGTGTGTTTTGCTGTCCAGCTGTGGTGATTAGGGGGGTTTGTCCTTTCTGGTTGTTTTCATTAAGAGATGCCCCTTATATTGACCAGCCTGCCTCAGCTCTGTGCTGGTTATACTGCTGGTTTCTAGTGCTATTGCTGCTAATACCTGATTACTCCTGTATTCTCTGTATTATGTTTCTGTGCATGTACCTGTTACATACTTGCCTACCTGACCCTCTCCATGAGGGAGAAAATGCTCTGCTCCTGTGTTACCCTTTCCTCTGTGTGCGTGAACCTATGTCCTGTATGTACCCGCTCTTGCTGGGCTTCAGTGTATATCTGTGTAGTATATTCTGGTGTCACTATTAGCAACTAATCCACTTGCAGATCCTGTCCTTAACCCGAGGCACTCCGTGGTCCAGTCCTGTATTTCTGTCTGCCCGGATCGGCGCTGTTCCAGTCCAGCAAGTCTAATTTGTGAGTACCTGCATCATACCTCGTAACATTGGGCAAGCATGAAGAGGGACACCTTGCGCCCAAAATTCTGGGGGCGTGGCCTATTGCATGAGGCCACGTCCCATTTTTTCACTGTAGGGGCATGGCTAGCGGCTCCCTGAGCTGCTGGCTATGTCCCCAGCCCCTCTGCTTGCATGCGCACAACGTCTATTCTTCACGGGTGACTGGAGGTGACTCCCAACTGCCCGACCCCGCCAAAACATTCCCGCGAAAAGCCGGACAGTTGGGAGGTATGCTGTATAGCAGTGGTCGCCAACCCATCGCTCGCGAGCTACCGGTAGCTCGCGGCAGCGATCCGGGTGGCTCGACCACTCTGCCCCTGCCAGCCGCCCGACACTCCATTATCCCGCCCAGCCGCCCGCCCGCTCGCTCGCCGAAGCCCGGCCTCCCTTCTCCCTGTCTGCTCTAAAGGGGAGGAGAGCGCATGCCTCGTCTCTCCTACCCCTCACTGTGGATTCCTTTGACTGTGCCGTCTGCGAATCAGAACTCGCGGGCCAGCAGCCAATCAGGAGCCGGCCCGCGAGTTTTGATTGACGGACGCCCAGTCACAAGGAAGTGAGGGGAAGGAGAGACGCTCGGTGCTCTCCTCTCCTCAGAGAGGAATCAGCAGACGACAACAACGATGACAGCGATGACAGCGGACACAGACAGCAGCGGCACAGGGGGACAGCAGCACTGGTGAGTCTGCTGGTGCTGGGAAACTGGCACTGTGGGGGCATACTTGTTCCTGGCACTGTGGGGGCATACTTGTTCCTGGCACTGTGGGGGCATACTTGTTCATGGCACTGTGGGGGCATACTTGTTCATGGCACTGTGGGGGCATACATGTTCCTGGCACTGTGGGGGCATACTTTTGGTACTTGTGGAGTATCGTATGCTAAAAATCGCATCGCATCGCATGTGGCATACGATGGCATACGATGCGATGCGATGTTTTACCGATTTTTGCTCAAAAATCGTATGCCATCGCATAACATCGTATGCCATATGTAGTGGCATACGATGTCATACGATGCGATACGATGTTTTACCGATTTTTGAGCAAAAATGGTCAAAAATCGGTAAAACATTGAATGGCATCGTATGCCATATGTAGTGGCATACGATGTCATACGATGCGATACGATGTTTTACCGATTTTTTAGCATTTTAGCTCAAAAATCGTATGCGATCACATCGCATGCCATACGATGGCATGCGATGCGATGGCACCCGATTTTGGACTGAAATGCATCAGAATGCATTGAAATGTGTATTAAAGTAGTGAAATGCCCCCAAATGCCATTTTTCATAGTGCACCACCCCCACTATCAACGTCAACCCGAAGCGTGGCGAGCGCAGCGAGCCCGCGAGGGGCGGCGGTACGCGTCCTACGACCTTTTCATAACCCCACTATCGACGTCGGCGTGGAGTTGAGAATAGAATAGTGTGGCGAGCGCAGCGAGCCACCGAGCCCGAAGCGTGGCGAGCGCAGCGAGCCCCGCGAGGGGACGCGGATACCTTCACAGCTATACGCGTCTCCTCGCGAGCTTTACACTACTTTGGGGGCATTTCACTACTTTAATACACATTTCAATGCATTCTGATGCATTTCAGTGCAAAATCGGGTGCCATCGCATCGGATGCCATCGTATGGCATCCGATGCGATCGCATACGATTTTTGAGCTAAAATGCTCAAAAATCGGTAAAACATCGTATCGCATCGATGGCATACGATGCCATGCGATGTTTTACCGATTTTTCACCATTTTTGCTCAAAAATCGGTAAAACATCGTATCGCATCGTATGACATCGTATGCCACTACATATGGCATACGATGTTATGCGATGTTTTACCGATTTTTGACCATTTTTGCTCAAAAATCGGTAAAACATCGTATCGCATCGTATGACATCGTATGCCACTACATATGGCATACGATGCCATGCGATGGCATACGATTTTTGAGCAAAAATGCTCAAAAATCGGTAAAACATCGCATCGCATCGTATGCCATCGTATGCCACTACGTATGGCATACGATGCCATACGATGGGAGCCGTGATACTCCACAAGTACAATACTTTTTCATGGCACTGTGGGGGCATACTTGTTCATGGCACTTTGGGGGCATACTTTTTCATGGCACTGTGGGGGCATACATGTTCCTGGCACTGTGGGGGCATACTTGTTCCTGGCACTGTGGGGGCATACTTGTTCCTGGCACTGTGGGGGCATACTTGTTCATGGCACTGTGGGGTATATGTGTATACCCTTTTCCTCTCCAGTGTTGGGAGGTATGTTTGTGACACATTGGACATTGCAGTGTGTGGCATATTGTGTCTGGGGCATTGTGGTATGCGGCATAATGTGTCAGGGCCATTACAGTGTGTGGCATAATGTGTAAAGGGCATTTTTTTGATTATTATGCAGATTTCTTGTTTTTAAAAAAAATTTGTAGCTCTTCAGGCGGTTTATTTTGTCTCGAGTAGCTCCCGCCCCAAAAAAGGTTGGAGACCACTGCTGTATAGTGTGCAATCTGGTCCTGTTTTCTGTAAGCCTGCATTGTATTTAGAGACACTACCAGGGACTGTACTGCTTAAAACAAAAAGCTGGAGTGCTTGGGACAATATCTGGTTGCTTTTTTGGATTCCTTTACTGGAATTGGCTCAAAGACTTTCCCACCCCTGGGTCCACAGCTGAAAACTACCATTTTTGGGACACCACCATCTGCCGATTGTGGATTACAAACATCGCAATATCGTTTAGGACGCCTCTCCACTTGAGGACTGCTAAACATCCTCCAGCGCTGTTTACAAAATCCTGCAAGGTTAATGGACGCCCACATGTGCTCCAATCACACAATGGACCCATCCTGGGGAAACTGAACATTTCTAACCACCAACTGAGCTTTCCAAAGGGACACAAACGCAATTCCAACCCATAAGTATACAACCTTTCATTGCCATATTTTTATGTTCTTTTTACATTGATTATAATAAATGTTTATGTTATAATAATTTAAAAACTGTCTACAATTTTATAATCATGCATTAAGTATGTTTTATACTAATTAGTAGATACTGTGTAATATTACCACCCAATTGATCCATTTCTAGTACTCCACCTTTTTGTTTTACTTGTACACTCTTAGGGGTTTTGATATCCCCCAGTAGTAGCAGCTTGACACACCACCCCAGTAGGTGCCCGTTTTTTGTTTTAGCCACAAGGCAAAAAGATACACTCTTTTTACTGTACCGCATACACCTAGACCAGGGGAAGCCATCTCCAGTCCTCGAGAGCTACCAACATTTAACGTTTTCCATGTCTCCTCACAGAATCCCAAGTGAAGTAATTAGCTCCACCTGTGGATCTTTTAAAATGTGTTAGTCAGTAATGAGTGCACCTGTGCACCTGCGAGGTGAGCTGGAAAATATGAACTGTTGGTCGCTCTCGAGGACTGGAGTTGGCTACCACTGACCTAGACCATTGCAGTTCAGTACCCAGTGCTTGGTTTCCCATCTCCAGTAGTAGCAGTAGTAGTAGTAGTAGTAGTATGTTTATTTATAAGGCGCCACAAAGTGTCCGCAGCGCCGTACATAGCAAACAAAATACAAATTACAAGGTAACGTACAGGGTGTGTTGAAAGATACAGTATAAATAGGGGTATAGCTGGTAGAACTAAAATCAGCATCAGTTCAGAAGTAGGTGTCAAAATTGTCGAGGAGACTGAAGATGAAGTAGAGGAAGGGAAGAACAGGACAGGAGCACAGGTGAGGTAAAGAGGTAGGGTGAGTACGTGAGGAAGGAGAACCCTACTCATAAGAGTTAACATACTAAAAATAGGTGGGTGGACAAATGAAAAACAATAGGATAAGTAGGAACGGAGGGGAACGGAGGCAGGATAGGAGGATCAAAAGAGGTTAGGAGGAGGGATAGGCTAGTCGAAAAAAGTGGGTTTTGAGGGAGCGCTTGAAGGAGGTAAGGGAATCAGAAAGCCTGATGGGTGGCGGGAGGTTGTTCCAGTGCAGGGGGGCAGCGCGAGAGAAGTCTTGGACACGGGAGTGGGAGGAGGTGAGAGGTCAATCGGCGGTCAGCGATGGAGCGAAGAGGACGGGAGGGAGTGTGGATAGAGATCAGTGAAGAGAGGTAAGGAGCGGTGGAGGAGGAGAGAGCCTTGTAGGTGGTGGTGAGGAGTTTAAAGAGAACTCGGAAAGGAATGGGGAGCCAGTGAAGAGATAGACAGAGGGGGGAGGCGGAGGTAGAGCGGCGGGAGAGGAAGATGAGCCTAGTACTGTCCAGTACTGTCTTTCTCCACCATAAGGAGAGGTAACCACCACAAATCATTTCTCCTTCAGAGTGGGTCATAGATTCTGCATACAGCAGACATTATTAATTGATCCCAGCTGCACTAGATCATTATTTGGGACTGTGTACAATATGTTTATCACTATCAAAGTGGAAGCTAATCATGGTGCATTTCTTTGAACTCGCTATTTTTTATTTGGACTTTTTTTGATTCACCTCATATAGTTTTATATACAGTACAGTATACGCAGTATTTTTAGGCCTAATCATTATATTCTTTTTACAGTATCATATCTCCCAACATGACCCTCTCCAGGAGGGACACATTGCTCTGCTCCTGGACTTTCCTCTTAATGTATAAATGCCATCACCTGTTTTGAACAGGTTAATTGATAAGAAAGGTGCTTTCACACAGGTGATGGTAATCATAAATGAAGAGAGAAGACCAGAAGCAGAGCATTGTGTCCCTCCTGGAGAGGGTCATGTTGGGAGGTTTGCTTTATATGCCCTATCCGGACAGGAAGGGAAAAAAGTAATCAGATCTCTGTCAATCTTGACCAGCAGCAAACTATTAATTTTATGTTTGATAGTAATCCCGAGGACCAGGGAACTGCTGAAAGCAATACAATTGTATTATTTATGTATAACTGCAAGTCCCAGGAAACCTGTAGAACATGATTTGCAAATTTTGGATACTGTCACTTTAAAAACAGGCCGACTCAGCAGAATCACCGCAATACCTGTATACAGTACCACACAGACTATTACACTTCCTCCTATCACTCATTTACATCCTACCAGTCCACAAAGGGAAAAGTGGTATACAGTACTGTAGGCTTTGTACTTCAGAAATGATCAGATTTTTTTTATCAGCACAGCATGATCAATATAAAAGCTTTTAACTGATAACAGTTTACAAGTCACAAAGATAATGATGTTGCTGCATTTAATCTTGGATTTGACACCTCTGAACATTTCATGTTGCTAGAGCACCACCTAATGGACACTAGTGGAAATGCAGGACTTTGTAAAATTAGTCTGGTGAGCTCAGTTTGGCATACTTTATGAAAGTATATTTGGTGCTCTTTTTTTGTGTGGGGGGGGGGACGTGTACCCAGCAGTACACAGTAGAGGCACCTCTTATTTTGAAGATGTTTTCTTACTTTTTTCTCTGGGCTGGTCTTTTTTTTATATAGTAAAAAAGAATTGAGGGTAGAGAGAGAGTTAGATTTGTGTTATTTTGTTTCTGTGCAGGGTAAATACTGGCTGCTTTATTCTTACACTGCAATTTAGATTTCAGTTCAAGGCACTCCACACAAATCTTACTCTCTCTGCACGTGTTACATCTGCCCCACCTGAAGTGCACATGGTTTGGCCCATTTTGAGAACAAATTTGTACTGCGATCAGATCTGAATAAGGGCCAATGTCTAAAGGCCAAATACATTCAATGAATTTACACACTGAAAATAAAAACACAAGGATTGTCCCCTTACTTGAACAACTTGAAACAAGTTCTGCCCCTGCCTCTAGTCTGTTTCTAGTAGCAGTATCCCTCAACATCTACATAAAAGATGCCTCTAATAGTGAATGAATTTTTTTTTTTTTAAATATCGCACACAATATTTTATAGTACAGCTAGAGTCGGACTGCCTCACAGGCCTGACAGGATAATTCCTGGCGGGCTCCACTACCTGTTTTCTCATTGATGAACTTGGTTCTTGGTCTACTTCTATGGAGACTATATCAACATTAGCCCTCCTGCCTATCAAAGTGGGTGGTACTGACACACCCTGTCCCCTCCATTTTAAAAGGGCCTTGTTCTTTGTAATTCCTCTCTAATCAGGGCTGTTTCTAGAAAATTTGTCTCCCAATGCAAAAAAATTAAAAATGCACCCCTCTCTCTTCCCATCATCATTTAAAAAATGTGTGCATGCCAAAATATGGGCATGCCATCACTGCAGTGTTTGAAGGGAAAGACTATCTCAGACCCCAGTTATTGTCCCTTACACATTATGCACAACAGCATATTGCCCTTTACACATTATGCACCGCACGTTAATGCCCCTTATACATTATGCACCACACCATAATGCCCCTTATACATTACATATCATGCAGTAATACCCCTTGCATCATATTAAACCCCCAGTTATAACCCTGAACCATATTAATCCTAATGCCCATGTCCTACTACTGCACTCGCTAGATGTCAGGGGTGAGACTGTTTCATGCTGCTGCAACATTTTGATCTTGTTGTTTCTGAACGAGCCCCTCCTTAAGTCAGTGGTCCTGGGTACTTCTTGTTCACATCTGGCTTGCTCCCTCTCTGAAATGCCTCCCCCCCCCCCCAAAAAAAAAAAAAATTCCTTTATTTCCTTTGAGAACTGTCTCCTCTAAGACGGTGGACATGAACGACCGAAGAAATGGCCCTACCTCTAGTGGTTGGTAAAAATAATTTTTTGGTTTCTGGCCTCTTATGGCTGACCACACCTTACGCTTGTCCCTTTACCACTGCATTCCCTGGTGTACCCTTCACGACCCACTCCAATACTGAATACAATAAAAATACATTGTTAACAGTACTTATGCAAATTGGGGATTGCATGTTTTAGATTTCACCTACTTTTTCTAAGCATTTTCGTTGTTTTACACTTTCATATTATTAGTGGCAGGGTCACATTGAAGGGGAAATTTCAAAAAGTTGTGTAGATGTTCTGGGACCAGTTCTGAGTTGGACGCAGAGCAAAGACAGCAAGGAACCTTGTATCTGGAACAAAGGCGCTGTATCCACTATAGATGGCCACCCATAGCGAGTGGACGCATTACTTCACGCCTCCAGGAAATGTTTTACTTTACTGCTTCCATCAGGGATCCCCAGTCTCCAAGGGCTTTTGCACTGTGACACTGAGGACCAAGGGCCATAGATGGCAGAGCTCCAGTGTCATTCTGACCAGTGGATCCAATTTGCACCATGCACACCAGCAGATGCAATAGCAGCTAGTGAGGCTGTCTGTATCCTCAGTAACTGAGCCTTGTCCTAATTCTGTCACATTGCCCTTGCAGCCCGCTACAGTGGAGCAAGTTCCTCCGATATATCTTCAAATGGCTGCTTGCCCCACCTTTTGTAGCTGCTGATCACACATTTTTATGCTGGAGTTACCACTTTGTGCTGCTCTAAAAACATGTATTTTGTATAGATACTGTAAGAAGTTTTGCAAAACTGCTTTTCCAACCTTAACTTAGCACTGAGCCTACACTGACACCATGTGGCAGAAGTGAAGTACTGCAACTACTGTATATCATCTGCTCAGATTTACAGCCCAATCCAAATTCTAAAGCAATTCATATAAACTAGAAGAC